>NC_134715.1:128811818-129114848 GCF_049634645.1 Pelodiscus sinensis
CAGTTATTTAACATCCTTAATTAGCAGCAGTTGCACCCATCTTTAATCTTTACTCCATGTTAATACCATTTTGCATCAATTTCTTCATGCAAGTCGGTTAGCCCTTCATTTCACCTTTGGTAACTTAGAAAGTCTTGTCTTTAACAAGTCTCAGAGGGGTCGCCTTGTGAGTCTGTAACTTTAAAAACAACGAGCAGTCCTGTGGCACCTTAGAGACTAACAAAAATATATATGGTATCAGGAGTTTTTGTGGGCAAAACCCACTTCCTCAGATGAACTGGAAAGGGCCAACAGGAACGCAGAATTTATAACAAAATTATAAATGACAAGTTATAAAGTCTGGGTTCGTGATATCCCTCTCCAGTTTACCAGATGACGTGGGTTTTGCCCATGATCAGGGCTTGACAATTAGTGTAATCTACTCACCCATAGCGAGTAGATTACAAGCCGGCACAGCTGCGCAGCGCGATCTGCGCATGCACAGCATGCTGAACCGCATGGCTGGCGAGCAGGGCTTGCTGCTGCTTGTCAGGCCCTGCCCCTGATATTTTTGTTAGATCCTCACGTGCCACAGGACCACTTGTTGTCTTTAAAAGACTGAATTAAGTTTACTGGAGAAACAGATTAAAATGAATTTAAATTTCACGAGGAGTAATGGTAGTTTGAACTAGGAAGCCTAGTTCGAACTACCTAGTTCGTACCCCGTGTAGCCGCGCTGCACGGGGTTCGAACCAGCGGGGTTTTAAAAATGGCGGCTCCCCGCTTATGCAAATGAAGCCCGGGAAATTCAAATCCCGGGCTTCATTTGCAAGTGCGGTATGCCTACATTACTCCGCTAGTTCGAACTAGCGGGGTAGTGTAGACATACCCTTAGACTGTTAAAACTGAGTTTTAAAACATGCACTCTTTGGCTGCATGAGGGGAGGAATCGCAAGTAGGCACAGAGAAGTTATTTGAATCGGCTCTTGTGTATAGTTCAAGAAGGCTGCTGATACAGTGCAGCGTTCAGCGAGGTGCCAGGAGAATGATTCAGCGATTAGATAGTGATAGACGCAATGAGTTCCATCTCGTTTAGCAAAGAGACAGCTAAGGGGTGACCTGATTCCAGTCTATGCATATGTGCATGGGCTAATCTCATTAAGATCCAGATCCTGCAGTTGGATTCATGCGGGGCTGGCCCTGTGCCCACCCACGAGTAAACACACTGTATTGGTGGTATCCTTGCTCCCCAATGATAGCGATTCCAGTGGGTTGCCAGTAACATCTGTCAGACACAAACGTGTAACTCACACACCTGCTGGGCGTGGTTCATGGAGTGGCACTGAGAAGAATGAGTCTGCTCTACAGGCTTAGCTGAGCGCCAGCTGGCTTTTAGCTCATGGGAGAGGCTCATGCACTAAGCTCCAGAAGTCCCAGGTTTGATTCTGCCTGTTGCCGTTACACACACATTGAAGCCTCGCTTGGCTGGCATGTAGCCAGGGGTGGCTTGTGACTATAGGCCGACTTGGCCGTTGCCTAAGGCGGTGCCCAGGCACCCGATGATGACATTGGGGGCGCCCGATGATGACGACATCACTCCAGTGACGGCCGTGCAGGCAGGGGCGCCAATCACGTGTTCCGCCTGGGGCCGCCAGCTGCTGCAGCCCACCTCGGGCCGCTCCTGCATGTAGCAAAGGTGGGAAAGGAACGAAGCTAATAAATAACCTTATTGAAATAAATAGCAGGTGGGAACCTCTCCAGAGCAAACATTCCAGGACTCCCCTCGTGCTTGCAGTGTCAGGCTCTCCAGATGAACAATAGTCCCTTTGTTACTCCCTTGGTATCGCATCCAGCGACTGCAGTGTCGGATTTATGCACAAGCTAAGTAACCACGCTGCTGAGACACCGCAGTCCGAGCATGCTGCTTCCTCACTCGCCGGGTGGTCAACCTCAGACAGAAGGGTGGTAGCACACATCACAGGAGGGAGATGAATGGTTCACTGGTAAGCCTCACCTTTAATGGGCGAGGCATAGCGGGCATGATTAACTGGTGGGGGCTGGTGCAGCCTCCCGCCCGCCGTCTGCTCCAGCTCTGTGGGACCCAGACTCTGTGGGACTCTGGGGAAGCATGGGCTCTGATGGGGGGCTGGGAAGGGCTTGCCTGTCCAAGTCATGGGGTCACCCCCCACACCCATGGCTGGGATAAAAGGTGGAACTAAGGGCTCATTAGCATTAGATCTCCCTGGTTTGCTATAGTGCCCCCTGTCTGTCAATAAGGGAAGGACGGGACAGCTGGACACAGACACAAATGGGCATTAGGGGTTCTTCTTTCCATAGGAACTGGATGCCTAACATTTCCCCTAAGGACTATCTGGTAACCCAGTGGTTACTAATACACTCTTCCAAGGCTCGAAGCCTCCCGCCTATTACTGGGACAACTGCCATGCAGCTGCCTGGATAAGTCCATCGTTGAACGAAACCCGGACTGCAACAAGCTTGCAGTGAGCTGAGGCAAGACTTTATTTCCTTTGTTTCTAAAAACCTCATGACCTCCCCCTCTCCCTCCACCAGACACAGCAGCCGAGAGCTGAAGGCCGAGTGCTTTTGCCCATCTGCTCCTACTGCCCCTTGCCAGCGACAAAATATACAGACGAGCCAGCAATGCAGATTCTTAAAAGGGGCTTTTCTCCATTTTATTTTGCTGGAATAAAAATCCTTCACAGTCAGATATCAATATAGCAAGATAGCTAGAGATACGTATACATATAGATCTTTACACATATATATATATACACACCTATCTCTATATGGACATTATATATATATATATATGTACACAGTAGAAAATCTAAAAGGCAGTGACTCTTCACAATGTTATAACCTGATGGAGATGTACAATAGACTAGTCACTGATTGTGAAATGTGCTAGAAGGGTAACAATAGTTTTCCTAAATGGATGCATTTTTGCTGTACAAAAAGTCCATTTTAAAAAAAATTCTTTTCCTCAAACACATTTACCAGAGGCACAGTTAACACAACAGTGTCGGAATGCGGACAGAAGCCACACGGAGGTTTTGTTTTCATTCATACGTATTCTTTTTAAAGTGTTTGTTTTTGTGGGTGTTCTTTCAAAGTCTCGCTAGGCGGAGAGAGAGACTCATCAAGGGTCCATGTGGCACACACGGGAACAGTTTACCTTCTGGTCTGAATTCACAGTAAGAGCAGAAAGCGAGGGGGCGGGGAAGGTTCAGAAACAAAACACACAAGGACAGGACTTACATTTGCACACAGGCCATCCCCAATGTGGCCTGCAGGTCTATGTGGACTCCAGCCAAAATCCTGAAGCTAACGCAACCCCTACCACCGGCAGGGCCAGGCAGCAACCTGTTCACCTGCAGGATTTTTATTGCTGGTAAACTCAGACAGCACGCTAGGCTAAATGCTTAGCTGGCCTACGCAGGCACCTCTCCACTGAACAGAGTGACCTCAAGGCCTGCCAGCAGCAGAGGGTCTGGCTCATTGCTCCTGTCAAGGAACAGAGACAAGATGGAGACGAGCAAAGAAGCCATGGCGATTTAGTTTTGATTTTTAAAACCCAGTGTAAATTTAAAGGCAGGTTGGATAAATTCCTGGGTCTCGTGTGCTTGGTGCCTCCAGTTCAGCTTCTAGAAGAGAAAATGTCCAACTGGGAGAAGATCTGAGCCAATGCAAATAAAAACGCCTTTCAAAGGATCTAGCTCAGAACCTGATTTCATCGTTACACGGTAAAAAACTGCTTAGGCATTTGGTTTGCGCAGCACGCTAGCTGGGTGCGGCATTTTGCACCAGTGGGGCAGATTTGCCATGTGGTTTTATCCCTCCGGTCATCTGAAAGGAGCCAAGGGGCCATGCCAATAGACTAGAGAAATACAGTGTGCTCCTAAGGAATGGGCCCAAAATGATACACTGGCTCCAACCTGCCCAAACCTGGATTATGACCCAGTTTGGATCCCAGTCCAAAATCCCAGTCTCTGTTTGGATCTGAATGTAGCAAAGTACGGCTGGGAAAGTACAGACACGATGATTGTCATAGGGATCAAACCGGTACCTTGTGCCGTAAACACAAGCCCTACCACCTGAGTGAAAGGACTCCTCCTTCTGTCCAGAAGTAGAAAGCTGTTATAGTTGCAAGGGCCAGCCACTAGAGGGAGACATGTTCACGTATACAGGGGAAGGGGCCTGATTCACAGCTAAAGTGGGAAAGATTCCCATGTACTCGGATGGCGTTTGACTCGGCCTTGGACCAATGTATTACACAAACTCTGGGGAAGCGACAATCTTGAGTCAGGCTAGGTCGCTTGGGCCATCCCTCATCTTAATGTCATAGCCCTGACGCCAGCGGAAGAAAGTTGTGGCTTCTTATACACAGTGCCTGCAGGGAGGGGCATTTGAAGAAAGGCCTCAAACAGAACGGATGGCTCGGCCTGGCAGTATTGGCAGCCGGGAACAGCTACAGTTACATCTTGTGAGAAAATTTAATATTTTTGTAAGGGAAAGCCAAGAGTGTTCCATTCCAATCCAGAAAAGTATGGGCCTTTCTCAATGGGGCCTTGCCTGACGATAGTGCACACTATACATTCAATTATCTCTTCTGCGAAGTCAAGGATTTATGGTATCTAAAAGGGTGTCGTAAGGAGGAGGGAGAAAACTTGTTCATCTTGGCCTCTGAGGATAGAACAAGAAGCAATGGGCTTAAACTGCAGCAAGGGAGGTTTAGGTTGGACATTAGGAAAAAGTTCCTAACTGTCAGGGTGGTCAAACACTGGAATAAATTGCCCAGGGAGGTTGTGGAATCTCCATCTGTGGAGATATTTAAGAGTAGGTTAGATAAATGTCTATCAGGGATGGTCTAGACAGTATTTGGTCCTGCTGTGAGGGCAGGGGACTGGACTCGATGACCTCTCGAGGTGCCTACCAGTCCTAGTATTCTATGATTCTGTGGTCTAAAGCCGTGGTGTTCAACACGGTAGCCACATGTGGCTATTTGGCTGGTTGAGTGTGGCTAGTTGGCTTGAACAATGTGGCTAGTTGGCTGGTTATTGTGGCTAGTTCACCATAGCAGTAGCCACCGTAGGGGCAACTGCTTCACAACTGGTTGGGCACCACGGATCTAAATGAACAGACTCCCCTACCAATTTAAGCCACATCCCCAAATGGCTCAGATAAACCCATGTGTGTCTGGAGCCCTGTATTCCACGTGGCAGGCTAAGAGGCCTTTGTGAACAAGCTGGCCTTTGCTAACAGCTCCCATGCGGCAGTGGCCGAGATGATCATGGTTTCCCGCGTCTGCTCAGACCAAGAGTGACGTGTGGGACCTGCGAGGGGGCGGGACAACACCTGGGGGGAGGTGCTGAGTCTGGACGGTGGCATGCTGCCCAGTCTGAAATGGATTTCTAGCACAGCGCAGCTGGCTGCAGGGGTAACGCTCTTTGAGTGCCCAGCTAATGGGGCAACACGCCACATGACAATGGTGATTGCTAGGCGAACGTAGGCACAGCAGGAGAATGAGCTGACTTGGGAGCCAGCCTGGAGCATGCTCTTGGTTAGCACAAGTTGTTCCAAGAAATACCCGTGCCCCCTGGACAGGGAAATCATGGGGAGCAGTAACTGCTGGAAAACAGGTGTCCAATGCAGCTCTCAAAGAGGCAATGCTGAATTGGCTGGTAGCGAGCAGAGACCAAGCTCTGTCTAAAGGCAGATGGGAATGACAAGGGCAGATCCTGCTAATCAGTGCACGGCAAAGGAACTGAGTCCTAACAGAAGCGCTTCCTAAGAAAAGATGGCGAGAGTCCCTTAACAGGGGATGATCCCGGCCTTCCTGCTATCCTCTGTATACCAGGCACCGAGACGCGCCCGGCCACAGGCTGACTCTGGCTGACTTGCCAAGCTGGTCACTAGACGTTCCAAAAGGAAGGGAAATGGAGCTCTGGGGTGACAGTTCTCAGGGGCACTTGCATGGTCCCAGGCAAGATGTGGAGGCAGCTTTCGTGGTGTTTGGAGAAGGGCCCTGGGGCAATTGTCCTGGAAGGGCAGAAGTGGCCAGGTGTGTGCTATGTCTGAGGCCACAGGGCTAAAACCAGGAGAATTCTTAGCACTGGATCACATCTGGGCCAACCAGGTCTTCACTGTTGTCTCAACGCTGCATATTACGGCGGTTGAAACCAGCGCCAGAAGCTCAGTTCCTAACTGGGTGAGCCTAATGGCCTATCACAGGGGTGGGCAAGAGGCTGCCAGCGGGCCAAATCCAGCCCACCAAGCCACTGGATCCAGCCCACGGCCGCCTTGCCAGAACCCTTACGCAGAGAGCAACTCGCTCATTAAACAGTGGACTGCACGGGAGGGGGGAGGGAGACTGCACGCTGCTCCTGGTCCCCAGCAAAATCTCTCAGCTCCCATTGGCCAGTTTCTGGCCAATAGGAGCTGAGAAATTTTGCTGAGGCTAGGGTCGGTGTGAAGCCTTCTCCCTCCCCCTCTTATGCCCCACGTGGAGCAGCTAGCCGACTGAGACTTCAGCAGGGAGCCTGCCTCAGGTTCCGGCAGGGCTGCTGGCTGGGAGCCACCTAGGTGAGCGCCTCCCAGCCAGAACCTGCGTCTGGCATCCCACCCCCTCTCTCCCCTCTGACTACCTGCCCCGGCCACCACCCAAACCCTCTGTACCCCCTTTCCTCCTCCTCCTAGGTCACATCGGTCTCCCAGACCCTGCACACTCTCATACACCTCTCCCCCAGGCCAGAATCCTCTCCGGCACCCATACCTCCTCCCTGATCCTGCATCCCATTCCCCTGTCCCTGGACACCACCAAAACCCTCTGCATCCCCTTCTTCCAGGTCACAACTCCCTCCCAGACCCTGCACCCCCTGCTAGAGCCCCTCCCCCAGGCCAGAATCCTCTCCTGCACCCAAACCCCTCCTGAACCCAGCACCCCAAGCCTCTGCCCTAGATCACAACCCCCTCCTTCACCCAAACTCCCTCTCAGACCCAAGTCCCCTACCCCAAGCTCTCTTCTGCATCCAACCTCCGTCCCAGACCCCACACCGCCCCCATGGAAGTGTGACCCTTGACCACTTGTCAATACCTTGGAGTGCCCTCCCGCCATTAAAAATTATTGCCCACCCCTGGCCTATCACCGCCAGGTGTGAACAGCCTAGGTCCTATAATGCAAGTAAGCAGTTCCAGTTCCACCCAGCAGTGGGCAGTCGTTCACACACATTAGCCTGATCCCTACAGAATGCACTAACATGCCTCTTCTGCCAACCCTACGGCCTTCAGCCCCGCCTTGGCCAGTGAGACATCACTACCTCCAGGAAGTTTATTCTTTGCTGGGGACACTCAATACGGTCTCTCCTTTGGCACCAGGGGGCAGGGAAAGGCTGGTCTCTGGTTTCCCACCGCTCATTCAAAAAAAGGTCTGTCTAAGGCAGCACTTTATTTGTCCAGCCCCTTTCAGCTGGAGCTCTCAAAGCATGGTACAAACAGCAAACAATTACCACCCTCCTGAGGCAGAGAGGGATTATCCCCATTCTTCAGCTGGGCAAAATGAGGCACAGAGCCATGACGAAGCTTGGCCAGGATCACCCAGCAAATCCAGACCTCCTTCCTGCCAGTCTGAATCGCTAAGCACGCCACTGTGCTTCCTCGGGCGGATGAGAAGAACTAGTCAGCACAGAGCTGCCCAAAGGGGAAACCTACGAGTCTCATTTCTCTGCACGCTGCAGTGTCTCTAGGAGCCCTCGCTCCTGAGCTAAGATGGGCTGAGTCTATGCAGATGTGCCCAGCAGGGGTTGTGAATGAAAGCGTCTGACTTTAGGTTTTTTCACTCCTGAAATCTTTTATTCCCTGAATAACCTGGGTATTACGGTGCTCTCAGGTACAGGCTTCAGAGAGAGACAGTGACACAGAACCTCGACCTGCCACCAGCTCTTAGCCTATGATCAACAGCGTGGTTGATATTCCCAAGTCTCCTACTGAAGTCCATAGGTGTTAATTGCGACCCTTCATTTAGTGTAGTGCAGTTCTATAGCTACGATATGGGTGTGCAGGTGAAGTTTCATGACCCCTCTTTTACAGCTGGGGAAACTGAGGCAGGGAGCGGAAAAGACACCCACATCTGCACTAGAAATGGGAAAAGAACAGAGATCTCTCCGCTCCCTCTCTCCCTGCGTAGAGGTTGTTGCGATCAATGCTTATTTCCTTAATAGATTCAGAGTCCGTTCCCAGTGCGCAGATAGTCCTCTGCAAGGCCACGAAGGAAACAGCCCCAAACCTGTAATTCAAACACCCTCACGAGGCCTTTGGTCATGATGGCCCAGGGGATCACCCTCTCAAACAAGCTATAAAGTGCCACCAGCAGAAGGAAATCCTGGAGCAAACTGGTTCACGACCGTTGTAGCCAGGGGCAAGAGAGCTGCAGCAGGGTTCTATCGTGGGTTTCCTAAGAGACTGTCCCTCTCTGGGCATGTCTTCCGAACATCCAAGTCTCAGAAGAAGAATGGAGGACGATTTGTGGCCTTGTCTAGCTGGGCTTTGTGGGAGGCCCATGCTATAGCACCAACAGGATGCTAACATCCCAGGTTCTCCACAGGACTATCGGTGGGCAGGAAGAACGCAAGGACAAACCAGAAAGCAAGGCCCCGATCCAGGGAGATGGAGAACACCCCCTCCTATTCCTATTGGAGTCAGTAGGGTAGTGAGGATGTGGAATATCTCATAGGATCAGGCCGGCAGGCCTGAAATTTGTTCTTGGAAAGAACTTCTGCTCTTCCTGCCAATCCCAGGCGCCCACATAGACGTCACAGAGGTTTCTTCCTTGTTTTGTTTAATAATCATATATACAGAACTAGACCGTTATTTACATCCAAGTACACTTGTCTCCGTATAACTTAGCAGCATATAATATACGATTCGGTTCCTATTTCTGTTAATAAGCACTTCACACACAGAAAACCGTCAGTGATTTTCCTAGTTTTATGCTAGCAACGCTATCGTTTGCGCGTCTGTTTGCAGCGACGTGGTGATCGCCAGTCAGGAGATTGGTGGAAGCTACGCAGTACGGGGCAATAGTTAGTCATATCAGCATTTCTAATCTCTAACCCTTTCCCAGACGGCTGCAAGGCTATTACACACCAGCTGATCTGGCCATAAGCCAAAGCATCCCCGGTGTGACGTCTTAAAGCAATAGAAGCAAAATCATGGAAGGAAACCAAACACACACAGACAGAAAGGATCTGACGCTTCCCTGTCTTACGGGAGCGTAACTCGTTTGAGCCACATCTTCAGCTAATGGAAGGCCATGGGTCTGAGGCAATGAAATTAAGCTGGTGCCTACCAGCTAAAGATCTGCTCTGCTGGATTCAGTGGAGCTGTTCATGATCAAACCCTCTGCTTTGCAACTCTCTGGCAGCGTGCTGGAGCATTAGCTCCGTATTGACCCGGGAGGGAAAAGTGTCCCTGACTCACCAGCATAACTTCTCAGTGCACCTCGGGTGTTCGGTGCCGGTCTCAAGGAAAGACAGGCTTACCCCTGCTTAGCTCAAGACATCTGAATAGATCCCAAACCAAGCACGTGGCACATCTGCTAGAAGAACGGTTATGGCACATGCCCTCCCCCGTCCTTACGTGGCTCTGTGGTCCCTAAAATCGGCAGCATGACAAGTCCGTCGATCACTCGGGGAAAGGAAGGGAACGGAACTGTGCACTTCCTAGCATTTTGGCAAAACACCTGCCCACAGGATTCACGGGGAAAGTAACCTCAACCCGGGCCCCCAGCCACCTTCTGGTTGTGGCAACACCCGAGCGGGCGTCATGCACAAAGAGCAATTCGCAGCACAGCTGGCCTGCAAAAATGGTGACTTTGCTGACTTCTGCTTGTTCAAGTGTCTGGCTAATTTGCATAGAAAACAGAGCCCGTGAAGGAAGGAGCGTTCAAGGTTCAGCTTTTTCTCGGCCTCGCCTTTGCAATGACTGATTCCTGTCACAGCCTGAGTGTCATTTTAACACCCCCAGATCCTCAGCTGGTCTGGCTCATTCTACACTGATTTACTGTAGCGTAGGGGGTTCTGGCCCGAATTTTCTCATCCACCTGCCTCAATGGTGTGAATTGGACATTAAGGGAAGTCTTAAAACACTCCCCCTGCCTTTTTACTGCAGTGATGTTACAGTGCACTGAATGAATATGCACGCAGGGGACTTTCACTGCACGGATTGTTGGCCTCCCGACTCTGGGACACAATTAGGGTATGTCTACACAGCAACTAGACCACTGCGGCTGTGCCAGCCAACTCTGGCTCCAGGGACTTGGGCTGTGAGGCTGTTTCATTGCTGTGTGGTCTCCTGGAACGCTCAGCAGGGTACCAGACCCCTTCCCTGGAATTCTACACAGCCTTGAAACAGTCCCGCAGCCCGAGCCAGCTGTGGGGTGTTCTTTGCTGGGCAGCACATACCCTTAAGGAGCTTTCAGGGAGCGTATTGCTGATCTGATTAGATCTCTCTCTAATTGGGAATGTTTCAAGCCTGCAGAACATGCACGCAAGGTCTGGTCTGTTCTGCATTGGTTAGGCACCAGTAGGAATCCCAGGGATGTACTGAGTGGGTGGAACGGGGCTGATGCTAACATCAGGGGGGTGAACATCCTCACAGGCTGACTGTTTGTTCCTTGAAACATCTGCTCTTTCAATCCTGAAAGATTACATATCAGGTGGGACCTGAGACCTGTGAAAACTGGTCTTTTTAGCCACTCAGCATGATTCCCTTCCCGCCAAGGATTGCAAAGCCCTTTGTGAACAGGAATCAGTTCATCCCTGCGAGGTAGGGAAGGATGCTTATCTTGGTTTAATTCCTGGGGAAACTGAGGCACAGCACGGTGACATGCCCAAGGTCACCCAAACAGAAAATCAGATCCCTCGCCATCCCGTAACTCCTTATGACTGTTAACAGCGAGGGTTTTGGGCACTCAGCCCCTCCCATGGATTGATGGGGATCCGGGGCGCTCAGCCCTCAGAGTATGCGGGTGATCAGCTCCCTTTGAGTCAAGGGAGCTGTTTCGCTTTACGCCCACGGAGGGACAGGTCCAGCTAATTTACAAGAGAGAAAAATGGTGCCCAATCGTGCAGACACTTCATCGGCCTTTGCACACAAACGAGGCATGTGCAGCAGACCCACGTGCCTCAGCTATGCCTCCCACAGGCTAGTTGTGCAGCAACTCCCTCAGTGTGTGTGAACAACTGGGTGTGCAAATTAGACACCCCTCAGTGCCCCGAACACAGGCCTATGGGATTGCTGCTGAAAGCCAGGCTGCAGTGCCCCAGGAATTGTCACGGCAGGCGCCGGGAAGGGAAACCACCGTCCCGGAATGGCCATGGGGCCAGGTGGAACAGCAGTAGAACGGGCAGGCGCTACCACTCCAATGTGCTCTTCGAGTCGGTAGGCTGCTCTGGGCACACAGCCGCAGCCCTCTGCACCCTTACGCGCTTGTCACTGCCAGCTGTGGTGCTGGGCCGGGGGCGGATTAACAGTCGGCACCTGGAAACAGGAGCGGGGTTACACCACGGCACAATTGGCAACGGGCAGCAAAGCCAGCGCCTGTCATAACTGGAATGCCACAAAGCACCCAGCTGAAGCTGGTGGTGGGGAGGAAGTGCCCCCTTGCGCACTGTCCTGGCGCTGGAGACAGAGAGGACGGTGGCTTAAGGTTGCGCCTCCTCACACCACTTCTCCCACTGACGCCAATCTCCCTCCTACCGCAAGTGCAACGGGGCTACCGCGAATACAGCCAGCGCCTGGCTCCTCTCTGCAAGGATGGGCTGTTGGACTCTCGCCACTGACTTCCAGAGAGCAGCCACTGATTTAGGGCCTCATCCAAAGTCCATCGAGTCAATGAGACTCTTCTCTGGGCTGTGCGTCAGGCCCACTCTGTCTATTCCGTGTGCTCACCCCATCTCCAAGAGCGGGGCCCACTCCCTGTCCTACACAGCCCATGCCAAGACTAGGACAACGCCTCTTGGCCCTCCATCAAAGACCATTTCGGGGGCAGCTGGCTTGGGCTCGTCCCCAGGACAGCCAGTTTCACGGGTATCTGCGTTCGTTTTTGCCACACTCCTGCAGTGTTTTCGTTGCCTCCCCCCGCACAAGAGAAGCCGTGGAGAAACCGAGGAGCCCTGTTTCCCAGGACCGGCTGTGCCGGGCCTTCCTGCAAGAAGCCTTCATTCGTACAGCATCAGCGACTGTTGTTATTCACCGGCGCCAGCTGTGGCCCAGGCTTGGTCACTCACCGCTGGTGCAAGCACAAAGGCCAAACCCAGCAGGAAAACAACTCCCTGAGAACTGGTCAGTTTCGCTTTCTCCCCGTGCCTGCTGGATCCTGAGATTTCCCCAAGACGGGCTACATCATGAGCCACCGTCTCATCGCTGGAGCTCAGCTCAGGGCAGTGTCTGGAAAATGAACAATTTCCGCATCAGCTGCTATTTCCCCAAGGCTGCGCCTGCCCTGTCCTGCCGTTCTCGGTCAGTACGCACTCGGGCCTTAACTGTCCCTGAAGTCGCTGTGTAGGGGTTTGCGTCGCCGCTCATTCTACGCCCTCATTCCTTCTAGCTCTCCCTCCGGAATAAGGCATTGGGCCTCCTTCCTAGCTACACTGAATCTGCACTGCTTCAGATTGGTCCCACCTGAAAGCCCCTTTACATAGAACCACAGAGCTGGGAGAGACCTCAGAAGGCCATCAAGTCCAGCCCCCTGCCCGAGGCAGGACCAATCCCAACTCAATCAGCCCGGCCAGGGCTTTGTCAAGCCGGGACTTAAACACCTCTAGGAATGGAGACTCCACTACTTCCCTAGGGAACCCATTCCAGTGCTTCACCACCCGCCCAGGGAAATAGTTTTTCCTAATATCCAACTTGGACCTCTCCCACCACAACTTGAGACCATTGCTCCTTGTTCTGCCACCTGTCACTATTGAGAACAGCCTCTTTCCAGCCTCTTTGGAACCTCCCTTCAGGAAGTTGAAGGCTGGTAGCATCCTTAGTGCGATACAGAATCAGGCCCTTTTATGGCCTTGGACACAGGTGAGATTTGGCAATTATGCAACCACATCTGCAGGCAAAACTGGGCCCCTCGGATTTTCCTACAGCCCCAATTCAGCACAGTTCTTAAGCATTGGCTATATTCTTAAAAAGCAGCGCAGACCTTTGTTGACGTGTTGCTTACTATGTTATGGTCTGATCTCCTGCCTCATCTAGCCAGGCATGTTCACCCACACAGCAGAATCTGCAAACGTTTGTTTCCCGAGGCCCTTCTCTACCTAGACCACCTCCCAGGGAACAGCAGCAGGAGGAAATGCAACCCTGGCACCTTTCTTTTGGGAACGGGATGGTGTCACCCCCGGGCATCCCCCAAGCATTAATTTCTGATTTGGATAAACCCGCCAGGTGTTCTCGGAAGCTTAGTCAAAGTTATGTCCTTGGGGATCCCTTTGTTTGGGCCAGGCCAGAACTACAGGAAGAATAGTGGGGGTTGTTACAATTTGCCATATCCGCTCCGAGTCCTGGAGTGGAAGGGATGTGGAATGTAAAAATTACCAAGCAGAAGCACTGCATGTTTTTGGAAGCTTGAACACCTCGCTTGATTCCTTTTGGGCTTGGCTCCCTGTACTATAACGGGCTTATTCTAATTCCCTAGTGACAACCATGGACCTTGACAATTGTTCCCAAAGCATTTGCTATAGAGACTTATCTGACTAGGTCAAAGCCTACTTTCACTGAAGTCTGTGGCAAACCTCCAACTGACTTCACTGGATGAGGCTGTAAGACGAGGAACATCAAGATGGGATACCGTGTAGCACTGAACTGCATGGTTCTTCTGACCCCAAGACCTTTGCTCTATTAGCC
Organism: Pelodiscus sinensis; assembly: GCF_049634645.1. Classification (NCBI taxonomy): domain Eukaryota; kingdom Metazoa; phylum Chordata; order Testudines; family Trionychidae; genus Pelodiscus; species Pelodiscus sinensis. The sequence goes on from NC_134715.1 coordinate 128,825,715, forward strand.
AATGTGGCTAAAATGCCCTGAAACACCCTGTCGCTTTGCACTGTTCTGCATCCCTAACTCTCAGAGGCAAGGGGAGTTGGTTACGGTGGCGGGGGGTGTGGCAGCATGTATTGAAATAACAGTCACAGCAGATTCCAAAAGGGCCCCCGGTCCTCCCCCCCCCCCCCAGCTGTACTAGGAGAAACAGATGTAACATCATCAGTAGTATAACAATGTACACCCACGGTTATTTTACCTACAGAGCACTGAGGAACAGAGTAAGGGCGTGGGGTTCGGAGCAGTCACCTCTGGTCAAAAGAGCATATTCTCCTTAGGAAGATCACTGGCTGGAGTAGGTAGTACATGCACAGTAATAAAAATGACTTTTATTCACTTGGTCCCTTGTTAGATCTCAGTGGACTCTATTCGCTCCAGCCTGGACGGAGTCCACGTTTTTTTCTCCTCGGAGTAAGACGGGCTGGTGGCCTTGGTGGACATGTCGTTCACTTTGTGCTCCAGCAGCTGGTTCTTCTGGTACATCTCCACGTAGTTCAGCTGCAGCTGCTTCTGGTATTTGATCACCTTCTCCTTCTCCTCCTGCCACGTGCGCCGCTCCTCCTCAAAGTCTATAATCTGCTGCTCCCGCTGCTGGCGCTCGAGCTTCAGCTCCGTCTGGAGCCGCTCCACCTCCTTCTTCAGGGCGTTCACGCTGTCCTCGTTCTGGCGCTGCATCTTGGCCTCATCGCTCTCGCAGGCCAAGGGGTCCCTTAGCTTCTCGCTGAGCTCGGCGCTGAAATGGCCATGGTGCCCCATGCTGGCCAGAGTCTGCTTCAAGTCAGAGACCTCCAGCTCACACTGGCTGAGTTTTTCCCTTAGCATCTGCACTTCGTTCATCTTCCTCTGCAGCTCATTCTCACAGAGCTCCAGGTTGACCGTCTTGGAGCTGTAGGAGTCTTTCAGGGTGATGATCTGTTCCTCCTTCTCTCTCAGGAAGTTCTTCCCTTCCTTGAGCTGGGTCCGCAGCCCCACGATCTCGTTCAGCTTCTGAGAGACGTCAGCCTGGGAATCCTTCAGCTGTTGCTTGAGCAGGGAGATCTCACCAGCTTTCTGGCATACCTGGAAGAGCAAGTGAGAGGTAGTCATGTGGGTGCCACATGGAAACCACCGCGTGTTGCCAGAGAGCCAAGTTCGCTTGGCGAGCCTGAGGCTGGTATTCCCCTCCCATACCATTGGCCTTATGTCTGGCCTTAAGCCACAGCAGAGGGAGCAGCAGCTGCTAATGCTGTACCTAGAAAGTATCAGAGGGGTCACCGTGTTAGTCTGAATCTGCAAAAGCGGCGAGGAGTCCTGTGGCACCTTATAGACCAACCGAAGTGTTGGAGCATAAGCTTTTGTGTGCAAAGACCCACTTCGTCAGATGCATGGTCTCTGCCCACGAAAGCTTATGCTCCAACACTTTGGTTAGTCTATAAGGTGCCACAGGACTCCTCGCCGCTTGTACTTAGAAAGGCGCTCATATTGGTATAGTTTATTCCTGTCCTGGAAGGAGAATAAATGACAGTGGGACAACGAATCTTTATACCAATGTAACTGTGCCTGCTGCTAGAGGTCGGACCAGTATAACTATATTGGGTAAAAAAATATTTACGCCCCTAACCAGGAAAGCTGTATGGGTACCGAGTCTGTATATAGACCACACCAAGCACGTAGAAAGCAACACAAGACCTGTATGTGTGCTCCGTGTGGCTGGCATGGAGGCTCATGAACATGCTGAGTGCAGGTGGAACGTTGAGGTTTTTAACAGCAAGCCTCTAGAGATTGAACCTCCCAGATCTGAGACTCTCTGGTCTGGTAACATCCATGCAAGGCCATGGATGTTGCTGGACCTAAGAGCCCCAGAGGCGGGAGCAATGCAGGGGCTGGGGAGCCACGGCTGGGTCAGGTGGCATCTGGGGAGTCCCTGCCCTGGCCGGAGAACTCCCAGCGTTAGCGGGGCCAGGTGACCGGGGAGTCCCAGCCAGGTAACCCCTGGATGGAGCGGAGCTGTCAGCAGCCGGGCGGCCCCGTCCAGGAATCCCGGCAAACCTCCGATGGCAGCAGGACTGGCGGAGTCGGGCAGCCAGAATCCCCAGCGGCCATGGGGCCAGCCCTAACAGTGGAGTGGCTGGGGGGCATGGGCTGGGGAATCCCCGGCAACAGCAGGGCCAACCCAGCTGGGAACCCCGGGGAACATCCTGCTGCAGCATGGCTGGCAGCAGCCAAGCAGTCCCTGCCAGGAACCAGTGGGCAGTGGGAAGCCATGTCGTGCCGGTGTTAGGGGGGCCAGCGGCAGGATGGAACCCAAGGACAGGAGCCTGGGAGCACAGTAGCCAGGAGGGGAGGACTAACCTCCCCTGGTCTGGCAAACTCCCTGGTCCAGGACAGCTCAAGTCCTGAGGGTGCTGGACCAGGGAGGTCCAACTTGTAATACGCTCACGTGCAAACTGCAGTTTTCAGTGGCTTATAACTTAGTCAAGTCAGGGTGGCTTTGAGGGGTAAGTAAAGGGGAACTCTTTGACCCCAGAATTACCCCCCTCTTCTACATTGTTTTGATCTCACTCCAGTACATGGAGGTAACAGAGCTGTTCAAATAAAGCATTCGGGCTGGAGTTGACAGTTTTGGTTGGATGTATTCGTGGAAGTTTCATCATATGTCACATATTTCATTACAGTTAATGTTTAATTCCTGGAGACTCCAGGACAAATGCTGGAGGGTTGACGACCCTAATAAGGACAAACATGTTAACACTGGCAAAATTACTTCCTTTTGATTAACTTTGTTCTTGGAAACGCTGAGAATGGAAAATGGAATGGAAGCCTAAACGAGAGAAATCTCTAATACATAAAAACATAGCATTTGAGCTGTGAATTCAAGGGCTTGCCTAAACACAGATGTTCCACCAGTGTAATTTCAATTGGTTTATAAACTGGTTTACTTAAAGTGGTACAAACCCCAATGTGGACACATATCAGTTGAAGTCTGACTTACTGCTGCTTGGCTGCCAGCTATCAGCAGCTGACCCTATACGAACTAGGTTTAAACCAAATGAAGAGGGCACATGTACAAAGTTGTGCTGGTTTAACTAAAACCAATTTAAAAAGAAGTCACAGCTTCTGTTAACCCAGAGGAACTTGGAGCATGGACGAAGCCTCAGCTGTGGCTATGTCTAGACTTCAAGTCTCTTTCGAAGGAGGCTTTTTTGAAAGATACTTTAGAAAAAGAGCCTCTAGACTATGACCAGTACTTGTGAAAAAGCAAGCCGATTTTTCGAAAGAGAGCACCCAGGCAGTCTGGATGCTCTCTTTCGAAAAAGCACAGTTTGCATTACATAATGCCTTTTTTTGAAAGCGCACTTTCGAAAAAAGGTGTTCTTCCTCGTAAAACGAAGTTTTCCGCGGCCGAAAAAAACCTGCCGCGTTCTTTCAATTTATTTTTGAAAGAACGCAGCAGCAGTCTAGACACAGGGGAAGTTTTTTTCGAAAAAAGGCTTCTTTTAAAAAAAAACCCAACCCTGTAGTCTAGACACACCCTGTGTTCCCACAGGCCAAAAAACCTCCAAATCATGATGTAACAAGGATTATAATCCTAGATTCCTAGAACTGGAAGGGACCTTGAGAGGTCATAATGTCCAGTCCCCCACACCAGTTACAGATGATGATTGTGCCCTCCCTGTCTCTCTGCCACCAATGGGAATAAGGTAAAAAACGTTGACAAGAGATAAAAGGCAAATGACCACAATGGGAACCCCCTTCCCTTTTCTCACCTGCTGCTACAATCAGAGGACCTCAGTCAAAATGCTGTATGAACATTGGCTCAGAACATCTCTAGGGTGTTATCACAGCATTGGGGAAAATAAGATGCAGAGAACGGTTCTATGACTTGTCAGCAGGAAGGCTGGGGAGACAGCCCGTGAGGTCAGAATTCTGCTGTTCTGCTGTGGCCACAAGCCAGCGGTTCTACAAATCTTGGGTGTTTAGCAATTATTTATTCCTGCCCAGCTTGCAAACATCCTTGAGCAAGGTGTTCTTTAGTCCATTCTACAGGGAGGGTTTTATCTGAATGTTTGGTCTCGTCATTGTAATCCACTAAGTCTAGGTCTACAGTAGACCAGGCAGGTCAGCTTGAGATATGCCATTCACCTACACAAAATGCGTAGCTGGATTTGGCTTATCTTAAACCGAGCCGCCGCAGCGCCTACTCTGCGGGAGGCTGACAGGAGCACACGCTCCCATTGGTTTCCCGTACTCCTCGCAGAATGAGGAGTACAGGATGCCGGTGGGGTTGCCCTCAGCGTTTGATTTGGGGGTCTACACTAGACTTGCTTAACCGAACGTTAGAAGATCGACCTCTGAAGGGACGATCTTCTCCGTAGTGTAGATGAACCCTAAAAGTTTTACTGCTAGGCCTTGGATGTGACTAAGCACTTGTTCACGTGTTTGGCTGTATGCGTGTGAGAAGCCCCACTGAAATTAGCATTCTAGTGCTTTGCTGGATGGGAATCTCCGTTAGCATGGACTAATTCATTCATCCCCCAGACACTGATGTAAGTCTAGTGCAATGCCATGAATGTTTGCTGGGCCCTTACCTCCCACTTAGTTTCCTCAATCTTGGGAAGAAACTCGGCCTGTTCTTTCTTGAAAGTCACAAATTTTTTCTCCAGCTCTTCTCGCTGCTGGAGAAGTTGCCCCACGTCATCCTGGAGCTTTTTTTTCTCTTGCTGGAGCTTGAAGATCTGGAGCTGCAAAGCTTGTTGAGCCCTCTGGGCCTTCTTGGAGACCTGCTGCAGCTTATTTGCATAATTTTGCCTGAGGTCCTCCATTTCATGCTCCCAGATCTTTTGCTTCTCCTCAAACACTTGGAAGATGGCAGCCTCGCTTTTGTCCAGGTTTCTTCTCATCTGGAGGACCTCCTGCTCCTTCTCCCACAACCGGTCTTCCAGGTCCTGGATAACGTCGTCTGTTGAGGGCGAATGGAAAGGCATTGTTTCGTTCAGATGGTTGAGCCTACTGAAAGAGGAAGTACTCTTGCTTGAAGACCGTCCACTGTCTGAGGTAGATATTCCATTGTATCCCACTATGTTCTTATCTACATACGTTGTGCCAATACGGTTTATGTGACTCGTTGAAGCACTCATTGGGCCAACGTGCTGACTGTAGCCCGTCCCATAAGTGGGCAAGCTCGTCAAAGAGTTACGGCCAGAATCGGAAAGACCTCCCACTTGGTTTGTAGTCCTATTAAGGCTGGTCTTCTCCGCTCCGCTTTTGACTGCGGAGGGGCTATTGCTGTTGGTGTGATTCAGGCTCTTTCTGTTCTCTGTTATCCCGTTGTTCTGTGGCGGGCAGAGATTCTGCATGGAATGGAAGTTTTTAGGAACTACCGGTTTAAAGGCTGACGGTCTAACTAAGGGCTCATTGCTCTGCAAAAGAAAAAGGAATGATGCATCAAAAGCAGCCAGGAAGCTTTGTAACAATACACAACAGAGCAAGGGTTCGAACCAGAGATCGGGTAAATCGCAGTAATTCTATAGGTGTCATTAGAGTTAACGGAAGTAGGCTGACTTATCCCAGAATCAGGCCTCATGGTTTTCTACTGCTCAATTTTAAAAGCCACTGTAGATTTTTTTTTTGGATTAAGGATGTTAAATTGTGTTTAATCAGATAATTGAGCAGTCGGTGGAATTTCCATCGACTACTTGATTAGTCTATACAGGGGGGAAACTGCAGAGCCACAGTGGGGTTAGCTCCCAGCCCTGGGAGCTAACCCCGCTGCAGCTCTGCCTTTTAAATGTAGTAAGAGCTGGGTGCAAGCCGGGACAGCTGAGTACCTGCTTGTGTCTGGTCCCCTGCTGCACCTCTGCCTTCCCTGCCCCTGTGGAGAGTGCACTGGGGGGAACCAGATTTTAAGCCAGCTCCCCGCAGCTCCGGCTCCTGCTCCCCCCCTTGCTGCCTCTGACAGAGGCAGCAAGAGGGGGTGAGAAACGACTAGTCGAATAGTGACTCGATTACCAATAAGCCTACGCTTATTGGGTAGTCGACTACTCAACTAGTCGCTTACATCCCTATTATGGATTTCATGTATGAAGGACCTCAGGAATAACGCTCAAAGTTAAATACATAAATGCTCAAAGTTCCCCACTCCACCTCTCCATCTCTTTTCTTCTGTGAATGAAGTGAATCAGGGTTTGTTCTGAAATCCCATCTTCATCCTTCGGGCCCTACCAAATTCACAGTCCCTTTTGGTGCATTTCATGTAAGATTTTTAAAACTCATACATTGTGTGATTTTAGCTACTTACATAGGAAATGGCATGGTGCTGCCATTGTAGGGGTCCTGACCTGAAAAGGGTGTGTGTGTGTGTGTCTGTGGGTGGGGGTTGTAAGGTTATTGTAAGGGTGCGTGGTACTAGAGATGTGACAGAGTATACATTTAAATGGTTAAGCATTGAGCCAGGCTTTTAAGCAGGATCCCCGTGCGTACCAGTTCCTGATCTGATAGCAGCGGCTCCCTGCAAGCACCAGCCTCCAACTGCTACCCCACTCCACGCTGCTGCCTCTCCCACCTGCATGTAAACATGTAACCACGGGAAATGTCAATGGTTACACGTTTACCAAAAAACCAAAACACTTTTTAACCTCCCTATGTGGCACTGCCACCCTCCCTTCTGCACTGCTGCTGGCAGCGCTGCCGTCAGAGCTGGGCAGCTGAAAAGCGGAAGCTGCTGGCCAGGATCCCAGCTCTGAAGGCAGAGCGGTTGCCCACGGCAATGCAGAAGTAAGGATGGTATGGTCTGCTGTGGTCTCACACCATGCTGTGCCATCAGAGCTGGGCCTCAGTCAGCAGCCACCACTCTCTGGCTACCCAGCTCTGAAAGCAGCGCAGAAGTAAGGGTGGCAATACCACGACCCTTTCCCCCCCCCGGCCCTTTAAAATCACCTTGTGAACCGCCTGCAACTCCCTTTTGGGTCAGGACCCCCAATTTGAGAAATGCTGTTTTCCTCTGTGCAGTCTGTACAGCACAGAGTAGAAACACACAAAAGAGCAGATTTCACAGAGGGGAGAGCTGATTTCATGCTCTGTGTGATGTGTTTGTCATGGCTGTGAATCGTGTGGGGCTCTAATCGCCCTTTTACACTCTGTTCCAATGATCATTGTTTTCTTCTCCGTAATAGAAAAAGGTGTAACCCTCCCCGGGCTTGGAGCTGTCTGACAGCCCAGACAGAATTGGCTCTTTGTTCAACATTATCTTCAGGCTCCATGGGGCAACGTGTTGCATCAGACTAGGTTTTGAAAGACTTTTCTTTGTCAATCAGGCCATGTGTGTAAAAGGAATAGACTCCCTTTGCTTGAAAACTAAACTCAGCCCTTGAACCTGTATGGAATGAACATTAGTGATGGCAATTATCTGCTATGATAAGGTCCAGCCAGTCCAAAGCTCAGTGAAATGACTGGGAATATTTCAACTGACTTCAATACACTTTGGACTGGAGCCACACAGAGCCTTTCCCTGGAGGATCTTAAAGTACCTCCAACTGCAGTTCAGCACAGCAAGATGAAGGAACATGTCCAGGGTTTCACACCCAGGTCCGGCTCAGGAAAGTCCAGCTTTCCTGTTCCACTACCCATCTCTCTTTGCAGGGAAACTTACCCTGCACAGTCTCCTGAGTGCCCAAATCCCTTTGGAAAATCATATTGTGGCTCCTAACTCACCGAGAGGCTGCAACGCTGAGAACACCTAAATTCCTTTCAAAATCTGGGTCTCACCATGATGTGGGCAGCCTAGCAGTCATTAGCAATCCCATGATATCCCAGCAGGTAGAGTTTTAGGCTGCTCAGTAGGGATGTTAGGGTACGTCTAAACTACATGGCTCCGTCGACGGAGCCATGTAGATTTGTTGTTTTGCAAAGGGAAATGAAGCGGCAATTTAAATAATCGCCGCTTCATTTAAATTTACATGGCTGCCGCACTGAGACGACAAACAGCTGATCAGCTGTTTGTCGGCTCAGCTCGCTAGTCTGGACGCTCCCCTGCCGACACCAAAGGCCTTTGTCGGCAGCCCCGGTAAACCTCATCCCACGAGGAATAACGGGGCTGCCGACAAAGGGCTTTGATGTCGGCAGGGGAGCGTCCAGACTAGCGCGCTGAGCGGACAAACAGCTGATCAGCTGTTTGTCGTCTCAGCGCGGCAGCCATGTAAGTTTAAATGAAGCGGCGATCATTTAAATCGCTGCTTCATTTCCCTTTGCCTATAACCCTAATCTACATGGCTCCGTCGACGGAGCCGTGTAGTTTAGACACAGCCTTAGTGGCTAGACGGCTAACTGTTTAACCGATAAGCGATTGCTTCTCGGTTAACAGACCTGGTTAGCCACAACTCCTCCTGCATGCTCTGCATTTTAAGTTCAGACCAGATGCAGCAGTGCGGAGTGGCAGCAGCCCCATCTGCGGCAGGCCTTAGGGAATTTGGGCCCCCCACGGACAGGGGCAGCAGCACAGAGTTGGCAGAGGGCTCCCCAGGGGTGGGGCTGCTGGCCCTATCTCCAAGGGGGGGGGGGAGCATTTTTGTAACCGTGTAACTGCTAAAAACTCTTGTGGCTACACATTACTAAAATAAATGATATCTAACTGCCTTACTGATCAGGCATCTGAGATACCGAGACCAGACCAAGACCTGTTCTGTTCCCTTTGCGACACTGACTTGCTTCCCGGGAGTGACACTCCGGGCCCCACGGCACAACAGAACCTTACCTGGTCCAGTTTGCCAGAGACCGGCAAGATCTTTGGTGGGTTACTGGGTTCTCTGTACTGGGGAGGAGGTGGCAGGTTTTTCTCGTTGTTGGTGGCAACGTTCCCACAAATGTCTGTCTTCATCTTCTCGCTCTTGCGCAGGTCCCCGTTGATGTAGAGGGAGTTGGAGATCTTCTCCGACTTGTAGGTCTTCTCCTCCCCAGAGTAGCGGTTGGAGATCTCCCGTGTGGAATAGCCATTCCGCGAGCTATCCGCCTGCCTACCGCTGCTCTGAGTCCGGGTTCCCACGCTCTTCATCGCAAACTCTTGCTCATTGGCGACTCCACTGCCCACGCTTCCCATAGTGTTTTGGGAGGCAGTTTCAGAAGGCCTGGGGGCAAACGAGCGGAAGGTCTCCTGGCTCGGGTAGCTTGGGTCACTAAGAGCAGACAGGGTCTCTAACTTGGCCATGGCAACTCAGAGGTGAAGTCGAGGCACAAGTCAGTGGCACTGAAAGAGAGGAAAGGGAGAGCGTTACTGGACTGCCTTTATTTATGATCACCTCTTTGCCCCTGGGACTGTGTTAATTCCCATTGCATCTGAGACCCTGAGTCTCCTGCAGGAGACAATGGTTGGTGGATTTCACTTGCAGCAGATCCATTTTCTTGGCTCTTTCCTTAACCTGCCCCTGCCCACTTCTGTAAGTCTCTATGGGCAAGAGCATGCAGTGAGCTCTGCTGTATAGCTCCCCAAATTCTGTCCACCCCCCTGCAGCAGAATTGCTTTGGTTCCTCAAAGGATCTTGGGGCTACGCTCTCCGGAGCTGGAGGAGCAGAACCTGTGCGATCTCTGGCATGTGTTGCAACACTGCCCAAAAGCATTCTGTTGAGAGCTGACAGCTAAGGTGACCCAGCTACCAAGTCGCTGCTGCAATACCTCTCGGGTCAAAATAACCTTCTACAGTCACTGGGGATGAAACATTCCTCCAGGGAGATCCCACCAGATCCATCACGGGGCCTGAGCAAAATTGTTTCTTAGAATAAATTCTCCAGTAGGATTCTAAATATCTCAAGCGATGGCGCTCCTGCAACCTCCCTGGAGAGACTAAAGATAAGCTGTAGGAGGTTGTGGAATAAAAAACTTCCTCCTGCCCCGACAGTCGTCCTCAAATTTTCCTTTACAATTTTTTACTCTTTATCCCTAAACAATCTCCCTTTGATCACGCTAAACAAGTCCTGTCCCCGTGGGTTGTTTACCCTTCATAGGCTTGCAGATGCTTATCATGTTCCTCTTTGTCATTGCTGGAGTCAAGCTATTCCTGTTTAATTCTTTTCCTCTTTCCCCCAGCCTGGTAAACATTTGTGTGGCTTCCTTCTGAACACTCTCATTTTTATTAGCATAAAACGTAGCCAGAGTATTCTAGACGGGAGACACCAGTCCGATCCTCCACCCCCACAGGAGTTCATCTCTATCCTCTCTCCAATGCAGGCATCTCGCCTGGCACAGCTTCATACTAAGGCTACGTCTAGACTGCAAGCTTCTTTTGGAAGAAGCTTTTCTGGAAGAGATCGTCTGGAAAAGCTTGTTTCGAAAGAGAGCGTCCACACAGCAAAAGGGCAACGAAAAAGCAATGTGCTTTTTCGAAAGATAGCGTCCACATCGATTGGACACCATCCCGCATTTAAGTTGTGATTAGTCTGGATGGAGTGGCCGCCAGGGCACCTGTGTTATTTCCTGGAGGCCTCTTCTTTCGAAAGAACTCCCTCTCCTGCGTCCACACGCTCCTTTTTCTGAAAACGTTTTTTCTGAAAAAGTCTTCTTCCTCGTAGAATGAGGTTTACCACCATTGGAAAAACCTCTCCGTTCTTTCGACTTTCTGTCTTAAGAACTCAATGGCAGTGTGGACGCAAGGGTAGTTTTTCCGGAAAAATGGCCATTTTTCTGGGAAAACGCTGTAGTGTAGACGTACCCTCTGTGACTGGCCAAAGAGGTGACCTCATCATGGCTACATCCCAAGTCACAGAGGAGTTCTTTAAATCATGGTATGGAACCTCTGGAGTGATAAACTCTGGCCTGGGTTTTCAAAAGCAACTAGTGATTTTGCATCCTTCATTTTTTGGGTCCTCAGCATGAGGGACATTTAATGGGCTGAGTTTCCAGAGGACATCTCTTTCTGGAAGTCAGGCCTTCTTCAAAAGGGTCTCAGTTGGGTACCCAAAATCACAAGTCATTTGAAACTCAAGGCTTACGACCTTTATTGATCATGGCTGCATGACACAAGCACCCAAAGTATGTTCACCAAGCTCCCAACATTCTGCCCCAGCATGCAGGGGGTATCGGTGTAAAGACTGGTGTGCAAGCCTCAGTTTCCGGCAATGGTCCCCATCAGACACCTTGCCGGGCAATCCCAGGACATCACAACCCACACTTAACCAGATTCTAGAGACATGACCAACCCATAAACCACCAGGCCCTAGAACAGATCACTCTAGACTTTGCCTAAATAGGGATTCTGGGAGGATGGCAGTATTGTACTGGTGATCACACCGGGTTTTCTGGTCATTTCAATCACTCATTAATTCAATCCTGTTTAATTTAATCCAGCACTTCATCAGCATGAAATAATTTCTATTAAAAACTACGGATGTTGAAATGCATTTTGGGGGGGTAAATGTGTAACTGCTAAAATTTTAAGCCAGCTCCCTGCAGCATGGGGAAAGGGGGCAGGCGGCTCCCTAGGAGCTGGTGCTCACAGGAAGCCTGCTTGTAACTGAAGGTTAACTGATGAGCCCAGCCTCATCCGTTAACCGTTTAAACGTGTATACGAACATGTCCCTATTAACCCCCCCCATTCCTTTATTTTGATCACCCTACTGGGAATTATTGGAGATTTGATCCAATACTAGCTAAGGGCAGTTGTCTATTAGAAGAGGAGGCCAATATTCTGAATGTGAGAGAAGAAACAACATCACAAGAAAGAACCATGTGACGATAATCTGGGCCTGATCCCATTTGTCATTACAGTACAATCAATGGAACGTCTCTCGCTGCCTTCAGTGACGAGTGGGCCAGGCCTTATAGAACTATATGCTGCTATTCAGACAAAGACAACGATCCCAAAGCCACTGAAAAGCCGCCAGGTCTCCTCTACCTTACACTCGCTGTAGTCATTCGCAGATGTACCCAGTGGGTATAATGCCAGCTTTCTCCATTCGGTGTAACTTGGAGGCTGCGTTTTTCTGTCACAGGTATCCATGGTGACGTGGAGTGGCAAGGCAATGGAAAACCAGGCCCCGAGATTCCCGAACGAGCAGGATTGGGCCTTTCTTGTTAAGTTTTGCAAGCCAGGAGATGCATCCTGCTAGACACGAATCCAACTAGGAACTGGGCCAAATGCCCCCTTTCTTCACTCTGGGACATTCCCACCCACTCAAGGAGAGTTTGCCTCAGTATGCACTTCAGGGTTATTATAAGCATGAGAGATGCTTTGCAGACCGTCAGAGGACAAGTCCTGAATAGCTTAATTACACTGGGCCCTTCAATAATACCTGTCATCCCAGGGCCTTAACAACTACCGGGCTAGATCCTCAACTAATGCAAATCAGCTGCCCCTGACTTTAATAGTTATGTTGATTTACCCTCATTCAGAATTTGGCCCAGCATATCATTAACCCTTGAAACACATGAGAGAGGCAAGTCTGGTCTTTTGTTGCAGGGGTCTTCAATTCTATGTTGCCCAGCATAAACCTTGTCTTGAGCCTAGGGAGGTGTGGACCGGCAATACTACAACACCCTGCTCAAATAACCTTGTGAGTCCCCTGCAATTCCCTTTTGGGTCAGGACCCCCCAGTTTGAGAAACGCTGTTTTCCTCTGTGAAACCTGCATAGCACGGGTTCAAAACACACACGAGACTCACCCTGATACAATGGAGATAACGACACCAACCCAGCCTGGAGGTCCTGAATGGGCAGTGTCGTGTGAATCTGATCTGTTCATAGCAGCTTGGCGACCCGAAGGGCCAGACCATGCTGGGGAGCGCAGGGGGAGGTTTCATTCTCCCAAGGTGTCAGTGTGAGGTTAGCATCCCCCCACCCCAAGCAAAACAGGAGAATTGGTTTTTATTTACTTTGATGAAACGGCTTAGGTCTAAAGGTCGCCTCCGACACAGCAACTCCTATGCTCCCAAGTGTGTCCCCCTGTTATCACAGCACACTCACGGGTCTGGCTACTTGCACTAGAAATGGAATGGAAAAATAAAAAGTTACAATAAGGTGCATGATTCTGGACTTGCTTTTTATTCAACGGCATTTCTACAGACTGTGCCCTTTGTGTGAGCGTCCCCGTCCCTGGGCTCCGCTCGGAAAAGGCAGCCTGATCAGCCTGCAGCCTGGCAAGTTACACCCCGTCAGGCTTGATCCGGGCAGGTGACCAGAACTGTGCACATAAACACTGGAGAAACACCGATGAGCTGGGCAGTATGGAGAGGGGACCTTGATCACATGTTAATAAGATTGGTGCTATGTGGTGGTCAAGTTATGAAGCAGGGGCTTAGCTAATAGCTCTGCATCCGCATGACGATGACAATGATGCTCAGACCCGCCTTCACCTGCACCCTGCCCATATCCAAACCAACGTGCCCTCTAATGTTTCCCATCCATGAGCAGAATAAATTTTGTTCGGTGCACCAAGACATGTGCAGATGTGCACCACAAACAGAAACACATATTGCCGGGTGTGGGCACTCTGCTTATCAGCGGGGTGGCATTTGAATCTCTCCCGGGCGGCCACCCAAGTGCTCAGCTTACAGGGAGCTTATTGATCCTAAGTCGTATTCTTGTGTGTGAGGGTACAACGGCACAAGGGGATTCCGACTGGGGGTTCTGCATCACACCCAACTCTCATTGTGTCCTATTAGTAAAAACTTCAGGTCTTTCCTGTAACTACCCTCACCTTGATAGTGTTCAGCAAAAGATCTCCAGCTGCTAGGCTATACAGAAATCCAGCCTGAGATTACAATAGAATACATTTCAAAAAGCAACTCCCAGACAGGCAAGGGGAGGGAGGGCTAAGGGGACACAAGGAGAACGGTAGATTTCCCACCCCTCAACGTTACTGCAAGGCAGTGGGGTGCTGTCACTGTGTTACCGAAGGCTCCGACTAAACCGTAGCGCCCTAGCACCTCTGGTCGGCCAGGAGCACTTGTGCTGCAGAGAAGAAGGGCGAAGGATTGAAGAACGGATTCGTTAATCAAGAAAGGAAGCTGAACCACTCCTCAGAGGCGCTTCTATGAAGGGCCACTTGCTGGCACTGTTAATGCTTCACTTCAGAAAAAAAGCCTGGCTCCACCCATGTAGTTCCCAAGGAAACTGTCCATATCCAAACCAATGTTCCCTCTACCAATGTTTTCCATCAATGAGCAGAATACATTTTGTGATGTGCACCAAGGCATGTGCAGATGTGCACCACCAACAGAAATACGTTATTTTAATGTATCAGATAATGGTACCACCGGTTCCACCGGCAAGGCAAAACACTTGCTATGAGTCCCAAGTAGGGTTGCCAGGAGTCCGGTTTTCGCATGGACAGTCCATTATTTCTGGCCCGTCTGGTAAAAAAACCCCAGAAAATACCAGACATGTAAAATGTCCAATATTTTCTGTTTTTCCTGTACATAAGAACATTCTTTCCCTGCTGTGTCTGCCAGGGGGAGGAGGAAGGGAAGTGAGAAGGCAGGGATTCTTAAAGGTGCCGTGACTTTTTTTTTTTTTTTGCTCAACCAAGTTTTTTTTCCTGCTATGTTTGGGATTTTTGGTGAAAGCATCTGGCAAACCTAGCCCGAAGAGACAAGACATTTCTCGCAGGGGTGGCTTAGCAGTATTCCGAGAGAAGGGCAGCTCCAGGAGAAGGAGGGCATTCACCCCTCACCTCACTCCGCTGGGGTGCCTCTTGCTAGGGCTATGCCACCATGGAGCCCTCCAGCCCAGCCCTGTGGCAAATCAAATTAGACACAGTCACTCTTTAACAGCATGAAATAAATTAGCATTGGGACCAACCAGTACAGCTCCTGGCACCAGGGCTGTCCTGAGGGGGAGCACAGGCAACCCTGCGCAACCCACCCCATCCCAAGCCCCTTCCCCTTCCCTCTCCCCTGAGCAATGTGTCCTAGGCAATTACAGGGGCCTGGTGCAGCAGCAGCCGCGGTCACCTCCCTCCAATCACCACGTAGGCAGCGGGAGCTGGAGAGGCCTGGCGCCCTCCCGGCCTGCTTCTCCATGGTGATGGGAAGCAGAGCATCTTGGGGCCACGGCACGATGCTTCCTGCCACCACTGAGAAGCAGCATGCAGCAGGCCGGGAGAGGGCAGCGTGGTGGGGTGGGAGCAGTACAGGCTACTGGGCCGCTTCGGCTCCCTCTTCCAACACGGTGAGTGTGAGGAGGGGAACCCCTCCTCCCTCCCTGCACCAGGCCCCCATAACCCCCTTGGTCCCTCCCATCCACAAGCGCAGGGTGTGGGGTGGCCACCCTGATTTGTCCTACGGATGGGATGGCTCTGCCTGGCACTTGTGTAACTGAAAGGCAATGATGACAAGATGAGTATGCAGGAAAAAAAACCAACAAAATGAGCACCGGGTCTGAGAGTCCGGTCGAGCAGGACAGATGAATTTTATTGTGGGGGGGGGGTCTAGCTACGAGACCCTCCCTTAGGGACAAAACCTACAGGAATGACTAGAGAAGGATATCCTCACGATCAGGGTTTAAATATGAGTCTATAGTAGGGAGATCTCATTCTCCAAAGTTTTTCTAGGGATTTCAGAGCTATGTCTCCACAACTCTTTGGGTTTAATCTCTATTAAATCCACTGGGATTTTTTCCATAAAGGCATGTCTACACTAGGAAATTATTTCGAAATAACTAAATTTGAAATAACTCCCAAAATAACAACATCGAAATAGTGTGTCCCCACTATGGGAAAGTCTGGAAATTAGTCCGAGGCAGACTCCATTATTGTGAATGCACCACTTCGACTTACAGTCCCAAGGAAGCACTGGGGAGTAATTACGTTGAGTTACTCTGGGGAGTCGTTATTTGGAAATAGCAGCAGCGGAGCGTCCACACTGCCGCTATTTCAAAATAACCATTATTCCCTGAGGAAAGCAGGAATACAGATTTTGAAATAATGGGGTTGGTAGTGTAGACGCGCCGCTTAATAAGGGGGGCTATTTCGAAATAACTCCCTAGTGTAGACCAGGGCTAAAAGAACTAAGGAGGGGTGTGAGCCAGTGCCATTTCCTACCTACTCTAAACCACTGTCCACACACTGGGAAGACTCAAAGCTCACCTCCTTCCTGGGGCTTTGATTTAACAACAAAAAATTAACAATGATATAAAAAACTTCTGCTTAAACCTTCTACCCAGGCTTGACTGCTTCTATGGTTCCTCCCTCAGGACTGCTCAGCCCACAACCTGAGTCCTCTCCCTGAAGGCAGCCGACCCTACTTCCTTAATATCCGGGTAAGGTAATGTCTCACTAGCTTCAGCGAGTCAGCAGAATGCACTTCAGGCAAACCTTGGTCGAGGGGGTATAACAGCTACCAGGTGCACATCCATTTGAAGGTTGTACCCTCCAAAGACTGCAGTTATTTAGGGAAAACCATATTGGGAACAGGGGTTGGTAGTCGGTGTAAAGAAACGGAGCTGGGGAAATTTAGACTGAAGGGCACCAAAACACGTCCAAGCAGCGAGGTGCATTTGACTGTGGAGGAGCTCAGCACTAGCTTAACGCCTTCTTTCACCGAATGTAATGGGAGTCCCCTCCTCCCTCCTGTCCCAGCTAGATAATGGTGCAGGCCTTCGTCCATTCACTTTCACACCCAGAGCATTACGGATTGGGGCCTTCTTTTTCCAGCTAGTCAGTCTGCTTTTGCCCTGGGCTGAAATGACAGCCTGGGAGAGGCTATCTGAACAACCGTGGAGCCAGGCGTCTCCCGAGAGTCCCTGGATCACACATGCCACAGGCGGGGAAGGGGGTAGGTGTCAGAGGTGTTTGTTGGTGAACAGTCGTCCCTGTGGCACGCCGCTGCATTGCTCCAGCCCGTGCAAAACCCAGTGCTACGTGAAAACTGAACAGAGCTGCAAGTCCATTCCCAGCGAGAGGGGCGTAAGGCAACTGTGCACCTGGCCTGGCAGCGCGTCAAAGCTCCTCTACTCTTTGTTTGTTCTTCGGCTTGACGAGCCCAGCAGCAGCCAAGTGCCTGCCAAGTCCTGCTGGGAAATCGTGGTTATCAGCTGCTGCCACGGCAAACACCGAGAGATGAGATCATTGGACAGGGAGAGACGGGCCAGCCACTGCCTCACTTCTTCCCACCCAGAGCTCTTCACGGACTGAGCAAGGAAGGGATAGGCAGGGTAGGGATCTAAAATCCTGGGGGACTGGTTAACCGGTTAAATGTGAAGTTTATTCACGTTTAACTAGTTAACCATTTAAGGGGGGGCCACTCCAGACCAGCTGCTCTCACCCCCCCCCCCCATGGCTGGGCTGGAGCAGCCCCTGCTTGTAATGCACTGGGCCCACCTCTGGATGCTCAGAGCAGCCCTTGTCTGTGGCCGGTCCCACAGGACTGTAGTTGCCTCCTGGTCACAGAGGGCAGGGAGCTACTCCAGTTCCCACCGATTAACTGGAACCAGTACGCATCACCCATTAACCGGTGAACCTTTCACATCCCTAGTCCGGGGACCGGAAGCCTTGCAGTCCTGGGGTTGCTGGGGATTTGAAGTGGTACCCGTGGGATGAGAGGATGGTAAGCAGCAACAGAGGAGTTAGTAGCCTCGGTCCAGTGGACAGCTGCCCACCTCACAAAAAACCTCCAGGCCGATCATACATCGGCCCCCTTGGCTGTCCCAGGCTAGTGACCGAAGACTGAGGGTGCAATTAAAAACCCATGGCTGGCCCACGCCAGCTGACTTACAGTAAGGGGGCTGTTGCCACATAGCCATGAGGGCTTAAGGGGGCTGTCACCTGAGCTCTGGGACCTTCCCCTCGTACAGGGCCCTGGAGCCCGGGGAGCAGCCCATGCACGGATGTCTACACTGCAAATACACAAGCCTGAGCCAGCTGCGATAGACCAGCCACAGGTTTTTAACTGCAGCGTCCACACTGGAGGTGGCCTTGCCAGTTCAGGGCGGAGACACAGCAGGGTTAAGGCACAAAACAGGGTATGCGTGAAACAAGTGAGAGTGAGCGCATTCTTGTTTGCCTTCTCGCTCCCCCCTTCCTCCTCGAGCCAGCTCCGCCCAGGGTCGGAGAAAAATGCAAAGGGGACAAGTGCAAAGCCAGCCGGGATGCAGATGGGGTGTGCTGGGGATGCCAACCCTGCATTCATGAGAGCACTGCTCCGCAGACACCAACTTATTCCCGCTTGGCGGCAGAAGCTCGACCACAGAGTGATGCCACGTTGGCATGACAAGCAGCACGGCCGCATCCAGGACTCCTCAGACACTATTCCAGCTGGAGAGTCGCTGCTGCCCACTGCAAACTGGCCTTCCCTCACTCGTGTGCCGGTCATCACTGACCAGCTGGAGAGTATGGACCCAAGACCTCTGGGGCTAAAAGCATGAGCCTCTGCACTGGCGCCAGGGGTGCGCCGAAGGCAGGAGCTGATTCGTGAGCTGTGCAGAGAGTGCAGCCACTAGAGGGGGACACACAACCGCGATAGGTTACTCCAGCAGTTTTCAAACGTTTTTCTGGAGACCCAGTTGAAGAAAATTGCTGATGCTTGTGACTCAACATCATTATATTTTTGACTGGAGTGAGGGTCTGGGCGGGGCAGGAATGAGGGGGCTGGGATGCAGGAGGGGGCTTCAGGTTGGGGGGGGGTGTCTTAGTACTGGGGCAGGGGGTTGGTGCTCGTGGACTTACCTCCCGTGGCTCCTAGCCAGTGGTGCAGTACAGGTGTTAAGATCACTGTGGATCACTCTGTGCCCCAGAAGCGGACAGCGGCAGGTCCGGCTCCTAGGCAGAGGCGCACACACAGCTCTGCACAGCTGCTCTTGCCTGCAGGTACAGCCTGTGCCTGTGCCCATTGGCCGGGAAGTGGCCAATGGGAGTGTGGAGCCAGTGCTCAGGGCGGGGGCAGCACATGGAGTCCCATGGACCCCCACCTAGGAGCCAGACTTGCTGCTGGTCTGCAGTGCCACTAGTCACTGGGCTCCCTACAGCCAGGTGACCCAGGGCCTGGCATTGTGTGACCCAGTGCTGGGTCGCCACCCATAGTTTGAAAACCATGGTGCTGGTGCAGCTTACTAGGTTGTGCAACAGCTGCATTCAGGTCTCAAAGTTTTCCATGACCGAACTCGGCCTGACAAGAAATCCTGCGCTTCCCTAGACCTTGCAGAGCCTTGGTTTGTCACATCACACAGCAAAGTGATGTGTTAAAAAAAAAATCAAGTGGCTCAAATAAAACACATCCCATTCTGTGCCTGAGGATTATGCAAATCAGGGAAGACTTTTCATTCAGCTAATTATGTGTGTTTATTTCAATGGCTTTGGAGGATTTGGGGTCTTTATAGGCTACTTAGCCTTTATGGGATCCCAGCTGCCTGCAGCTGATACCGCAGAGCAACGGTCAGCTCCCAATGCCAGACAAGGGTGGAGAAAGTTACAGACGCACGTGCAAAGTTCTCTGCCCAATGAGCAGGGAGAAGAAATCCAGTTTAGTGTTATCGGCTTTGTAAGTTTCACGGAGACATCTGCCCTGTGTTTTTGAGGGCACGATGAAGTAACTGGAGAGACGCTTTTATCCTTTAAAAAAACGGTGTGTCAGTTTAGTGCGGGTGAAAGGAGGAGATTGTTCACACCCCACAAGGCAGTTCTCTTCTTCCAAGCGATGTCTAGCAGAGACACTGAAAACTTGCCCCATGCTGCCCTGCGGGGGCCACCCTCACAGCCCTCCTGGTCCATTCTCAACTTATCAGGCAGGTACTTAGATGGCCCTCTACCATCTAGTACCTGAGCCTGTCCTGGCCTCTCTACCAAGGCTGCTAACACGGTGTGGTGGTTTTTGTGAGGTGGACACTTGCCCACTCAGAACTATCCTGAAACTCACCCATCACCTGACCCCCTATAAGCTACCAATCTGACGGCGACCGCTTTCAATTGCCACTGTCCTGAGCTGGCTTCCAACTGCCCTCGCATTAAGTCGAAAGAGCTACGGTCGCTTGAACTTTCTGGGGAGTTAGCCCCAAGGGTGGCATGTCCTCAAAGCAAGCAGCTCCTTGAACAAGCCCACCGTGGCCATCAACAAAAGAAACCAGGCCCGGATCAAGTAACGGGGGAGCCCTACCTCCAGAGACTCTCTGCTCCTTTTAAGCTGCTCTTAGGGGGCCTATCTTTCCATTGAGTCCAATGGGGAGCGTGCTTCACTCATCCACCCGAGTGAGGTCTAAGCCAAGAATTAACTCCTGGCCTGCTGGAATTCAGGTCGGAGCTTGACAGCGAGTTAGAAGCAGCTTCTACATTTGTTTCACGCTGCGGCTCACGGATGGGCAACTGGAGGCCTGGGAGCTGCATCCGGCCTGCCACAACCCAGGGTGGGGACAGGATCCGGCAGCCCAGGGCCAGGAAGGGCGTGCGGTGGGGGGGTCCTGGGACTGAGCAGGGAGCTGGGCCCAACTTCGCAGGACCGGAGTCCTGGGGTGGGCATGAGGTAGGCTTGCTCTCCAGCTTCGCCCATCAGGGCTGTACCCACCAATATGCAAAATACACGGCTGCGTAGGGAACTACGGAATTTGGGGCACCAAATTGCCCCAAATTTTGTGGTGCCCTAAGCAGCTGTGCCTTTCCTTTGGCTGGGGAGTCCCTCACGCTTCAAGCAACTCCACTGAGTGCTCCCGGGAGTAAAGCACTTTTCATCACAAATAAAGGCACCTGCATCCAGCCCCATGGTGGGGCAAAACTAGGGTTGCCAGGTATCCAGTATTGGCGGCCTCTGTTTGGTAAAAAAAAAAAAAAACAGAAAATAGTCCGGTATTTTCTGTTTTTCTTGGACGGAAGGCCATTTGGGACATTCCTCCCCTGCCACGTCTGGCAGGGGAGTGAGGGGATTTAAAGGCCTCTTTTTTTCTCAACAACTTTGGCCCCATTTTTTTTTTTTGCTTAATCAATTTTTTCCCCTGCCATATTTGGTATTTTTTCTGAAAGTATCTGGCAACCCTAGGCAAAACCAAAAGCCTGCTTCCTGAAACACTTCACACTAGCAAAGATTTTGCTTCGAAGGGGTTGAAAGGAACCCCCTTCACGCTTCCCCCTTTTTGAAATAGGAATTTTCCCTATGGAATTTTAATTGTAACCATGACACCTGGGCTCAAAATGGCTGCTGGTAGATTTGTTTATTGAAAAGCCAGGTTTTGAAAATGAAACATTTTTTAAATCTGTTGGTAGGGTTTTGAATAAAAAAAAAAACAAGTGAAAAGAGTATACAAAGCGCACTATTTTTCACAGAGCCATTGAAAAACACCCAGAACGATGAATATTTTTGCAAAAATTGTTTTGGGAAAAAGTAATTTTTTATAAAGGGAAAAATTTGTTTGGAAAAAAATAAAATGACCAGCTCTAATTTTAGGTCAGTTTTTACCTCAGTCCTTCCTCAGACAAAGCCCCCTGAAGGGAGGACTGAGGCGAAAACTAATTACCTCACTCTTTGGTCCTGTTTGGCTGATTTGTCTCCTCCTGGGATCACAGATGAGTGTATAACCGTCCTTCCCAGAGAACACTCTGCTCATTAAATACCATAACAGATGCTGTTCTTGCAGTGTTCCCTGTCTAGCTTGTAAAAAAGAGTAACACAGTTCACATGAGGTTCGCAACCTGATTTCTTAAGCAGGCAGGCTCAGATAAGCCTCAGATCAGCCTATGAATCTTGAGATGGTTACCCTCAACTATCCCAAAACTCCATGCAACACAGCTTTGATGTTAGTCACTGAGCAGAGAACTTTTGCCTTCATCACAAATATTTGTGGGAGAAAAAAAAGAGGAAGATTTAATGAGGCTAGTGGCTTTTTAATGAACTTGGCATTGGCTGCAGTAGTTTGCTCAAGTCTGCTGAGAACAGTAGATGGAATGCTTCTTTGTCTATGGAATTTCAATATGGTAATGCCTTAAATATGCTCAGGAATTGAATGGTGTATATGTGCACCATTGACCTCTGGTGGATGGGATAAGAATTGCTCAGCCCTGGGTCATGGGCCTTATACTGTTAATAGTGGCAGAGGATTCTCTTTTAACACAAGCATTAGCGGGGACTGTGCTAATGGAATAAGAAAGTGAGGACCCTGTTCTTGCAATTGCTATCACACTCCATGGTTGCATTGCCAAGAAGCTTGTGGATGGTAATAGGTCACAACCAACCCAAACTTCATCCAATCACGGTGTTGTGCTTCAAAGGGAGCACCATGAAAGACAGCCTTAAACACCCCAGAATTCAAATATGGAACTGAGGTTACACAAACAATTTGCACACAAGGCTTAACACTCAGTTCAGACACACAGACCGTTACATACACAACTCCTCAGTCCTCAGCACCCAAATAACCCTAACTCTATCCCTTCAAGCAGGACAAGTCTGGCCTGAAAGTGAATCTAGCAAAGAGACTCAGCTGGTGTAAACTCTAGCCTGTTAACTGTAATTTAGTTACTTTTGTTGTTATTTTTCACACAAAGATTGTGAAAAATTCAAGCTTTCATCCAATCATATGCAGTCTACTAAATGAGAAAGTGACCTTAACTGTTAAAGGCTACCTGGATGTCATCTATTTAATCCCAGGTTTCTTTATAGTACCTGCTCAAAAATAATATATAAACAGATCTCTAATGAGGTGCCCGAGCATGCGTACTTGCACTCTGTTGCTGTGTTTCTAGGAGTAGGGGTCACCAAATGAAATTCATAAGTAACAGGTTTAAAAGAAACAAATGGAAATTTTTCTTCACACAGTGCACAGTCAACCTGTGGAACTCCTTGCCAGAGGAGGTTGCGAAGACTAGGACTTCAACAGGGTTCAAGAAAAAACTAAATAGATTCATGGAGTTTAGGTCCATCAATGGCTATTAGCTAGAATGGGTAGGAATAGTGTCCCTAGCCTCTGTTTGCCAGAGGCTGGAAACGGATGACAGGAGAGGGATCACTTGATGTTTCCCTGTTCTGTTCACTCCCTGTATTGGCATCTGTATTGGCCACTGTCGGCAGACAGGATACTGGGCTAGATGGACCTTTGGTCTGACCCAGTCTGGCCATTCTGATGTTCTGGTGGCTCTCTGGTGATTCAGCCCTCTGGTTGAGTCACATACAAGCTGTATGTGAAATAACGCAAACCCCTTCTGGAGCACCCCTTCTCTCAGTGCCCCTGGTAATGTCTCTGTTTGTCCCTGCTCTGGCACAGAGTGGTGCCCTAGGGCTCCTTCCCTGGAGGCAACATCTTCACCCTCTCAAGGCCTTTCTAGCCTTTGCTCTTCAACGGGGCCACTCGAATTCGGTCTCCCACTCTGGAGTGTCTCACTGTTTGGTCTACCATCTCCACTCCACGTGGCTAATAAGAGGTTGGGCAGGACCTGCATTACCCTCTACTCTGGGTCCCATCCCAGGGACCCTGTGGATAGCAGGTGTCTACAACATCTCTTTAAATAACTGTGTTGCTGCTCTAATTCGCTTGCCATTTCCCATTGCCCCAGCACCTTCTTTAGCCTAACCTCAGTGCCTCGTCCCAGTGGAGTCACAACAGCAAACCCAGAGCGCCAGCTGCTCTCCTTGAGCTCCAGTGAAGAACTGGCCTTCCTCTAGCCCAGCAGCGTTCCTTATACTCGCTTGCTGGACTCTAATTGGCTGCTTCCCAAGCAGCCCCTCTAGGCAGCTTGGAGGACCTTTCTAAGTGCTCTTTTCTGGGGTGGAGTGTGGCAAGACCACAAGGCCTCCAGCAGGGGGGTCTCAGGACCTAATCCATTCCATCTCAGTTCCCAAACAGCAATTTTCTTACTACTCTACAAAATAAGTATAAGGCAAACATTATTGGAGAAACATTACGGGAGAAAAGGCAACTGTATGGCTGAAGTAAATTCTGTTAAATAATTAAAAGGGTTGAGAGTTACATTAAAACAGGAACTGGTCATGCCATAACGAGCTACCAGACTTGATGATGCATTCACCCAAATAGTCTCTTGGTGACTGAGTCAACTATTACATCTCACACATAAGCCATTGAATAGCAAGAGGAAGCAGAAGGGGAGTTGGACGCTACTGAAAAATTCAAAAAGGGGAATTTAGAATGGATCATAACTCCGATTAACAAAGTTACTTATAAATTCACGTTGGACTGATTTCATATCCCTCAAAGTTCAGGGAACAACTACTACTGACTTCACTGGAGGCCCCTCTGTACTTTAAGGCTGTGTCTACTCTGCAGTTTTTTTGCGGAAGAGGATATATATGCAAATGGCATAGCCTCAAAAATAGAGGTTTACAGGATCTCATGAAAAAGGGGGCTTTCCCGACAAATGGCCCGGTCTATGCGGGGCTTTTTATCAGCAAAACCTCTTCCACAAAAAGAAATCGGAAGAAGATATGCAAATGAGTGCGCCCTTTGCATATCCTCTTCCGCAAAAAACCCACAGTGTAGACGTAGCCAAACAGTAAGGCCCCGATTTTGCAAAGACTTTTCATATGCGTTGACTTTACTCGGGTGAGATATTCTATTGGTTCTAATGGGGCTACTCACATGAGCAGCGTTAAGCAGCTGTTTAAATCTTTGCACGGGTGGATCCTAAGTGCTGTATGCTGAGGGCAGTTACATGAAATTATTCAAAGAAATTTAAAGCCTCCTTCTGGTGCACGTTTCTAGGCAACCCTAACGATGGAGGGGTTTTGGTGCCTTTGTAATTTATACTGCCTACTGCGTTCATCTAGTCAAGCTCTCATATATATTGACATATTACTGCTAGCAAAACTGCTCCACTGACATGAAAAAGTCTCTTGAGCCATTTAACATCAAGACTGCAGATCTAGAGGTAAATCTGACTCCATATGTAAATAAATACAAGAAAAAAAACCCATAAAGGAGCATTGGAACACAGTTTCCAAAGCTGTCGGCACAGGGTCAAAAGATGCTAGAGCCAGAAAGAGTCACAACACTCACAGATCTTCCCTACACATCTTTGTACAGAGCTTTTGTGGTGTTAATTTTGCCAGTCTCGTGTCAAGGAAAGGTGAAGCAATGTCGGCGCTAGGGACTGACTTTCTCCATTAAGGGCCTTGTCTACTAGCAACAGCTACATAGCTGTACTGGTCAGTTACACTGATGCACTGCCCCACCCCAGCATCGACACGGTTTATATACAAAGAGCTTATGCTGGGTAGCAGATTCCCAGGGAAATAAGTTGTAAGTGTGTAAGGCACTTTCACATCCGTATAACTGCATCCCTAGCTATGGGATGTCTGGGTTTCACTGATTCTTCAAACCAAAACAACAGCCCAGAACCATTGCTAGACCCGGCTGCCTAAACCGGCATAGCACGGGCAGCGGAAATGCAGCATTCTCAATGCTCTCCTATAAGGCTCCAACCTTTGCCTTGAGCGGTTTTCTCCAGTGGTGGGAGGGTAGAGCCTTTTTCATAGCCCATTCCCTCTTTGGCTTCTCTTCTGAGGCTAGTCTGGCTGTGAGTTGATGGTGGCCTTGTGATGTGAACACTTGAAACTAGCTCCAGTGCTGTAAACTCTGCTCTAGCAGGCACTCAGATTCCATGGTATAGGGTGGCACCCCACAGTACACAGCCTAAAATACCTGGCTTCTCAAATTCCTTGGGAGTGTGTTAACGAGGAAGAGATTTTTGCATCTGAGTGGCAGGAGGGCCAAAATATTACCATCAGTCTAAGGAGTGACTAGGCACCCCGACAGGACAGCTAAGGGGTGCATAAAGTTTCAACAAGGTTTTGAAGATAAAAACCTTGCATAAAGGTTTTCAACAAGGGGTGCATAAAGTTAGGATGAATTTGCAAGCATGCAATGCCTGCTGATTTCTATCTGAGATGAAGGCTCAGCCTCTCTCAGGATTTGGTCCTTGGGACATGAGGATAGGGGCATTTTTTTGTCGAGGTGTGTCACTCACTGAAGGATTGGGAATCTTTGGCGTTTAACCTACTGGCAGGGCATTCCTCATCTCTGGGGATCACAGGGCATATTATTCCCTAAATATGGCCACAGCTGAATGCTCCCATGCAGAACCATGATCCTTCTTGCTCACACTAGTAAGCAATTGCAATTACTAGTAAGCAATTACAGGCTCACACTAATAAGCAATTACCCTTGGGACCTGACCAGTGCCGAACAAGAGAATTTGCCAGACCATAGGAGGTCAGTATTGTCTAGCAGCTGTACCAACACTTCAACAACTTTCTGGGTGCTTAAGGGTAAAATGAGGGATAAATTAGAGCTAAACAACAGTACAGAACACTGAGAGCCAGGACTGGTGACTATAAACGAACTATACCCATGCCATACCCATGCTAAGTGGACATGCAGCTAACTAAATCATGCCGGACCACGGATGTTGCTAGAGAATGCCAGACTAGAGAGGTTCATCCTGTACTTCAGTGTGACTACGCATGTAGCTGTTCCTCAGTGTGATTATGGGGTTCCCAAGGCATAGCACAATCCGGGACCATGATGGTCTCTTGTCTCGACGCCTGTAGAATATGCCTTCACACTCATTGAGCTAGATCATGCGCCCTAGCTAAGGTCTCTTTGCGTGGCGGCCATGGCTCAAAGCAAGTGGGCAGCCGAGCAAAGGGTAATAATATTCCTTTGCAAGAGTCCCTCTCAGCACCATGGCCCTGACCCCCTGCAGCAGCACATCTTTAAAGGCCAGAGATTAGGAACGCCCAGCCAGGAGGTTATATGCCAATGATTCTGAATGCGTCAGTGAGTGACACACCTAGACAAAGAAACGCTCCTGACATCACGTCAAGGACCAAATCCTGAGAGGTGTTGAGAGCCTTCGCTTCTTGCAGACTGATCTGCTGGGACTGGAGCAATGTATCAGCATGAAAAGAACAACCCAGAGAGAAGACCTCCTCTCAAAGGCAACAAGGTATGGACAGGCTAATGCATCAGGACTGCCGACCTTCCCAGGCAATGCACTCGGATGGCACAGGAAAAAGTAACCATGCCAGGGACTTGAGTGTTTACCGAAAGTAACAAGCTCTCTTGGGAAAGTAGGGCAACAGGGCGGCAGCTCTTGCAGCTAATTAGGCTAAGAAAGGAACTGCAAATTACTAGCTGAGTTGAAGCCTGGCTCCTTTGTGCCCGGCTCCCATTGCCATAGCGAACGCTCATCGTCACCCCAGAAGAAAAGGGAGTGAGGATTTCCCAGGGTTCAGATCTGGAACAGGACTAAAGGCCTGTCTAAATGGTCATCTATAGGGCTCCAACCACCCTGAGTAGACCTTGCATTTTAAATAGAGACGAGTGGCCCAGGGCGGGAGAAGTGAAGCATGAACGTTCCCTATAGCAGCCAGGAAACAGACACAGAGATCCCAAAATCACACGGGAAGTCTGAGTCAGAGCCAGGAACTGACCCCCAGCTTCCAGAATCTCAATCTCCTGCTTTTCTACCTTTCTCTAGGCTCCTCTCTAAAGCTGCCGGGAGCTAGCTGTTGGCTGCACATTTACTGCTATTCTATCCGTGCCTTAACCATAAGATCATCCATCCTTCACTTAGCACTTCTATTATCTTGTTTATCCCATCTTCAAAATGCTAGATGAGTGTTGGAAGCCACTATTGGTGTGCTGCACTCTACAGTTTTTAACAGGAGTGGACAGAAAGATGCTTTTCTAAGAGATCTGGCTCTTGGAATTTTTGGGGGGAACTTCTCTGGCCTCTCTTCTACAGGCGAGCACACTAGATGATCACAGTGGTCCTGTCTGGCCTTTGAATCTTCAAATCTATCCCCCCATACAATTTTACTTGCCTGTTTAGATTGATGGAAGGCAATCTGCAGCCCGAGAGCCACATGCGGTCCCTCTGGGTTCTGTGTGTGGCCCACGAGACATTTTGTTGATTGTTGCTCCTGCACAGGGTTGCCAGGTTCCCCTGGCTTCCATCCGTGTCTTTTTTTTCTTACCGTTATTACTCAGAAGCGACATGCACGTAAAGCCAGGTGCGTGCTGACTGCACACAACACTGACTGTGTGAGCCATGTGCTCCCTCAGCATCTAATTAATCAGTGCACCCCACAGATTCTCAGTGCACAAACACAGTTAGTAACACTAGCCTATCCCAGGAGGCTGTCTTGGCGATGACAATCTTGTGGCCCGTTGAGACAAAGGAATCCACTCATGCAGCCCACCCACTAGTCTAGGGTGCCCATCGCTGTTTTAGATTGTCCATACTGTCTAATAGGTTTTAAGCTTGGCCAGCCTTCTCTCTATTATACCATCATTAACACTGAAACTCTGGTTGCCTGCAGGCAGAATCGAACCTGGAACCTCATAACATGAGCCTCTACCACATGAGCTACCAGCCACTCAGCTCACAGTGAAGGCTGTAGAGCAGACACATCGCTCTCCCTGTAAGTGGGCTCAGTGCCACCAGACGGGAGTGCACCACACCCAGGTGTGTGGCTTACAGTGGCAACCATCATGACAGCCAGAAATAGTCCGAGTTACCCTGCGGTGATTCAGGAGAGACCCAGTGAGAGGCCATCAGAACATACCAGCCAGAAGTGATCTCAGAATGGGAATCAAGACAGGGTCTGGAGAGAGGGGGGCGGAGGAGGGCAAAACAACGTGTTAGCAACTGCCCAGTCTCTGTGCTGTACTGCCCCCTGCAAGCACACAACTGGACCAGGCATCAGGGAGAGAGAGAAGGTTTTCCATTCTCTGCAATCCTCTCTCCTGTGTTATGTTTATCTTAACGGCAGGATGCATCCTACAAAAATGACTAAGCCCAAAATCAATATTTTACCAGCTCTTCACCCCTGCCTCCAAAAAGGCGTTTGGTTACCAAGGGGCTTTAAATGAAAACCTGGATTAAGGGGCTTTGTGCAAACACAAAAAGGGAGGAGAAGGGAACCTTTCCAGAATGAATGTTGATCTAACTTTCCATTTCCGAGGATTTCAATCCGCACTCTTTTTGTGTGTTTAATAAAAGCTGGAGAGGAATTCCTTTGTCTGGATGGATTATGGTGAAGCGGGCAAATCCTTTTGCAAAAGTGCATGGATCCACAAATTAACTCTCTAATGGTGGAATGGAAAAGATGGCTCTAGTAACATCCTACCAGTCCAGTATCTAATTAGTACAGTCACCCTTCTATCTGCCTCAGGCTATATCATGTGCCCATTGCTGCAGTATGAGCACCTCACAAACTGGGGAGAAAATATCATCTGGTGGTTAAGATGCTAGATGGGGACACAGGAGATCTGGGTTCAATTTCTGGCTCTGCCACTGATTCACTGTGGGGCTGCAGGCAAGTCACTTAATCTCTCTGTGTCTCAGTTTCCTAACTGTGAGCTAAGGAGGATCAAATTTCTTCCTGGCAACTTCCAGATTATTTAGCTTGTAAACTCTTCTGGTCTCTTACTATGTATTTGTGCAGTACATGGCACTATGGTGCTCCAATCTCAGTTGAAGCTTCTAGGGGCTACTGCCATAATAATGTTGACTAGATGGCTCTTGTCGTTTCAGACCTGCTTCAGCCAAATTAGTGTGCAAAGTCGATCATTATTTGAATAAAAAAAGCATTCAGATAAGCAGCTGAGCAGTGAAGTAGGCCAGATGGAAAGACCTCACCATTTCTGATCTGGTAGGTTAATTGTTAACACTCTCACAACAAATCTTTACCAAAGGAATCAGCCAGCCCTCTCCACAACTCTAATGACCAGCTAGAAGAAAGTCAGTGAATTTGCATCAAAATTAAAGCATGGGGCCCCTGTTCAATTTTTAAAGAATAGGGTCATTGTTAAGGGTATTTGAAGATCAAATATATGTCCTCATTTTAATAATAGTTATAATCAAAGGCGATAATTCTTTGGGCCATCATTTGTTAGATTTTTAAAAATCAAATAGCCTGGCCACATTTTTGTAGGACCTACATATACATATTTAGTACTTCCTCTGTTGGTTCTACTGCAGTAATTAAATAGATAACACTATTTCTAGAGAGTTGTGCTTCGAGGAACAATTCTCGTTCTGGCATGATGATACACTGGAGAAATAAAAGTAAGTGATGTCAAATGAAAATGGCCATGTTAATTTCAGCTCCTTTTGAAACACAGAAGTGGAGGGACAAGGGAGAGATAGGTTACTATATGGGAGAGGACAGATTTAGTGGAGTAGAAAGAGTCTAGAGCAGTATTAACAAATTCTGGAGAGGAAGCACAATTTAAAATCATGAAGAATTAATTCACTGTGCCCCTGTCAAAATGTCCTTAAAAGGCACCATATAAATCTAAGATCCCTCTTTTCCCAGCACCGTTAGTGGTATTAATTAGTGGGGCCAGAGATCAATCATTAGAATACTCCAATTCATCTGATGAAGTGGGTTAAAACCCACAAGATTGATATGTATGACACCCACAGGTAATGAAGCAACTGCTACTTCACTAGCCAACCTTATGCAGGGATGACAGAATATCTTGCACCCACTGAATGTCTTTCCAGCGGTGCTCATCACTTGTTATTACGCTCAGAGCTGAATCAGAGTAAATAGTTTATCACTGCCCAAGCTTAGTTACTATAGGCCTATAGGACTCACACAGACTTCAAGAGGCACTGCACCTTGTTCTAAATTGGGGTGTGTGGGGAATAGCTGGCAAAGGCAAACCCCAGAGGCAACATACTTTCCCTGAGCTTTTAGAGAGTCTGGATCAGAATCTGAACTCGCTAATTTGCAGGACTGTCATTCCATAGGCAGAATAAGCAGCTGAGTAGGGCACCTGAAAATTTGGGGCACCGCTGGGTCTTAATGTCCACCCACCCGCCTCTTCCTTTCCCTGTTGGGAAGCCATTTAACAGACATTTCCCAACCCCGAGTATATACCGACAGTTTCTGAATTGGCTGACACAGTTCACAGGGCCTTAGTTTAAAAATTGGCTTGAAGATATTTCATGAGTGTGTTGCCGAAAATTATAAAATCACATCTCTAAAAATTCCCCCCTGAGCCGCCACTGGGGGCACAAGTTTAATAGTCCTGCATAGGGCAGGGCTACTCAACTTTGGAAGCCCCGGGGGCCACAATGATACTCACAGCACGTGCCGAGGGCCACAACTTAAGCGTGGTTGCATATATATATGCAAATATATATGCAAATAGCCTCTTTCACACTGACACAACTGAATAAAAAGATTAAGGCAAGACTATACAACATGCAGGCCCCATTTAAGCAAATTCTGCTGATATATTAGTAAAATGCAATATTTACCCAATTTCCACCCCTATGACAGCACTTTTAATGATCAATGACGGTCCAGGAATTTAACTACTAAAACGCATCGCAACAGAAGACCATTGTATTGACTACTTTTTGTTTTGGCTCCCACCCACAGGCTGCGTGTTGAGCCCTGCATAAATCCAAACTGCACCACAGGCCACAAACAAACGGGCCACAGGCTGCATGCAGCCCACAGCCTGCGTGTGGAGTAGCTCTGGCGTAGGTCCTCATACATCCTACAGACAGCCCTGCTGGTTTGGGGGGCTCGTCTCTGCATTAATTGTGGTTCAAGGGAGAGGAAACTGGATCCTATCCTAGCATCCACAGAATTCTTTACTAAATTCCAATTGGTTACATCCCTGCCCACCCCCTGAGCAAGGCAACTGTCTGCATAGATGTCCCTAAAGGCATAATCTGAAAGCATCTTGGGGCCTGTAGAACCTTCATGGCTAGTGATGCTGCATGAGAAGGAAAGTTTCACCGAGTTTTAGGCCAGATCATCTCGTCTTGTAGACCTTTGCATCTCACTCCTTCTGCACTGAGCCCAATAACTTGTGTTTGACTCTTCCAGAAAGTCTTGATTTGCAGTCAGCAAGAAACGGTGACTCCTCCACTTCCCTGTATTACTAAAACGTGCCTCGTTTCTAATTTGAATGTGGCTGGAAGAGGTTCCGGTTAGTTCTAGTTCTTGTTGTGCCTTTCTCCACTTGATTAAAGAGCCCTAGAATACCTGTAATTTCTCCCCACGAAGGCACTTGTATGCTAATCAAATCACATCTCAATCTCCAGGTGAAACAGTCTGTGCTTTCTAAGTCTCTCAGCGTGAGGCATTTTCTCCTGCCCTCAGATATGTTTTGTGGCTTCTCTCTCCAGTTTTTTCAACACCTTTTGAGATATGGGCCTCTGAACTGGACACAGTGTTCCAGCCTCAGTCTTGCCAACACTGGACACAGGAGGGAAAAAACACTTCTCTCCTGCTACTGACTCCTCTCCTGAATCCGACAGGGCTCTCAGATTCCAAGCGGTGGCTGCAAGGCCAGTAGCTGGGAACCCTGGGGTTTTGCTTGTGAACGGAGCATGTCTGATCAGAAGCCAGAGAGGCCCAACTACGCAGACCCACAATAGCAGCTTTCCAGCGCCACTTTTCAGAGCGCAGCCTCCCTTTAAAGGGCAAGACCAACCAAGAAAGAGAACTGCACCTGAATCCAAGGAATTCATCTTAGAAAACAAATGACCCCGCCCCCTGCTACAATTCTTTGCCCCCAAGTCTAACTGAACTGTTTTGAGGCTGGAAGACAGTTCTGAAAGTTGGGGTTGCCAGATGGTCCCCCCTAAAATACTGCACACGCGGTATTTTAGTTAAAAAAAAAAAAAAGAGCGCAGGATAATAAGTTCTGCCTCTCCCAGCCACTCTCCCCACCCCTTCTGAGGGGCCCAGAGCAGAGATCGCGGCCCAGCCTCCCAACCTGGGAGTCCCAGCTGGGAGGCGGGGCTGCGATTGGCGCTGGGAGCCTGTGGTTGCACAGAAGCCTGGGGGGGGGAGAGTCCCAGCCACTCCCCCCACCTCCGCCAGGCTTCTGTGCAATCACAGGCTCCTAGAGCCGGTGGTGGCCCCGCCTTCCAGCCGCTCCCCCCGCCCACGCCAGGCTTCCGTCCGGTGCGCAGCCGGAAAAATCAGAGCATACCTGACATTGCACGTGTCCAGTATTCTCTGATTTTCTTTACCAGACAAAGAGCGCGAATACCGGACACCTGGCAACCCTACTTGAAAGGCGACAGAAGCTCCATAAGCAGACAGAGTCACAGAGTTACGATGTACCCCACAAGGGTCCTCTAGTCTCATCCCCTTCCAAAATGCAGGATTTGTTGAGTCTGAAGCAAACAAACTCTGGGTAAAAGCCAGACTGCATCGTAGCTAGTGGCAGAAAGCCGTCCCTGCTCGATTTTCAGCCTGTCTGCAAACACACTCAAACTGGCGCACAGCCTCCGTCTCATGCTCTCCCTCCTTACCCCCATCACTCCCAGTAGCTTTGGTGGGCACTGATTCTTCAATTCTTAAATTGCAGCAAGGGAGGTTTAGGTTGGACATTAGGAAAAGGTTCCTGACTGTCAGGGTGGTTATGTATGGAAATAAATTGCCCAGGGAGGTTGCGGAATCTCCATCACTGGAGATATTTAAGAGCAGGTTAGACAGACACCTGTCAGGGGTGGTTTAGATGGTGCTTGATCCTGCTGAGAGGGCAGGGGACTGGACCAGATGGCCTCTTGAGGTCACATCCACGTCTAGTGTTCTTTGATTTTATGATTCCCTGCACGCCTGAAAGTCCCACGGAAGGAGTTCTGGGTGTGCAATGAACGTAGGCTAGGAAGCCAGAGTAAGGTTTTCGGATACTCAACACTGGCAATTAAATTTACTCACCCACTAACAATATTTTTCCAGGAAGACAAATAAAAAAAAGCGCCCTGTTTCCTCCATGTCCATTTTCAAAGGTGAATCCCAAGGAAAACAGAGCAGAAGCCCTGTGGGACTGGGCTCTGTGAAAGCTCAGAGCCATGTAGCCCAGATGTATTTAGCAGGCTCTCAAAACTAACCAGAAAGGTCAGGCCTGTTTGGTCTTTGGCTTTCACTAGGCGTACGCTGGGAAGCGAAGGGAATTCCACACACAGCAGCTCATGGAGCACCTGCTCATGTCAAAGGCCTACGGATATGAAAGTATTGTGCCCACCTGGAGTCTGTGGGAGGCAGCAGCGTGGCGGGGAGCGGGGGACGGAAGCTCCGCAGAGCCGGCATGCGCGGGGAACCAACTTAAAATCAGCTTCCCACGTGCACCATCTCCCGCCTCCCCCCCCCCCGTCTCTGATACAAAGGCAGCGGGGAAGGAGGGGCTGCGTGTAGCCGTTAAGATTAACCGATGAGCCTTCTCCTTGCCAAACCCCAATCTGGATATTTACATTCAGACTCTGAATGTAACCCTTTCTATCAGTTC
This sequence comes from Pelodiscus sinensis, assembly GCF_049634645.1. Lineage (NCBI taxonomy): Eukaryota > Metazoa > Chordata > Testudines > Trionychidae > Pelodiscus > Pelodiscus sinensis. The sequence continues at coordinate 128,859,913 of NC_134715.1, forward strand.
CACTTGCACCTTTCTTTCCTGCCCTTACCTGTTGTTCAGTGTTATAGTGCGCTGTCCAACAGCTGTCACGTTCCACCCCAGAGGCTGCCACACTGGACAATCCAAACTGCTGCTGGCAATTGTAATGTGTGGCTATCCTGTGGCTGGGAGCGGTGCCTGCCAACCTGGGCAGACGAGCCTCTGACCAGTTTTGCTCCAGCTATGATATGAAAAGGTAGCGGTGTCGACGAGCGATCGCTCAGACTAGAGCTTGGGTGGGACTGTAATTGGGTGGCTAGCTAGAGCTGTCGCGTCCACACTGCTATTTTTAGCACGCGCGCTGGAGCAAAGCTAGTGTGAGTCTTTCTGTCCACGCTGGGAGGCCTGGTCCAAGCTGTCGACACACCCGAGATACATTTGTAGAGGGGTTGTCATCTGGGCAGATCCCAAAGTGAGACTCAAACTCGACTCAGCGCTTATGTGTCTCTGTATGTTCCAAGTACTTGACAAACAACTAATCAAATCAACACTAAGGGACTTATCGCGCAGCCAAATCAGATGCCACCGAATAGCTCAGCTCTCAGCAGGCCCCACGCTTTGTTGGGAATGCCGGTTGGTTAAGGCTCTTGGAAGGAGTTCTTAGCTGGGGTTCTGCCAGGGAGAAAGCTCCGCCCCAGGAGCAAATAGAAAAAGGAGGGTACCCCAAGGCACAGCGCAATCTGACAACAACGACGGATGTCAGTGATGCCGGCTGAATACCAGCGTGGCCCTGCCATATTGTGTGGGCCGATACTGTATGAGCCTCTCGCGTTGCACAGAGTAACCCTAGTTCGTACGGAGCACCTAACTCTGCAACTGCCCAGTCCAGGTAACACAGCTTTGGACTGGCGACAGAAGCCACGTGTACCAGTCCCAGCTCTCCCGATGACCAGGCAAGTCACTTTGTCGTGAGACTCCGTTTCTCCTCCCAGCCCTTTGTGCCTTGTCTGTTCTACGTGGTGAGCTCATTGGAGACGGGACTTTTTCTTACTCTTAAAATAAGGAATAAGGGATCTTTCGGAAAAGGCTTTATTTTTCGAAAGGTACCTGTCTAGACTGGCGCTTTTTTCCGGCAAAGCTCCGAGCTGGAAAAAAGCGGCAGCTATGTTTATGCAAATGAGCGGGGGGGATTTAAATCCCTGCTTCATTTGCAATTGCGATGTGTCTAATTTGCATCCCTTTTACGGAAAAGGGATGCAGTCTAGACACAGCCCCACTGTATAGCACCAGGCAGAGTGAGGCCCCTGGGCACGCTTATTATCCATGTGAAAAATAACTCACCCGGATTCAAACTAATGATACAGCCCTTCCGTCCACGAGGGCTGCAAGGTCCGGCTTTTGGTTATCAGGCCTGGCTTCATTTAAAAAGTAAAATGTGGCCTAGTAGCCAGCTGAATTGCAGAGTCTTTCCTGGGTCGTGTACCACCATTTCTAGGCCCGGAGCTCATTCCAACACCCACCCAAGTCAGTGGAAAAAGTTCTCAACAACTTCCTGGGCTTTGGCTCCAGCCATTACGGCACCGAGAAAGCATCCCTCCAGCGCCAAGCTGCTAGACTAATTTTTAAACACTGAAGCAGACAGTTTAGGATCAGTTGCTTATGTTGCACATTCTTAAGGCAGGGCAAGTCATCCAGCAAACAGCATGTGGCTTTCCCGTGACAATTAACTGCTTTAATTAAGGAAAAAGGATCGCCACACCGGAAGATTAAGCCGGGAAAGTTGGACATCAAAACCTTATTTGTCCATGTGGCCTATGCCCTAGAGGCATTTCATTACAAAAGTCAAACGTTGAATGAGGGGGAACCTCTTCAGGGGAACACTGCAGGAGTGACTGGTATCGGGACAGGTGTTACAGCAAAGCCAAGCCACTGCCGACAGCGTGCATGAGGACTGCGATCTCCCAGACGGGGCATAGGATCTGTGCCAATAGCAGCAATCGGACGGAGGCAATCAATGTTCCCTGTAAGCGGAGCACTTGGGCGGCCACCTGGAGAGATTCAGGTGCCACCCAGCTGATTAGCAGAGCGCCCATAGCCGGCAGCCAGCATTTCTATTGGTGGTGCACATCCACACAAGCCTTGATGCATGTAACAAAACTTATTCTGCACATTGGTGAACAAAATTAGGGGAGACACTAGAGGCAACATCTGCACAGTCCTTGGGACACACCCTTTGCTGAAGTCAGTGGAGCTGTACCAGTGTGCACCAGTGAAATAGCTACCCTCTGGAGAGTATAAAGAAGTAATCTTACCCAGGAACTTAATTTTGTGCCAGGCTTTTATTTTAAAGAAAGAAGTGGAAATGGTGCCGTTTGGAGCTACAAGGTCCGTGGTGTTACAGGCTCTGAGTTCAAAGCTGTGGTTCACCATAACAATGGAGCTAGGATGCTGGCCAATGTTCCCTCTAATTTTTTCCACGACTGTGTGGAATAAATTTTGCTATGTGCACTGAGGACTGTGTGGATGTGCACCACCATAGAAACACAGGCTGCCAGCTATGGGTGCACTGCTTAATCAGCTGGGAGACACCTGAACATCTTCCGGGAGGCCACCCAAGTGCTCAGCTTATAGGGAACGTTGGCGCTGGTCCATGGTGTGGATATATCCAAGGAGCAGTAAAGCAACTGACAACACGCATCCATCCTTAGAAGGGCATGGGCCCAGCTCTGATCTCAGTCTGATGCACTGGCCAGGTGAGCCCCGGCAGACTGCTATGCTCACAGATCTCTTCCTTCCATGCCCAACTCTGTTGGGACGGGGGGTGGGGCCTGTGGAGAAAGCGGGATCGATCCTGTTTGCAGTACCTTCAAAAAGCAGCAAGCAGGAAGCTGAGTTTCTCCTCCCTCAGGCCCATGCAAGAGTTTAATCGGTTAACCGTTAAGCTTTAACCATTAAGCTGATGCGTATCACTTCCTGTTAACAGTTAAGTGCTGCAGCGAGTGTGGGGCCAGCAGCCGGCAGCCCCATGGGGCTGGGAACCCGTGAGGCTGGCTAGCAGCCAGCAGCCCATGAGGCTGGCATGTGAGTGCCCACCTGTGAGTCCAGGGTGCCCTGTAGCACCCTTCTCTCCCTCCTCCTCCATCCCCAGGTATCACGTTTAACAGTTTTTATTGGTTACCTGGTTAGTATTTTTCACATCCCTACCCCAAAATCATGTGTACAACCCTTCCCACATCCAAACACTGGCTTTGAAATAATACCTCGATGAGGTCTGTGTTTATCTGCAGGTGTCTAAACCTTTCTGGTTCATGTTTTCACACATTTTCCCACAATCACAGGGCCTAGAAAACTTTTTTTTTTAATTTCACGCTGAGAGCCTCACCAGTTGATAGGATCCTTTGGCCCAGCAGAAAGCTACCAGGAGATTCGCTGTCCAACCGTGTAACCCTGGGCATTTTCATCTCAAGTACGGAGAGGGGAGACCTTATTTCCTTGTGCGGTAGAAATTGAAAGGGAAACTAAAAAAGACATGTCAAGAGATCGCAGGTGAAGAAAGACCTGCCTTGTCCCCAAGCCAGAGAGGTACGAATGCCATATGTCTAGGGTTGCCAGGTGTCCAGTATTGGCCCGGACAGTCTGTTATTTGTGGCCTCTGTTTGGTAAAAAAAAAAACCCAGAAAATACCAAACATGTAAAATGTTCGGTACTCTCTGTTTTTCTCAAACGGAAAGCTGCTTGGGACAGTCTTCCCCTGCTGTGTCTGGCGGGAGCGGGGGGATTTAAAGGTGCAGTGACTCTTTTTTTTGTGCTCAACAACTTTGGCTCCCTGGGTTTTTTTTGCTCAACCAATTTTTTCCCCCCGCAGTGTTCGATATTTCTTGTGAAAGTATCCAGCAACCCTACATAGGTCACCAGGTGACCAGCGCGGTAAGGGACTGCAGGCAGGGAAGTGGTGTGGGAGAAAGAGCCGATGGGGAAGGGGTAGGTGTGAGGCTGAAATGCTGCTAATGCTTGTAAGGGGGCATCTGCTTGGATTGCGTTTGTTTTAAAAGAAACATTCCTGTTTGCCTTTCAGAGCCACCCCATCCAGTGCTGAAAGCAACCTGAAAAAACTGGGCGGGGCGGTTATTCTAATCGGGGAGCAGCAGCTTTGGTAAGGTCGCGCTGAAAGCGCAGCCCTCCGCCACCTGGATCAACCTGACAACTTTCCTTTTGGCATGGTCTGCTCTGCAGGCCCTTGCGAAACCTCCCACCTCTCCAGTCTTGTCTCAGTACTGGCACTTTGAGTCTGAGACACCCTCCTCATTTCCCTCACGTCCTCCTCCAGCACATAATGAAACAACTTCACCCATGCGACCGAGGAACGAAACCGTGCAAACAAACGGAGTTCCAGGGCCCAGTGAGTTCTCTCCTATCTGCGGGGAGAAAAATAAAATGCCCTGTTTCAGAGGGGCAGCCGTGTTGGTCCGTTTCAGCAAAAACAACGGGGAGTCCAGAGGCACCTTAGTGACAAACAATTGATTTAAAATTCGTTAGCCTTTAAGATGCCACAAATTTCCCTGTGTTTTTCAGGCTTAGACTTTCTCTCGCAAACTGGTGTTGCTGCTTTTGACGTGGAGATGCAAAAGGTTCGCTTTTCAAAAACAATAGTCTTTAATCTGCACAGCTCCCTCCTGGATGGCTCCTAAATAGCTACTAGGGTGTGTCTAGACTGCACACTTGGGCGCACAGGACTCAGGTTATGGGGCTGTTCAACTGAGATCTGTGCATTCACGTGCTGGCTGGAGCCCAACCTCTGGGACCATGTGAAAAGGGAGGATCCAAGGTCCTGTGCCCCAGACCAAATCTGAGATCAGGTCTACACTCAAGGGGAAGGTCGAATGAAGACACACAACTCCAGCTACATTGATTACTGGAGTCGACGTACCTTGATTAGAGTTTCCTTGCCGTCCCCACAGGTTTAGTTAAGGGGACACTTGACTTCCCTTACTCCTCACAGGAGCAGGAGTACTGGCCGCTGGCAGGAGCGCCCTCTGAGTTTGATTTAGCTAGTCTTGACTAGACCCGCTAAATCGAACTCTGGAAGATTGATCGCAGTAGTGTCAATCCTCCACCAAGTGAAGACATGGCCTGAATGTCTACACCACAGTTAAACAGCCCCTAGCCCAGTCAGTGGGCAGGGGCCAGCCACAGGTGTTTCTCTGCAGCATAGGCATACACCTGGACTAGAGCCTTTGCCCAGGAGACTTTGGACATGCTATGCCTCCATTTTGGCCATATCTGCCCTAGAGAAGGGTGCCAGCTGTAACCGAAGCCATTTCAGAACAAACGGCGCAGTGAGCCCCCACTAGCCGTGCGGAAGCCTCCCCCAAACCATTTGAACTGCAGTGCCCTCTGGGTGCCTATCCCACAATGCCCGCCTTGGCCCCCAGCAGTAGCGTGCTCTGGGAAATGGTGCAAGGCCAGTCAAAGGAGGACTGATTTATCTGGGGTTGGTCTTGCTTTGAGCAATGGGGTGCACTCTGATTCTTGAGAGGTCTCTTCCAACCATGCCCACCAACAGTGGGGTGGTACAAAAGGGGCAGTTGCCTGAGCAATTCAAATTGCCCTTTAAATTGCCACCCGAGCACCATGCGACTCACTCCATGTGGCTCTGAAGGCTGGAGGGGGGGAGGATGCACCAGGCTCTGGATAACATGAAGGGCTGGCTATCCCGGCCCCGCTCCTTCCACTCGAGGCCCCACCCCTTCTGCCCAGGGGCTGTTGGCTTCCCTGCTTCCAACCCTAATTGTCTATGACTAGCTATACCGTTTCACGTGTCAGCTTCCACACTGGGACTAAACCAGTTCAGAAGGAACTGGTGAAGCTTTACCCAGGTATTAAATCCGTCAGCAGGCTGGCTGTTCTAAGCAGCTCTTAGACCTCTTAGGGCATTTTTCTGCCTGGATACAAAGCCTGCTAGGGCTTTTGACTGTTCATTGTCCGTAGCGTAGACAAGGCATTAGCTGGCTGGCAAATGCCAAGCTAGTAACGAAACAACCTTCAATGTACTCAGCCAGGGTTAAAACCGTGCCTACGTGAAAGAGCGAAAAATAGCTGTCGTTAATACAACAAACAAGGTGGTTCGGTACTACGCCACTGCCCGTGTGTGCCCATCACTGCAAAACAGTGGTCAGGCAGCTAGGCTGCAAAATTAAAGGTTCACTCACAGCCCAAGGAACCAGAGATGTATGTGGCAGGGGTGAGGAGCAATGTTCCTCCTAATCTTTTCCATCCACGTGCGGAATACATTTTATTATGTGCATCGAGACATATGTGAATGTGCCACACCAGTAGAAATAAAAAACCTGGGCGCTCTGCTAATCCGCTGAGCAGCGTTTGAATCTCTCCTGAGCGACCGCACAAGTGCCCAGCTTACAGGGAACGTTGCGGGGAGGTACCATTTTTCAGCAGCAATGGCTTGATTTTCAGAGACACGGAGCACGTACTTCCATCGCTGCAGGCCCTAAGGCAGGGGTGGGCAAAGGGCCCTCTACGGGCTGGATCCGGGCCTCCAAGCCAGTGGATCCAGCCTGTGGCTGCCCTACCGTTCCCCTGCCCTCAAGCCAATCAGGACTTGGGGGTAGGGGAGCGCGTGAAGTCGCCTTGCCCGCGCAAGAGCGTGCGGCGGCTTGAGAGACACGCCGGCTGGGTGGAGGAGAAAAACGTCAAGGTGTGTTTACAAACCATGCCCATTTTCAGATCTAGACGCCTCTCTCTCCCTTGCCAGGACATTAACAACTCTGTACTGTGAAGCCAGCCTCGATTTATAATTAACTCGGCATGAGGAATTTCAAGGGCAGTTACACAGCCCCCACCTACAGCCCTGCATCACACCACCACCAATGGAAACAGGCTCACTCTTCATTTCCCTCTGACCCCTCCCTGGAAGGGAGCGGCCTGGCTGGAGAAGAAGCCAGTTTCTACATGGCTTTAAAATCCTGCTGCCATAAATATTAGTCCTTATGGTTTGTATTAGGGGTGCCTGACACGGTTGAATTTCTGCTGCCAGTAAGAAGGGCACAGGGACGGAAGAGGGTCTTAGCAAAGCCGCGTACAACACTTTTAACACCAAAAGATCTTAAAGGACTTTACAGAGCATATGGTGCATTCTCAGTTACAAGCTCACAACTCCATTGCTCCATATCAGACACCTGTATGCTCCATATTCACAACACTTGACTGTTACAGCTCCAAAGACAGATCCTACTAGGCACTGCTCCAGTCCCTTACCACGTGTGCTGAAGGGGAATCGCCATAAGCTGTATAGGCCCTATGAAACACAGTAGAGCAGTTTTGATTCTCTTCAGCAGAGGGCAGTGGTACACCCACACACTACCCACTTCCCTGCAGTGTAACTGCATACAAACAGGTACGTTTCCAAAAGCAGCCACCTTTGGGGTGAAGGGTGGCCGCTGGTTAACAGCACACAGGCACACTACACAAGAGTTTAGGCAGGAAATGAAAACAATGCCATACCCAACCTTTCCAGCTCCTCCACCACACAAATGGTCTGAACAGCTGTAAACCCGGGGTATATGTTTTCTCTCTGTCCATCACAGTGTGGCAAGGCGGCTCCTGGTTAACACAATCCACTGAGTTGTCTGGTAGATGCTTTTCGCTGGTGCACACTAGCAGGTAAGACATTGCTGTTCTTGTCCAAACAGGCTGCTCTCTGCTCTGTCCATCCTCCCTGGGAAGCGTGCTGGCTAACAAAGGATGCCGTAGTTTCACCTTAGCCAGAGCCTCCTTTAAGCCGCTAAAGCAGAATATGTTTTCAGCCAAGGTACGCTCGCTGGGCCTCCGCGGTCAAGAGGTTTTTGCCCTTTCCTGGCAGAGCTGCAAGACCCTCGCTGCCTGCCCAGTGCCCGAGGGGACTCTGCACAAATACCTGCTGTAAACAACAAGTCACCTGTTGCCTTAGCGCAGGCACAGAGCGGAAGATTGGCTAAGAGGAGGGAACTGCTCCCTGTAGCACTTAGGTTTCGTTAACTCTTTCCTTGCAGCTCTGAAACAAATCCAGCATGGAATTATGCCCTGTCCTGCTCAGGAGTTAATGGCAAGATTGTACACCGTGATTCTGGGTGCTTACTTTTTGGGAGACTCAATCAGAGACCCCTGGTAGGGGTTGATTTTAACTGCACACAAAGCCTCTGAAAATCAGGCACCTTAACTCACGGCACCGTTTCAGAAAACTGGCTCCAAACCCGCCCACATATAAGCCACTCCTCTTCTCCCCCTCAGTGTTACAATATACTCCAGCGGGTCCAAGAAAAGATGTCCCTAATATCCTGGGACCAACCTGGCTCCCACAGGGCATAAAAATTGCAGTGGCCGCCCCACTGGAAAGGATGAAAGATGGCTGAAAGATTGTTGGTCATTCATTAATGGATAGCGTCAAAGTACCATTGCTTAGTTTGGTAGAAAACTTTCACGGATGTTATAAAGATAATTAATTAAGATGCTTAAACATCATCAGAAGAGCTTCCAATTCTTAATGGGCCCCAGTTTTCAAACTTGGGCACTTAGGGTACATCTACACAGCAACATTATTTCGAAATAACTTAAGTCTGTGTCTACACAGCAGGCAGTTATTTTGAAATAATGTTGAAATACTGTCAAGCTGGAGGACTTCTTACTCTGACTCCTGTATCCCTCATTGTACGAGGAGTAAGGGAAGTCGGAGGAAGAGCGCTCTATTTCGAAAGAAGTGCTGTGTAGAATTGTTCCCAATTTCGAAATAAGCTACGCAACTGACGTAGCTCAGTTTGCGAAGCTTCTTTCGAGTTAAGCCCTGCTGTGTAGACTCACCCATAAAGTTTCCAGACACCTACTATAAGTTCTGAATTTCAGATAGACTAAACATGCAAAGGTTTAATTAAATTTGACTAATTTTATTTTCAGTGTGACTTAATTAAAAAAAACTCACTGAAATCTACAAATGAAGCCAAATTGGACATTTGAGGAACAGTATATTTTCCTTATACTCAAATAATTGAAAACAGCTCAATCAATTTAGCTCAGACTTACTATATCACCCCCCACTATACACATTGTTCCAGCGCTCTGCATCTGACGGTACTATAATTCCTCAATTCCTCTTTTTTTCCTACTTTTTAAAGGTGGGCAAACATAGTACCTTTCTCCAGTCATCTGGGACCTCACCCATCCTTCCTGAGTTCTCAGAGATAATAGTGAATGATTCCAAGATGGTTTCAGCTACCTTAGGGTGCATTTCATCAGGTTATGCTGACTTGAATACAACTAACTTTTCTAAAAATTCTGTCACCTGTTCTTTCTCAATTGCCACTCACGTTCCTTTCCCTTGCTGTTAATATTGATTGTGTGAAGTATTTGGTCACAATTTACCTTTTTAGTGACCATAAGAGACAAAAATACACATTAAACACCTCAGCCTCTTGATGTCATCCACTATTTGCAGTCCTTCCTTGCCAAGTAGAGGGAAGTCTTTCTAGAAGTTTTTCTCTTGCTTCTAATGCATTTCTAAAACCTGGGTTTATTACCTTGTGGCTACTTCTAGACTGGCAAGATTTAGCGCAAATACTCTAAACGCAAGAGTGTTTGTGTTAGAGTATTTGAGTAAGAGAGCAACTATACTGGCATGTACCTTTGCGCAAAAGATTTGCTTTTGCGCAAAAGCATCCATGCCAGTGAAGACGCTCTCTTGCGCAAGAAAGCTCCAATGGCCATGTTAGTCATCGGGCTTTCTTGTGCAAGAAATTGATGTTACCTGTCTACACTGGCCTCTTGTGCAAGAACACTCGCGCAAGAGGACTTATCCCTGAGCAGAAGCATCAGAGCATTTGCACAAGCAGCACTGATTTCATACAGTAGAACGTCAGTGTTCTTGCGCAAATACTCGTGGCCAGTGTAGACAGGCTGCAAGATTTTGCACTAAATCTTGCCAATGTAGACACAGCCTGTATGTTAATTACCTTGTATTACACTTAGTAAGTGTAAGTCGGGGTGGCCAATACTTTTTGGTGTGGGGGCCACATCAAGGTTTTTCATCTGACGAAGTGGGTCTTTGCCCACGAAAGCTTATGCTTCAACACTTCAGTTAGTCTATAAGGTGCCACAGGACTCCTCGCCACTTTTACCAAGGTTTTGGTAAGCAGTAAAGGGCCGCACTCTTCTGTGCAGAAGGGCGCATGGGTTAAGGGACGGGGTTACAGGAGATGGTGCGGGATCTGAGAGGGAGTTTGGGTGAAGGAGGGGGTTGTGACCTGGGTCAGGCGATTGGGGTGTAGGATCTGGGAGAAGGTGTGGGTGCAGGAGAGGATTCTGACCTGGGGGAGGGGTGCAAGAGGAGGTTCAGGGTCTGGGAGGGAGTTGTCACCAGGGGCAGAGGGTGCAAAGGGTTTGGATGGTGACCTGGGGGAGGGGTTGGGGAGCAAGAGAAGTTGGGGTGCCAAGGCAGGCGCTATGTGTCTCCTGGCCGGCAGGCTGGGCTCCCTGCCTGCTGCAGCCCCGCTTGATGCTGCAGCCTGCTCCCTCCACACGCCTCTCAACTAGTCTCTCAGGCCAATCTCTCAGCTCCGATTGGCTGGCTGTTTCCAGCCAATAGAAACTGAGAGATTGGCTGAGGTCAGTTCTTATTGGCCAGCTGTTTCTGGCCAATAGGAGCTGACGATAGGGCTGGGGGGTGGGAAGATTGCACAAAGCCTCCCCCTCCTTGCAGAGCTGATTGCTGAACGAAGGTCCCAGCAGGGTGGTCCGCGGGCGGGATCTGGCCCTCGGGCCGTATTTTGCCCAGCCCCGGTGGAAGTCTTTTTGTGCCCTAGACTTTCTGATCTGTTCCCACATGCTTGTGTTATTCTTTTGTACTCTCCTTCACCATTCCTCCATTCTTCCACTTTCGGTAGGGTTCCTTTTTGATTTTCAAGTCATTAACAAGCTCCTAATGGGGCCATAGTGGCCTCTTACTATTCTTCCTAGCTTTCCTTCTCGAGACTAGTTTGACGATACCCCTTTAGTATTATCTCTGAGACGCTGCCAGCTCTCCTGGACTCCTTTTTCCCTGAAGGCACGTCGACACAGCAGGGCTAAAGTCAAAATAAGCTACGCAACTTGAGCTACACTAGTTGCGTCGCTGAAGTCAAAATAGCTTATTTTGGCTTTTGGCACTGTCTACCCAGCAGTTATTCAAAACAGAGCACTCTTCCCCCGACTTCCCTTACTCCTCGTACAATGCGGTTTACAGAAGCCGGAGGAAGAAGCCTGTTATTTTGAATTTATTTCGAAATAACGGGCTCGCTGTGTAGACACGCACAATGTTATTTTGGAATAACTGGTGTTATTCTGAAATAATGCTGCTGTGAGATTTTCTTCCGAGGGGACCTTACACACCACTCCCCCAAATATGATAAAGCCCATTGTTCTTTTTTGAAGCCCATTGTTCTTATTTCGCTGCTTTTATCCCTTCCTTTCCTCAGAATGATGGACTCTGTATTGCATGATCGCTTTCACACAAGTTGCCTTCAACCTTCAGATTTGCAACCAATTCCTCCCTGTTAGTCAGAATCAAGTGTAAAATGGCTGACTCCAGGTTACTCAGAAACAAGCAGCTATCCCCAAGGCTTTCCAAAAACCTATTCTACACTAGGAAACTATTTCAAAATTACTAAATTCAATTTAAGAACCCACAATTTAACAAATTTGAATTAGGGTCTCCTCATTACGGGGAAGCATCGAAATTAGTCCGCGGAAGGCTCTGGTAAGGTGGACATGCTACCTCGGACTTAGAGCTCCAGGAAGCACTGGGGTGTCATTACTTTGAATGACTCTGGGGAGTCGTTATTTCGAAATAGCGGCACCAGCACGTCCGCACAACTGCTATTTCAAAATAACTATTTTGGAATTCGCGTTATTCATTCCTGATGAAAAGCAGGAGCATAGTTTGAATTAAGTGGCCCGTTAATTTGTCATTTTCAAATGAAGGGCTTGATAGTGTGATAGTGTGGACGCTCCGCTTAGCAATGCGGCCTAAGGGGGGTTATTTCGAAATAAAGTCCTAGTGTAGACCAGGGCCGTGGTTTGCCATGCTGCTTTACTACCTCATTACTACCAGGTCTTGTGTTTGGGATATTTAGAAGTAATGCCACAGTCACCTTCTTTTCACAGGCTCTGATAGCTCACCAGTTAAATGACATACATACCCTATTCCTGCTGTCTGTAGTGTGAGTATAGGTATGTCAGTATCTCCTCTCTCTCTGCAGCACATGCCCTATAAAGCCATGCAAGTAATTAATCCATAAATCACTATCAAAGGGCTGATGGAAGTTCCATTATTTATTGCTATGTGTTACTGACCTATAACCTGCAAGTGGTGCAATGAAGCTGTTTAGAAAACTACCCTGCTAAGGATGGTTGCAACAGCAGCAACTCTCCTGGGAGACAGCACATGGGACATTTTACTCCTCCATATTTACTCCTAGAGGTGAATCCGGGGTCAATTTTGGGCCCAATTTATCTTTCATGATAAAAATACTCAGAGGGGGAGCTGTGTTACACTGTAACTTTAAAAACAATGAGCAGTCCTGTGACACCTTGGAGACTAACAAAAAATATACACGAGCTTTCGTGGGCAAAACCCACTTCATCAGATGAGTCACTTTGCAAGGTGCCACCCATCATAATGGCAAGTTCTGGCCTCACTTGTGGATGCTGAAGATGTCACAAGCTGGGTCACGTCATACCGACAACACCAAGGTGGAGTCATCAGCAAGGCTCCCTCTGAGCTGCATGGCAGCACGGCCTCACAGCAACTTAATCAACTCCACCCAGACAGGCGCTTATGGAGCTGCCTAACCTGACAGGGCTGAAAATTACTGAAGCACTGTCGCTCTCCAGCCCCTAGCAGACCTACGATGCTGGGTTCAGGCGTTGGCACTGGAGCAAGCTATGTTGGTTCTATACCAGCTGAGGACGTCACATTGTCCCATGAGCAATGCAAGAGGGCTGGAGCAGGCTAGACAATTTGGCCTGTTGTCTCGTGCCCGGCTGCTTTTCAGCGGTGAGTGAAGGGATTCCTGGGATGGATCAAATAAAGTTAGCAGGTCTTGATTTATGCAGATGAGGTGGAAAACCGCTGCTCTCTCTCAGGTATCTCTAAGGCATTTATTGCCATTGTAGCTAAGCGCTAAACATGGCTAATTAGCACTAAGCACATCCCTAAGTGCTCTCATCTCTCTGCCTCACCTCAGTGGCAGAATGTTAGACTCCCAGCCTCCTTCGTCTTCTCTTTCTCTCTCCCTGCTCTCCTGTCTGTCCCGTAGTGAGCTCCATTATGCACTAGACCCGGGAAGGGTTTTAGTACTTGGGGAAGGCTGAGAAAAATGGGATCTTGCAATCTGATCGTAAGAGTCAGATTTGGGCTCCCTGCGAACTCCTTTAGCAAAGCCAGGTACCTCCTGCTGAGAATGCGATGGGGATGTATTATCAGACGACCTCCTGGGGGCTCCTTGCCTCTTACGAATATACAGGTTGGAGCTCCCTGGTCCGGGACCTGAAGGAGGGATTTTGCTGGACCAGGGGAGGTCAGGCCTTGGGCTATCCCAAGCGGCTCCCCTCCCGGCCACTGGCCTGGCCACTGGCCTGGCCAGTGTGCTGCTCCCGGCTGCTAGCAGGCTCCACTCCCAGCTGCTGCATTGCTCCAGCAAGTGGGTCTCCCTCTCCCTGGCTGGTGTGGCTCCCTGCCCCCATCTGGCAAGGGCTCCATGTCCTCAGCTGCAGGGGCCTCCTTGCCCCTAGCTGGCAGTGGTTCCTCACCCCAGTTAGAAGGGCTTCCACACCCCCGGCTGGCAAGGGCACCCTCTGGGCTGGTAGGACTTCCCACCTGGCTCTGCTCTGGCTACTGTCTGGGCTCCCTGTTCCCAGGCTACTGGCCCTCCAGGCTGTCTGCCAGCTGAGCTCGCAGCCCCTGGCAACCTCTGTGGTGGGGTGAAGTCTCAGACCACTGAGGTTCAACCTGTATTAACAAATCCATTTCTGACCTTGAAGAGGAACAAATCTAGAGAACTAACCCTACACAAGAACACAACCCATATAGCCTTGTGCTCTCAAATGCATTTCCTATCAGCATTAACTCGACTGCAATAATAAGAAGTAGCTGGGTATAAGTTTCACACTGGCAAGGACCGGGGGTGAGTTTAAGGAAATCTTAGTGAGTCTAAACGAATGTACAGTGATGCAATACATACCCGGGGGGGGGGGGGGGAGCGCAGAAGAAAGATGTAAATTACATTAAATTAGATTCACCTGTTTGATATTGATATACTGGAGAGGGTTCAAATAAAAGCCATAAAGATAATTAAAGGATTAGAAAAATATGCCCTACTGTAATAGACTCAAGGAGTTCACTCTATTTACCTTAAAGAGAAGGTTAAGGGGTGACTTGTTTACAGTCTGTATCTATCTACATGGTGAACAAACCTTTAATAATGGGCTCTTCTTCAGTCTAGTCAAAAAAGAAAGAACCCTATTCAGTGGTTATAAGTTGCTGCTAAGAAAAATTCAGAGTGAAAATAAGGCCTACATTTTTGACAGTGAGTGCAGTTAACCTTTGGAACAACCTACCAAGGGTCGTGGTGGTGTCTCCCTTACGGACAATTTTAAAAGCAAGCCTGGATGTTTTTCCATAAGACCTGCTCTAGGAATTATTTTGGGGAGGTTCTCTGTCCTGTGTTGCAGAGGTCAGACTAGAGGGTCAGAGCGGCTCCTTCTGACCTTGGAATTTATTTATCCCCTTAGATTTTAGGAGCACAAAATTTTTTTTTTTTAAAAAAAGGTTATTAATTTATGGCTAGACTATGTGAAAACTCTAAAATCTTGGTCCCTGCGAGCAGGTTTAGCATAGGCACAAAGGGGTGCTTACTCCTATGCGGAATGCCCCATTGTGTGGGGCACCTGAAAATTTGGGGACACCACTAAGTTTTAATGTCCCCCTCCTCCTCTCTCTGGTCCGTAGCTCTGCTTTCTCCAGCGAGGATCTAGCTGACTTAAAAGTGAAGAAGCCTGCCAGACCTATTAGCACAGGGATGGGGAGCCACAGGCCTGAGGGCCGGATGAGGCCCCCAGCTTGCCTGGATCTAGCTCCCAAGGCTCAGGGCTCCCCCTAGCATTAGGGAGCCTATGCAGGCGCTCCAGCTCCCTGCCCCTGCTAGACCCACCGGGGGGGCTGGAGCACACAAAATCCACTAGCCTGGGCCCCCTTAGGCTCTGGTGCGAGGGGAATGTGGGGAGGGGCTTTCTCCTTCTCAGGTGGGGGCCAGCAGCCCCAGACCCAAAAAAGGTTCCCCACCCTTGTATGAGCAGAACACTGAACTACTGAAAGAGCCATTCAAGGGGTAATGATGCCATTTAACAGGCATTTTCCAACCCCAGGTGTACTGTCATTTACTGTGTTAGCCTACAGGGCCTGAGTTTAAAATCTGCTTTACAAAGATTTCATTCGTGTGTTGCAGAAGATTATAAAATCACATCTCTAAAAATTCCCCACCCCGCATCCCAGACTGCCATTGGGCATAAGGTACCAGTTTAATAGTTCTGCCTCATCAATCGTAAGGATGGCCCTGCATGCTGTTGCTGTGTGCAGTCAAACAGCTGACACTCCACCCCAGAGGCAGTTGCATTTCAGTGATAGGCAAAGTAATTCTCCTATAGATTTCTTACCCATTCAACTCTGTGGGGATATCACGTGGCTTTTTGGGTGTTTGCAAGGCTCTCTGAGCTCCTCAGATAAAAAGGATTAGTGAAGTGCAAAGTATTCATTCCTGTAATAATCATGATTTCAAAGTTGTAATGAGGTCAAGGCATAGCAGCGACCCAACCTTACTAGGGATGTTAAAGACTAGTTGACTATCCGATAAGCATTTGCTTGACTTTCTAGGAAAAGATTGAGATGGAGGTGGGGAGAGTGATGCTGTTTAATCTTAACTCACTGAATCTGGAACTGTTTGACCTAGAGAATCCCCCCCTCCTCCAAACTCCATGAGCTCTCTCATGAATGGAAAGCAGGGTCTGATTGAGTCCTGGAAGGTCAAGCATACTACTAGCCACATATTCCCAGTTTCAGCCAATGCCGACCCAGACCTGAAGCGAGGTTTGGGAAGAGGATTCCTCAGCTTCAGCAACAACATGGTAATGGATTTGAACTCGTGGAGCACGGCTGCTAGCTAGCAAAAAGTGCCAGCCAAAGGGCAAAGCTGCGACGCCTCCTAGGCATTCACAAAAGCTGCCTTCACGGGGCTATGAAATGTAAATAAAAGCTCTCTCGGCAGCGAAGAGGTTTTAATTATGCAAGAGTGTTGTTTTTAAACACAACTTGCTGGTAATGTTCCTCCGGAGACACAGTCAGGTCCCTCCCCTCCCCTCACTGGGGCCTTGTTTACCTGATGCTTGGTTGAGAAGCATCTAAGCTGGAGTTCTTGCCATATCAGTTCCTAGCAGAGGGGCTTTTGCCCCATTCTCAACTCAGCCCCATCCACCTAAGGCCTAACCCTTGTCTACACTGGCACGTTTTGGCTCCAAAAACCTGCCTTTTGTTGACAAAGCCGTGAGAGCATTTACGCTACAATGCAACATTTGTGAGGGGAGGAGGCGGGGGGGTGGGGGAGAGGAACCACCCCATTTTGGTGATAAAAACCTTCCATCTCTGCAAGAGACTTTTGTCTCTTTTGCTCCCTTTATTGTCGACAAAGAGCCAGTGTGGACTTGGCTGTCTGTTTTACGGAGAGAACTGGCTTCCACCAGTATCCCACAATGCCTGCCCTGATTGGCTCTGCTCAGTGTCTTGTGATTTTTGCTGCCCTGCATGCATGTGCCCCTCCCGTTTCAAAGCTGGGAGAGGTATCTGGCAGCTGAGCGAGCTACTCCGTTTGGGGAACAAACAAAAAGAGCAAATCATCAGAATGCTCCCATTCTGCCCTGCTGGAAACGCAGCAGCAGACAGACTGTTAAGGGGAAATGGTCGCTGTGCTACAAGAGAATGGGCACCCAGCCAAGCACAGGAGGAGGCTAAGTAGACTCTGGATTTCTGCTGTTCCGACAGGCTTGATTCTGCAAGGTGCATGTGCTCCAGCCCCTACCCAGCTACACATTCAAGCTAAACTTTAAGCATTTGACTAGTGCCCTGGACTCCAATGGGGGGCTGGATCAGGCCCTCAGTCTGGAGTAACCCAGAGATGATTCTCCACTTTCTAGTTAATGTAGACACGCCGAATGGGTCACCTGATCACCTTTGCCCAACATGTCAGCCGAGTTTCTTTGGGAAGACACTGAAACTGATGCTTATCATTATTTGTATTGCAGGACTAGGAACCCCATTCTTGGCCTTAGGGCCCCATTGCGCTAGGTGCTGTCTACAAATGGAACAAAATCTCTGCCCCAAAGATCTTACAATTTCTAAACCCGCTCGTTCCTTCCAAAAAAGAAGCATTTTTCACTTTCATGCCCTCTACTCTTCTTGGCTCCAACTGGGAAGAGAAACAGACGTGCCAAAACACCAGAAAACAAACTTTCTTTACTCTATTTCCAGCCCAGCCATAAGCCTCCTGGGATATCCTGCCCAATTTTGCAAACTCAAAACGACAGGCATCTGGCTTTTTGGGTGCTCATGTGAATTACGCTGTGTTACACAGACAAGCCATGTCAGGGAGTCTGGTTAGACAGGTAGCCCCGAACTATAGTCGAACGTTGGCCTCTGCTTCTTTCTAACCAGACTCTAGCCTTGAAACCCCCAAGTTAATGAATTTGCAAGTCTTTCCTTGTAGCTAGCTCATTTTTCTGTGTGTAAATTTCTCGACAGTGATGTAACTACTTTCACACTAGGGATTACTCTAGTACAGCTGCTCGGGTGAAGAAGAAACACCCCCCTAGTTGAAGTTGTTATACCGGTACAAATTGTGTGTGTGGACTAGGCCTTCGTATACATGATAACTAGGCCCCTGCATGTCTAGCAACAGGGTAAAAAAAGAATTGTGCACCCACTGCAATGCGCAGAAGTTATCCTTTGGCCATGCAGCATAGGTCAGGCTTGAGTTATAGAAGAATAACATGTGGTGGGTGTGCTGTAAAATTTGTGGCTCCTTTAGTTTGTTTCTAGAGCTCTGCTCATCATAACTTTTCTTCAGCAACAGTGGGAAGAAACATTAAATCACATATTTTTCCCTTCAATGAACTAACAACAACAACAATAAAATCCATCCTCACTATGGGTATGTCTACACTACCCCGCTAGTTCGAACTAGCGGGGTAATGTAGGCATACCGCACTTGCAAATGAAGCCCGGGATTTGAATTTCCCGGGCTTCATTTGCATAAGCGGGGCGCCACCATTTTTAAAACCCCGCTCGTTCGAACTACCTAGTTCGTGCCCCGTGAAGCCGCGCTACACGGGGTTCGAATGAGCGGGGTTTTAAAAATGGCGGCGCCCCGCTTATGCAAATGAAGCCCGGGAAATTCAAATCCCGGGATTCATTTGCAGGTGCGGTATGCCTACATTACCCTCCTAGTTCGAAGTAGGAGGGTAGTGTAGACATACCCTATGAGATCAGGATTTTCCCACTTCTGATTTGTCCAACATGGGAAATGCCCCCATGCAGACTCTACTGGGGAAGAGAGAATGACTCTGGATTACATTAAAATTGACCAAGATGTTCATCAAAACCCTATATAAGATCTGAAGAAGTTGAGGTAGCAGCTTTTGGTTCTATTTTCCATGCCACATTCTCTTATTCCCTGATGTTGGCTGGGACTGGAAATATTAAAACACCACAAGAGGGGCTGTTCTGGTGACGTTGCTGACTAGGCCCTCAGACAGGAAGTAACAAACATCTCTTGAGAAAACCTGATCTCACTAGACTTCCTGTCCAATTCCCAGCTGACAGAGACTTGGACAAGCTTTTAGCTTTGGGATACTTATCTGGAACAAATAGAACCAACTTCCCCACGTCTGACTGAAGGGAAATAGACAGGTGGTTCTCTACTCCAGCACGGCCCGCAGTGAAACTGTTACATGTCGGTTTGCCAGGTGGTTTCAACAAAAAATACCGGACACACTTGACATGACATCACAGTCGACATTACATCTTATTTAGAAAATACTGGACATTTATATTTTCTCAATTTGTTTCCCGAACAGAAAGCTCAAATACTGGACTGTCCGGTTCAAAACCGGACACCTAGCAACCCTAGTTACATGGTAAACATTAAATTGCCATTACTAGTTTTCAGTGATAATCAACCCTTTGCCTGTCGGGGTAGTTCAACACTGGAATAAATTGCCTAGAGAGATTGTGGAATCTCCATCACTGGAGATATTTAAGAGCAGGTTGGATAGACACCTGTCAGGGATGATCTAGATCAAGGCTACTCAACCCTGCAGCCCATTTGTTTGCAGACCATGGTGCGGTTTGGGTTTACATGGGACTCAACATGCAACCCATGGGTAGGATCCTTTGAACATGGCCCCCACTGGGAACGCACTCTGCAACCGTGAAGCGTCACCCAGGTGAGGTGAGCATTGAAAGATGCAAGCGGACGGGCTGGCTGGGACAGGTACAGGGTGTCGGTGTTTCTAGCCCCCCCGGGAGTTGGTGCCGGGAGCGCCGGGGCATTGTGTGAAAGAAGCTATTTGCATATATGTGCATGTATATGCAACCACACATAAGCACGACATGTGCTGTATGTATCATTGTGGCCCCCGGGGCTTCCAAAGTTGAGTAGCCCTGACCTAGATGGTGCTTGGTCCTGCCGTGAGGGCAGGGGGCTGGACTCGATGACCTCTCTCAGTCCCTTCCATTTCTGGAGTTCTATGATTTTATGGAAGACTGACTTTGATAGGAGCAGTGTAAATCAATGTTGCTCCATTCTGATACAAAGAAGTAATATCAGAAGTAATAAGGCCAACCACCAGCGCTGTCCAACTTCTGGGACTTCGGAGACTTTTGCTATGAAGCAGTAAAATCACAACGTACTGCCATTTTTACTGGTTTTCATAGAAACTATGCCCTTTTAGAATAAGGCCTGATTCCTGCCAAACATCCATACCTGGAGCTGCTCCTGGACTTTCACTGGCATGCTGAGCATAGAGGACTTTTCAAACTGGATCTTTCGGTGACAGCAGCAGGAGAGAGAACCTGAGTGGTTTGGACCTGGGGGCTGGGCAAGCGAGGAAGAGGTTTTCAGATGCAATTTGAAAAGAGATGGCGAGCTGATGGAAAGGCCAGAAAGGCTGTTTCAGACAAAAGCGGCTGCAGAGCAAAAGGCTTTTTTGCGCCACCAGTACAAAGACCGAGAGCGCCTGGAAGGGCTCTGAAGTAGGAGGGAGCACACGACATTTTAAAGTCTTTGTTTCCAGACACCCACATGCTACGACCCCTGCAAACACTTACACAGCTGAGTAGTCCTATTCACCCATGTAGGCTGGACACACAAGAGCAGTAGCATTCACGTCAATGCGACTGCTCATGTGCCTAATAAGCGTTTGCAAGATCAGGAGCTAAGTGTGCCCGAGTTAGCTCCATCCATTGCATCTGTGAATTAAAGAATGTGCACAGTAACAAAAGACTCCTGCAGTCATGTGTTGTCTGTCTGCAACCAATGCTACATGCACACAGAGTCCATTGTGTATGTCTCTGAGCACAGAACAAAAGTCCAAGAAGTTACACTGGTGACAGAATGCAGACAGAATTGCTCCTAAAAATGCGTCATTAAAAAGGAACACGTGGCCAACCCTGGCAAATGACTTGCAAATACCCAACATCCTTTCCTCTTTTACACCATTCCCTGGCTACAAGGGCTCTCTCTGGCACCCCCGAATCCATGCCCAAAGTGCGCCTAGAGCTGATCGGTTGTGCAGGAAGATACAGTCCCTGCCTCAACAGCCGACAATCCACAAAGCTCTTTACAGATAAAACACTCTGTCCACTCACATTCAGCTCCTTTCCTCAGCCACTGAAAAAAGCCTGGTAGCAGGTTTAAAACAAACAAAAGGAAGTATTTCTGCACACAATGCACAGTGAACCCGTGGAACTCCTTGCCCAAGGATGTTGTGAAGACCTGAACTTTAACGGGGGTTCAAAAAAGAATTAGATAAATTCATGGAGGACAGGTCCATTAATGGGTATTAGCCAGGATGGGCAGAGATGGTGTCCCTAGCCTCTGTTTGCCAGAAGCTGGGAATGGGTGATGGGGTGGATCACTTGATGATTCCGTGTTCTGTTCATTCCTTCTGGGACACCTGGTACTGGCCACTGTTGGCAGACAGGATACTGGGCTAGATGGACCTTTGTTATGACCCAGAATGGCCGTTCTTATGATGTCATTCTTCATAGCAGAGACTCTTCCTATTGTTCACCACCAGTTGCTAAACTGAAGAACCCCTAATGGACGTTTTCGTTCTCAGCTACTCGAAACACCCAATTCTACATCTTCCCTGCTGTAGCAACCAGACAATGGTCAGGTCTACACTAGACCTGGAAAGTTGGGTGAAGTTACACAACTTCAGATATATAAAATATATAGCTGGACTTGACAACCCTTAAGCCGAGCTTGGTGCCCTCTTCCCAGAGGGAGGCTGATGGGAGAAAATGCTCCCGTTGACTTGCATCACTCCCCGCGCTGACCAGAGCCACCCTTAGCATTTGATTTAGTGGGTCTTAACTAGACCCGCTAAATCGAATGCCAGAAGACTGATCTCTGGTGCAGCAAGTAATTTGCCACAATTTTTACATCAAGGTTGGATATTTTTCTACAAGATCTGCTCAAGGAATTATTTTGGAACGTTCTCTGGCCAGGAGGTCACACAAGGTGATCAGAATGGTTCCTTCTGGACTCAATGGATCCTTGCCATGAACCTCCAGAGCAGGAAACCCTGATGACAAAGCAAGATTTTAAATGCTGCAAATCTCCGAGAACCCTGGTTACATAATTCATTGCTTATAAATTATCCATGTTAAGACTGTGAATGCAGACAAATGAGGATTTGAGAAGCAGGGCTGTCCTATATTTCCTGGGTCAACCGAACGTTCAGATGGAGGAGGGGAATAAGGTCAGAAAACTAGCGGCCAGGCATTACACATGGGTGATTTAAAGAAACACTCTCCTGCTGGTCAGGTCTCCAAGAAATAACGCACCTCTGGGCACAGCGGTTTCAATCCTATGGCCTATCCCACTGAATGGCGGAAGCTACTACCTGTATTTCACAATAGCCATACACCTCCAGTGCACTTCTGCCAGCCGTCAGGACTGAATCCTCCCAGCACCCCCAACGGCATGGGTAAGCACTGTCCTAGTTAACAGGGTGACTTAGAAACTAAGACAAAGAGCTGAGGGGCCAGCTTCAAATCTCAACAAAGTCAACGGGAGTTTTTCCCATTGACTTCAGCAGGTGTTGGATGCGGCTCTGTGGGACTTCCCAAGGCCAAAATCCCTTGGATAAGAGATGGAGAACAACCGAATCCCAGAGCGCTAAACCAGTGGTTCTCAAACGCCTACATATTATGGATCCCTTCTTAAGCTCCCTGCATAAATACTCTCGTGACCTTTTCTAGCCTTTCCTTCCAGCTCTGTATCTCTCCTGCAGTGCTGGGTTACTGGGGGGAAATCAGTAAGGATGAAGACAATGCGAGTGAAAAAGAAATCTGCTTTGAAACGATGGATCTGGCCATTTGTTCCATTCCCCTATTTCAGACCTGGCGTTTCTGGGCGTGGGAGATCGCCTCCTGCAGCCCCCGTTGTTCTGATTTCTCCAGGCCGCTTTGCAGTTTGTTTCCGTTCTCCTGTGTTCCTGCAACCCTTCCAACGTTATCGCTGTCCACTAATCTGATCAGAGCTGTATTTTCACCCACAGAAAAGTGAAGCGGCAGAGAGAGACAGCTTCAGTTGGCCAAAAAACCCTCATAGCCCTAAAAGGAGCAGACACTGGGCTAGAACTAGTCTGGTGGAAAGCGTCTTTGACTGGAGGCTGACGGATGCTCCATCATTTTATTGACAGAAGCAGCTCTAGAGGGCATGATAAATCACAGCCTGCACTCCACGGAATAAAGGGGTACACCAGTAATGAAGTCTTGGGTGGGATGGATTGTTGGCTACGGTTGCAGGATTCCGAACTGCAAGACACTGCTCCTAGTCAGTAGGAATAGATGGAGGCCCTTTAATGGCTACAAGGCTTTTCAGGCAGCTGCCTGCATAAAGCTGGCTCTGGCGTTGACCCACCAGACTCAGCAAGATCTCCTTGCAAGAAGCAAGTTAGCAAGAAGGATGAGTTTTGGAGGAAAAGGTTGTGGCTGTAGGGGAGGGAAGCGCGAAAATGTTCACAGCCGCACAATAACAGTAGATTACATAATAGCATCTTGCCTCATCCTCTTCTGCGGCTGGCATCTCTGGGGGAGTAATTACATCTACGCCATGCACTGAAGTAAAATATTATCACATTAGCTTGAAAATCCTATAATTAGCTCTCTTCCAAGCATGTGCCAGGGTCTTTATTATACTCTTTTTGCCCACAAGGAAAATATTTTGAATTTTTTAGCGTGACCGACAACTCTAAGAACACAGAAGGGGATGGGGGACTGGACTGCTACCAATACTAAAAAAACAACCCGGCACAACTGTAGGGAATGAGAAGGAGCTGGAGGAAAGAGAACAGAATATAAAACATTTTTATTATACATTTAAATGTCTTGCGGGGCTGGTGATGATCCAATTAACATCAAAATGCACAAACACGGGGCCTGATTTTCAGAGCATTCACAATCTCCCATGCTGCAGCTGGGTGCCTGAAATCTGACTCACAAATCCATACTGAAGCTGCTTAATATGGGACATGATTTTCAGAGTGGCGGATCTCCTGGTCCTCCCGTTGGCAACAAAAGGATTTGTGATCTGCTCGGGCCTTCTGGAATATCAAGCTGCTCGCCTAAATACAGATTTGGGCACCTAAAGTTTGAGTACTTTGCCATAAGGCCCTTTGCAAATGGCACTAATGCTTTTTAAGTTGATGCATACCCTGCGCTTGATTGAACTTGACTGATGCTTTTTCAAAAGACACCTAGCTCGTACAGTGACGGATGCATTAAAAATGCCCGAAATAGATCCATTAGAATCGTTTCACCTGCTTTTTAAGTGCAGCTACTTTGAGTGCAGGACACGACAGCTGGTTGGACAGCACCCAGCAGCACCGTGCTACAGCTTAGGGCAGGAAAGGAAGAGGAAGATTGCACTCAGTTGTAATCTCAAGGGAAGGCTGTCGGGGGAACCAAATGGGACTTTCTCAGCTTGAATACGGTGAGCAGGAGTGGTCAGGACATCAGGTCTTCAGGGATGCGCTTTTGGTAGCATCATGCATCCCCTAAGTCCAGAGGCTGACACAGGTTCAATAATGAATCAGAGGAAAGAGCATTGCTCAGAGATGTCCCAGCAACACTTCCCGGTTCCTGATAAACTCATCCCCATGTTCATCTAGTCTGACCTCCTGCCCATCACAGACCATGGAATCTCAGCCCACCTCCCCCCGCTCCTGTAACAGACCCCAAACCTCTGTCTGAGTGACTGAAATCCTCAACTCCTGATCGAAAGACTACGAGTTACAGAAAATTTACACCACTTTAAACCTAGAAGTGACCTGCAAAGGAATACAACCTCCCGCCCCAGGGTCTCTGCCAATCAGACCTTGGGGAAAATTCCTTCTCAACAGCAAATATGGCGTTCAATTCTACCCTGCGCATGTGAGAAACAACCACCAGCCAGACACCTGGGAACAAATTCTCTGTAGTAACTCAAGAGCCGTTCCCAGCTGGTCTCCCGTCATGGGTCATTGGAGACACTTGCTACTAGCAAAAGTGACAGGGAGTCCTGTGGCACCTTATAGACTAGCAGATGTATTGGAGCATAAGCTTTCGTGGGCAAAGACCCACTTCGTCAGATGCATGTAGTGGAAATTTCCAGAGGCAGGTATAAATATGCAGGCCAGAATCAGGCTAGAGGTAACGAGGTAAATTCAATCAGGGAGGATGAGGCCCACTTCTAGCAGCTGATCTGGAGGTGTGAACACCAAGGCTGTGTCTACATTGGCACCCCATTCCGGAAAAGGAATGCTAATGAGACACTTCGGAATTGCAAATCCGCGGGGGATTTAAATATCCCCCGCGGCATTTGCATGAACATGGCTGCCGCTTTTTTCCGTCTCGGGGTTTTGCCGGAGAAAAGCGCCAGTCTAGACGGGATCTTGCGGAAAATAAGCCCTTTTCCGGAAGATCCCTTATTCCTACTTGAAAGGGCTTATTTTCCGCAAGATCCCGTCTAGACTGGCGCTTTTCTCCGGCAAAACCCCGAGCCGGAAAAAAGCGGCAGCCATGTTCATGCAAATGCCGCGGGGGATATTTAAATCCCCCGCGGATTTGCAATTCCGAAGTGTCTCATTAGCATCCCTTTTCCGGAAAGGAGTGCCAAAGTAGACACAGACCAAGAGAAGAGGAACTGCTCTCCATTTTAGGAGAAACTGCTCTCCGTTTCAGGAGAAATGGCTAGCCATTCATAGTCTTTGTTTAATCCTGAGCTGATAGTGTCAAATTTGCAGATGAACTGCAGCTCAGCAGTTTCTCTCTGAAGTCTGGTCCTGAAGTTTTTTTGCTGCTGGATGGCTACCTTTAGATCTGCAATTGTGCATCCAGGGAGTTTGAAGTGTTCTCCTACAAGTTTTTGTATATTGCCATTCCTAATATCTGCTTATGCTCCAATACATCTGGGTAGGTCTACACTACCACCCTAGTTCGAACTAGGGTGGTTAATGTAGTCACACGAACTTGCAAATGAAGCCCGGGATTTGAATTTCCCGGGCTTCATTTGCATGTTGCCGGGCGCCGCCATTTTTAAATGCCGGCTAGTCCGAACTCCGTGCCCGGGGCTACACGCAGCACGGACTAGGTAGTTCGGACTAGGCTTCCTAGTCCGAACTACCTGTATACGAGGAACTACCTGTGGAACGAGGCATACAGGTAGTTCGGAATAGGAAGCCTAATCCGAACTACCTAGTCCATGCCGCGTGTAGCCCCGGGCAAGGAGTTCGGACTAGCCGGCATTTAAAAATGGCGGCGCCCGGCAACATGCAAATGAAGCCCGGGAAATTCAAATCCCGGGCTTCATTAGCAAGTTCGTATGACTACATTAACCACCGTAGTTCGAACTAGGGTGGTAGTGTAGACATACCCTCTGTTAGTCTATAAGGTGCTACAGGACTCCTTGTCGCTTTTGCAGATCCAGTCTAACACGGCTACCCCTCTGATACTTGCTACTAGCAGTCACAGATCGGCTACATGGTAGGTAGCGTCACCATACCACCCCCTCCATAACCTCTCAAGCTCAGTTAGGTTTTTTGGCCCCGCTGTGCTTCTTTGGCAGCCATTCCAGAACTTTACTCCTCTCATGGTTAGCAACCTTCCTCTGATTTCCAGTCTAAATTTGCTGATGGCCAGTGTACAGCCATGCGTTCTTGTGTCCACATTGGTGCATAACTTAAAACAGCTCCTCCCCTAACTTGGTATGTGCCCCTCTGACGTATCTAAAGAGAGCTATCCTATCTCCTGACAGCCTTCCTTCGATTAGGCTCAATAAGCTAAGCTCCTTAATGCACCTCTTGTAAGGTAGGTTTTCCATTCTTTAGTTCATCCTAGTAGCCTTTCTCTGCAGCTATTCCAATTTCAGTTCATCTTTCTGAAGCACAGGAGACCAGAACTGCACACGATACTCCAGATGAGATCTCACGAGAGCCTTGTATCATGGTACCAAGGATACTTCCCTGTCTCTACTAGAAATACTTCATGTGACGCATCGCAGGGCTGCATTAGCCTTGGAAGTCTCCCATCCCAAATACTGAATCCAGATTCACAGGTATGTATTAGCCGAACTCCTTTCTAATCTCCTCGGGATGTGACCTGGAAGAAAAGGCTTTGCTGAACGAGACATTTATTCATTCAGCTTCTTGCTGAACGAGACATTTATGTTATGACATTTGCACGTTATCAAGGAACTCTGTGGCAGATGGACCAAGTTTCTGTGTGTGCGCACGCACTCCCTGTGGAAGATGCTCTGGAGAGTCCTGTGGGCTGGAGACATCTGCTTCGCCCGGGAGCAGATACAACAGGGTGGCCACAAAGCGGTTAGGTCAGACTGAATGATCACAGTGATCCCCTCTGCAGTGTTCCCTGTAACCTGGGTGCTTGTGCGGCCCCTCAGGAAAAATTCAAATGCCACCCGGCTGTTTAGCAAGAGCGCCTGCAGCTAGGTTTTTTATTTCTAATGGTGGTACACATGCACATCCTCAGTCCACATAACATTATTCCACACATGGGTGGAAAAAATCCACACATGGATAGAAAAGATTACAGGGAAGACTTCCTGTCTGGTCTTAGAATTTAGGAAAAGCTTTGTCACATTCCCTACCAGCACTTTTTGACCTGGCCTGCTGACACCGCGTCTGGGGAAAGGAAAGGAGCGTCAGTCCCCATGGCCCATTTCCTTGGCCTCTCTGCTAGGGCTGCCAATTCTAATGTGCACATTTTGCACACTGAGAATTGCACGACAGTCACCACACCAACGTCTCATAGGCCACGGAATGGGCATCACCAGAGAGAACTTTTGGTCATTCACTACTTTCTTGGAATGGAGCTAAGAACAGACCGACAGCCACACTGGGTCAGACCAATGGGTCCATCCAGCTCCCTATCCTCTCTTTCGACACTGACCGAAGCCAGGTGCCCCAGAGGGAATGAACAGAACAGAGACTCATCAAGTGATCCCTCCCCTATCTCCCATTCTCAGCTTCTGCCAAACTTGTGAAGTGGAACCTTCAGGCTACGTCTAGACTGGCATGATTTTCCAGAAATGCTTTTAACGGAAAAGTTTTCCGTTAAAAGCATTTTCGGAAAAGAGCGTCTAGATTGGCACGGACGCTTTTCTGCAAAAGCACTTTTTGAAGAAAAGCGTCCGTGGCCAATCTAGACGCGCTTTTCCGCAAAAAAGCCCCAATCACCATTTTCGCGATCGGGGCTTTTTTGCGGAAAACAAATCTCAGCTGTCTACACTGGCCCTTTTGCGCAAAAGTTTTGTGCAAAAGGGACTTTTGCCCGAATGGGAGCAGCATAGTATTTCCGCAAAAAGCACTGATTTCTTACAGTAGGAAGTCAGTGCTTTTCCGGAAATTCAAGCGGCCAGTGTAGACAGCTGGCAAGTTTTTCCGGAAAAGCGGCTGATTTTCCGGAAAAACTGGCCAGTCTAGACACAGCATCAGTGTATTGGTTTAAGGGTCTCTGTCCCTTTACCAACCTGGTCAGAAGGGCTAGGTTCTCAGAAACAGTCACCCAAGGTCTATGCACCTGCATGCAATCGACAGGAAGCGGAATGTGCAGGGATCGGTGTTGGGAAGAACACGATGTACAGGTGGATTTTGATGCTTCCTCTGGAAAGTTCTACCACCCTGATTGTAAATGTTCAACATGCTCCGGGCTGCAAGCCCAGCTTGGCAGCAGGACAGACACTGATGTCACCACGGATGGCTTTTTCCTTCAGTGAGAAGACTCCTCACCAGCGGTCGAAATGGACTTTCCACGAACACAATCATCAACAAAAACCAAATGCTCACACAGAAAAGGAATGCAACAGGGGCACACACACAGAACCAAAAGGAATCCACTGGAAAAGCCAAATGAATGTAGATTTTTTTTTGCACTAGTCACCTATTTCTACTAAAAAGCATCTCTCGTGTTCACATGCCTGCTTCCTTTTTATTCCCTTTTCTGGTGCCTCTCTTCCTACTTGCAAGTCACCAAGCTGGTGCAAAAGCCTCCTCCTCTGTAACTCTGGCCCTCTGGAACAGACTTCCTGTAACTATTGTTGCCACTGATTTTCCACCTCTACAAATCCTGTATAAATGCAAGAGAGCCCCTGCTCAAAATGCAGGATGTGAGCAGCCCCTAACTTTGGGAGACTCTCTACCCATCTCTGGGTATGTCTACACCATGCGCTTATTTCCAAGGAATAACTCCCAAAATAATTATTTCGAAATAGCACTTCCACACTACCGGGAAGTCTCAAAATTAATCCAAGGCAGGTTCCCCTAATGTGGATGTGCTATCTCGATTTAGAGCCCCAGGAAGCACTGGGGAGTAATTACTTTGAATGGCTCTGGAGGAGGAGCTATTTTAAAAAAGCAGCAGTGGAGTGTCCATACTACCGTTATTTCGAAATAGCAGTTTCGAAAGAGGCATTATTCCTCGTGAAATGAAGGTTCATTATTCCGGAATAAGAAGTCTGTTATTTTGAAATAATTTTGAAATACCGGGCTTGCTGTAGTGTAGACGTGCCCCAAATACATCTCAAATTCCCTCCTCTCCTATTAATAGCTGTAACTCTCAGTGCTTTAATTCATTCTCCATACAATGGCTTACGCCGCTGTTTCCTGTAACTTATGCCCTCAATTGCCCACTTTCTTCTAGTAAATTCAAGTCTGTAAAGCAGCTGAGGGACTGAGTTTGTGTGAAAGATGCTGAGCCAACTCAAACTGCGCCGTACTGTCTGTTGTGTGTCTGAGGACCGAGAAAGCTGCTTGCGTTACACGTGTTACCCAGCTTTGCTTATGTTTGTTTTCATTTCCCTCGGAGCCAAAGAAGTATTCAGTTACAACAGTGCAAAAAGCCTTCAATCACATTTATGAGAACACGGACAAAATTAACTGTGCAGCTATCCTGCTATGTAGCCAGTTCCCTGAGCTATTCCTGGACAAGGAAATACCCAAGCCGGGTAGCTTTACTCAGTCACCAAGCTTCCTGGTACTCTCTCACCAGACCCATGCCTCTAAATCATTAACTACACCGCAATTGCAAGGAATGGTTGAGGGCTGTGCTGGTTACTACAGGCCCATGTGACGAGCATTTGGAGCCCCGGGTGACTTGTGTAGGAACTGAGGACCTTGCAGGCAGGATGTGTGGATGTTCATTATTATTAGCTGAAATGTGTATTGATCTGCGGATGAAGGACTCGCTGGGCTAGGCACTGTGCAAACAACAGCCCCTGTCCTGAGGAGGAAACCATCTAGTGCAGTGGTTAGCAAACGTTTTTTCTCACGACCCAGCTGAAGGCAATTGTTGATGCCCACGACCCAACATAATGATATCTTTTGACTAGAGTGTGGGCTCTGGGGTGGGGCTGGGAATGGGGAGCTTTGGGTGCAGGAGGGGGCTCAGGGCTGGGGCAGGGCATTGGGGGGTTGGGTTGGGTATGGACTTACCCCCAGTGACCCTCGGTCAGCAGAGCAGCTGGGATGCTAAGGGTATGTCTACACTACCACCGTAGTTCGAACTAGGGTGGTAATGTAGGCAACCGGAGTTGCAAATGAAGCCCGGGATTTGAATTTCCCGGACTTCATTTGCATAAAGCCGGGTGCCGCCATTTTTAAATGTCCGCTAGTTCAGACTCCGTACCCGCGGCTACACGCGGCACGGACTAGGTAGTTCGGACTAGGCTTCCTAGTCCGAACTACCGTTACTCCTCGTGAAATGAGGAGTAACGGTAGTTCGGACTAGGAAGCCTAGTCCTAGTCCGAACTACCTAGTCCGTGCTGCGTGTAGCCGCACGGCACGGAGTCCGCACTAGCGGACATTTAAAAATGGTGGCACCCGGCTTTATGCAAATGAAGCCCGGGAAATTCAAATCCCGGGCTTCATTTGCAACTCCGGTTGCCCACATTACCACCCTAGTTTGAACTAGGGTGGTAGTGTAGACATACCCTAAGGCAGCTTCTTGCTTGCCCTGTGCCCAGGCAGCAGCCAATAGCAGGTCTGAGTCCTAGGGGTGCAAGTGGCTCTGCATGCTGCTCTCATGCAGGCACCGTCCGCTCTAGCTCCCATTGGCCAGAAACCAGCCAATGGGAGCATGGAGCCGGTGCTCAGGGGGAGGGCCATGCGTGGAGCTCCGTGGCCCCCAGACCTAGGAGCTGGATCCATGTGTGGCCACTTCTGGGGAGCAGTGTGGGCCATGGCTTAGTCACCTGGTCACCCTACAGCAAAGTGCCGGGCATTCACCACCCAGCAATGGGTCGCGGCACACACTTTGAAACCATTGCCTCCCTTCCAAAGTCCTGTGGCTGTTTCTTTCTATGGGCTTTTCAGAGGAGATTTATGAAGCTGACATGGGTGTTTTTTCACTGCACCGCAGTGTCTCCATGGTGGAAACACCAGGAAAAGATCAGGTCTCAGGTTGTTTTGTCTCTATAAATGGCTGCCTGGGGAGTCGGGGAGGTAAAGTCTGAGAAAATCAAACACCGAGATGCTTCCAATTACTGAAACAGAGATACCGATCTTTAGCTGCACTCTTCACCATGCTCAGCCCTAGCTCTGGTCAGCATTTCTCATACAAGAACATTTGCCCATGAAAAATGGCTCTTCCCACTTCCCTGCACGATTCCACAAGTTCTCATATCACTCAGAATTGGCAGATTTTGGGACCTAATCCCCTCTCCTCCCCAAATTCCTTGTAGTGTTGATTCTTCCTTCTTCCCCCTTTTTGATTTTGCCATGGGAGGGGAGGAACGGGACAGGATGGGGGCAAGAGGGGGGAAGTAAATGTAAGAACATAAGAACGTAAGAACAGCCATAGTGGGTCAGACCAAAGGTCCATCTATCCCAGTGTCCTGTCTTCTGACGGTGGCCAATACCAGATGCCCCAGAGGGAGGGAATACAACAGGTAATCCTCATGTGATCCCTCTCCTGTCTCCCATTTCCAGACAAACAGAGGCTAGGGACACCATTCCTACCCATCCTGGCTAATAGCCATTGATGGACCTAACCTCCATAAATCTATCTAGCTCTTTTTTGAACCCTGTTGAAGTCTTGGTCTTCACCACATCCTTTGTCAAGGAGTTCCACAGGTTCTCAACTGTGCGCTGAGTGAAGAAAAAACTTCCTTTTGTTTGTTTTAAACTTGCTGTCTATTCGTTTCATTTGGTGACCCCTAGTCACCAAAAATCAAACCCTTTTTGAACAAGACTTTTTTTTAAACCAAATTGTGCAGAAGTTCCCTATGAAAAACAATTCCTATTTTTCAAGCAGTTCTACCGAGTTTGCCTGTTTTAGGGGGAGGGGCAGTGATTTGCCTACAGTCACCAGTAGAAATGGGAATAGAACCCAGGTCTCTAGGCCCCAATCCAGGGCTCCGCCCACCGGACTTTCCTGCACAACCAGACTTTGCTACATTGCTCCACCCTAAGAACTAATTTGCATAATATTTGCAGGCTCCCTGTTCATTCCCGCCCTTCCCCCCAACCTTCACACTGTTTCCTGTAGGCTCCTACCTCCCTGTGCTGCAGTAAGCCCAGTCATTAATCCTCTTCCTCTCCAATGCAAACGCCCTGTCCCCCTCCATTGCCTTCTTAGGGCTCAGGTTCCTCTTCCCGGCAGCCGGGCCCACCCCCTCCCAGCAGCCCAAGGAGTGGGCCACTCTGCTGCCCTCCCAGCCTGGCAGTGCCCCAGCGAGGGAGGAGTTGCATGGCCCCTGCAGGACTCTCTGACTGGTCTCTCCTCTGTGTCTCCTGCCTGGCAGGCAGCCAGATAGCCTGGAGGAGGCAGGAGAGCCAGAGCGAGGAGAGAAATGCCTGCGTGTCTTTTGGCCAGGAGCTGGCCTGCAGGCTCATTCCCATGCAGCCCAAATGCACAGCCACGCAGAGCTGAAAGGGCAAGTCCTACACAACTATCAAATCTGCCCCCAGTGCCACAACAGGGGTTTACCTGGCTCAGAACCGGCCCGGCTCCCCTTTTCCTCTCCCAAATTCCCCCTACTGATTTTTCAGTTATATCCCGCGCCGTGCTGTTTTCCCACAGAGCTCCTTTCTCTCTGCTTCTTACCAGGGAAACCAAAGCCAGCAGCACCCACCCATCTCCAAGCTGCTTCCCCCCTCCCCCCCCCCCCCACACTACTTGTTGGACAGGGGGTGATAGGGAGAGATTTGAGCAAACAACTGGATTTCTGGGTGGCACTGAATTTAGGGCTGGATCATCCGCCCGGAGAACGAAGTCCTCTGTGCAGCCAAAGAACAGGTGCAACACAAGCCATAGTCCTGCAAGCTCCCCTCATGCTACCCCCCCAACAGATTCCAGCCTGCATGGGGGGGGGCCTCTCTAGGGATGGGTGGGGAGGCCAGTCATCTGTGGCACATTCAGTCTTTGGACTGCCAGTCCTCTCAGGCTGCTAGCAAAGGTGCCGATTAGCCCCACTTCTGTGCGCTGTCGGTACTTGGCCATTAGGAACCGGAGTGAGTTTGCCCTCACCCTCTGCAACACAGCACTATGACCCAGGGCTGGACTTGAACCCACAGCCTAGAGGGGAAAAGGTCCATGACATCACTATTCCCACTCCAAAGCCCCCTGGAACATATTTCCCTGCCTCAGCGGGGTCTCTTACTTTGTCTACACACGTAGCCCCCACGGTCCCCAAACCGTGCAGTACTCCTCCCTGGGGTGTCAGTGGGTGTGTGTGTCTGAGGTGGGCCCACAAGGCAGGTGGGGTGAGGTGCCATCCAGGTAGGCTCTACTGCAGCCTCCCCATCCCTGACCACAGCTGCAGCCCCGGTTCTGCTCCCCCGCCCCAACTCCACTCCTGGGACGGAGGCTGGACACATTCCATTACCGGCCATGGTGGGAGCAAGAGGGAGAGTTTAGGGACTACTGAACTGACGACTGAAAGGTGGCTCCTTGAAATGGGCAACAGCAAACACTCAAACATGCACATTCAGGGCACATGTATTTGGGAAGACAGGTCAACCCTGCCCGCATCTCTCCGAGCTGCTGTAAGTAATATTTCACGAGCCTGTCTCTGCACGCAGAGTTCCCTGTCTCTTCTATTCCCAAAGCTCCAGAACTACTTTGTGAGCGACTTTTAGCCTTTCGCGGGTTGGCATTTCAGACGGGCGTGGGTGGTGAAGCCAGCATCGCAGGAGACACTGACAGCCTCTCAGCGCAGCGAGCGTGCGGGAAGAAAGAGGTTAGAAAGGAGGGCTACAGATCACTGAACTCCCCTTGCCAGATGTCTTTTTCTTTTTGACTCAAATGCTCTGGGACAGCAGAGCGACACAGACCTCTGGAGAGGGTGGGGGAGTGGCTAATCTGAAACATGCCTGTTATATTCGTGCGATACATGTGGAACTTAGATCAAACCAGTACTCCTTCTGGAAGGCTGCAACTTAACGCCACTTTAATGCAGCAGAAACCAGAGACAGACGAAACAGGCTGCTCTCCAAGATAGAAAAGCACCACGCCCGCTCTTAGCCCGTCTCTTTGCCAGCTGGGTGCTGAAGGACCAGATTTCATGCTTCCCTACAGAGTCCCCTAGGCTGCCGGCAGGCTCAGGAAACCCCTTAAAATGATAATCTATGACTTTAACTATAACACAGTTTCCAATACACCACATTTGGCAACAGGAGACGAGGCCTTTCAAACCCAACTGGAGTCAGCAGCGAGCAAGAGCGGTTACAAAGGGATCCTTGTTCGCCGGCCCGTGTGAGCTAAGTTCGGGAGGGGTCTTGCTTTAGTTCCCAAGCTACAAACACCATTATCGCTGGTGCCCACGAATGCCCTTGTGCCCAGACTCACCCCTGAGGACAAGGAGTGGGTGGGCATCTGCCCCCTGCCCTGCACAAGTGGCCCATGGAAGTCAGTGTTGAGTCACACGGAAGAGCAGGCTGGGCAGTTTGGCCGTGCTGTCTCTGTTCTGTGACGGGAGACTTCCCTCTCCAGGGCTGGCAGCTCTAAGCAACACTACCCATTGCAGGAGATGGCGTCAGCGATTAGGTAGGAGACAATACTGAACCAACACTCCCACTGTGATAGGGGAGGGCAACTGCACCTGTATTTCCCCTTTCCAGTCCAGCCAGGGCAATTATTAGGTTTGTAATTCTCTTAGGTTTGTAGCTCCCCGGCTGTCTCCTCTCTTGGGCAAAGACATGCATCTCTCTCCTGCCTTCCTAAGGTTTTTCCAGGTTCTGTAGTTCTCTGCCTACACTGTGCATCCCCCAAAATCAAAGTGCTTCAGCAATACACAGTGTGTAATTGCCAGTAGTTACAAGGCACCACACAGCCCTTTCTAAGCAAGCACATTTAGTTCCAAGGTGAAAGCATTACTGAGGAAACATTAAAAGCCATCAAAGAACCTAAGCGCATGCTAATATGCATACCAGAGATCACCTGTCTCCAAGAAGGGCTCTGGCTAGTGAACAACTCTTCAAAGCCCATCCAGGAGTTTTTCATTGGTTACAAGTTGATAACCACTTTGGCTCCCAGAGTAAAGCATCCCCATGATGCTTTAACGTCTGTCCCAGGGAAGATAATGGAGCAGGTAATTAAGGAAATCATATGCAAACACTTGGAAGGTAATAAAGTGATAGGGAATAGCCAGCATGGGTTTGTGAAGAACAAGTCATGCCAAACTAATCTGATAGCTTTCTTTGATAGGATAACGAGCCTTGTGGATAAGGGAGAAGCGGTGGATGTCATATACCTAGACTTTAGTAAGGCATTTGATACGGTCTCGCATGATATTCTTATTGATAAACTAGGCAAATACAACTTAGATAGGGCCACGATAAGGTGAGTGCATAATTGGTTGGATAACCGTAGTCAGAGAGTTGTTGTTAACGGTTCTAAATCCTGCTGGAAAGGGATAACAAGTGGAGTTCCCGCAAGGGTCTGTTTTGGGACCCGTACTGTTCAATATCTTCATCAATGATGTAGATATTGGGATAGAGAGTACGCTTATTAAGTTTGCAGATGATACCAAACTGGGTGGGGTTGCAACTTCTTTGGAGGATAGGGACATAATTCAAAATGACCTTAGCAAGTTAGAGAAATGGTCAGAGGTAAACAGGATGAGGTTTAATAAAGAGAAATGCAAAGTGCTCCACTTAGGAAGGAACAATCAGTTCCATACATACAAGATGGGAAGCGACTGTCTAGGAAGGAGCATGGCAGAAAGGGATCTAGGGGTCATAGTGGACCACAAGTTGAATATGAGTCAACAGTGTGATGCTGTTGCAAAAAAAGCAAATATGATTCTAGGTTGTATCAACAGGTGTGTTGTAAGCAAAACTCGTGAAGTCATTCTGCCGCTCTACTCTGCACTAGTTAGGCCTCAGCTGGAGTACTGTGTCCAGTTCTGGGCGCCACATTTCAAGAAAGATGTGGAGAAATTGGAAAGGGTACAGAGAAGAGCAACAAGAATGATTAAAGGTCTAGAGAACATGACCTATGAAGCCAGGCTTCATGAACTGGGCTTGTTTAGTTTGGAAAAAAGAAGATTAAGGGGGGACATGATAGCGGTTTTCAAATATCTAAAAGGGTGTCACAAGGAGGAAGGAGAAAATTTGTTCCTCTTGGTTTCTGAGGACAGGACAAGGAGTAATGGGCTTAAAGTGCAGCAGGGGAGGTTTAGATTGGACATTAGGAAAAAATTCCTAACTGTCAGGGTGGTAAAACACTGGAATAAATTGCCAAGGGAGGTGGTGGAATCTCCCTCTCTGGAGATATTTAAGAACAGGTTAGATAGACATCTGTCAGGGATGGTGTAGACGGAGCTTGGTCCTGCCCTTGAGGGCAGGGGGCTGGACGCGATGACCTCTCGAGGTCCCTTCCAGTCCTATTATTCTATGATTCTATGAATCTGAGGCCAGGTCTACACTAGACCCAGCAGCTCGGCGTAATGCATAGCTGGAGCTGGCTTACCTCTAGCCAAGCTTGGTGGCGTCCCACAGCGGGAAGCCGACGGAAGCAAATGATTCTGTTGGCTTCCCTTCCTCCTTGCAAAAGGAAGAGTACCGGCTACAGGCAGGGGCGCCCTCTGAGTTCGATTTAGCAAGTCTTAACTAGACTTGCTAAGTCAAACTCTGGAAGATCGATCGTGGCAGCGGCAATTTTCTGTGTAGTGAAGACATGGCCTGAGAGTCATTCTTTAATCCTGTTTGGGCCTTTTGGATCTGTCCTCACGTAACCGGGGATCAGCAGGCAAAAGGTTCCTTCCTCTTTGAGAGGCTTCAAAGGCTGAATTCTTGAATACCCAGAGGAGTTGACATTTGAGGATACTTCCTTCTTGAAAATTCCACTTAGCTCCAGAAAACCCACATAATTCCAAAGAGTCCTCGGAAGCTCCTAACACTTCCCGGGGTTTACATTAGCTTTTGTTTCCCCCTTAAAGAAGTTACCTGCAATCCCACAACAGTATCTACACATTTGCATTTGAATACAATGAATTCCTAAGATACTTCCATGTAACTTGAAAAAGTACAATCTTCATTAAGGTTTGTCCGGGATATCCGTTCCACTGCCTTTCAAATACAAGTAAGGGCATTAGCCCTGGTGTTCCAGCCAAATTTCAGCACAGATAATTACATCTGACTTCCTGTAGCTAAAATACTCCCTTCAGTTTCAATTAGATACAACATGTGCCATTGCCTGTTGTGTACTGTCAAACAGTCGCCACTTTCCGTGGCAGAAGTGGCTGCATTTCAACAGCTGTTATAGGGAACTCGAGCTTATATGTAAAGCGGCATGTAAACCGTGCAAAGTGCTTTGTGATACAAATGGATGATGTGAGTCATATGAAATGTGAGCTACAATGTTATCTAAATTAGGCTGTATTTGAGCCCCAGAATGGCCTATCGTGTGTCTGTTTTGCGTTTGGGTAATGACAAAAGGCCACTTTCCCAGACTGACTACAGAAGCTTTGTTTTTTTATTTCTATTTTTTCCCTTCTCTTATAAAGACATTTGAAATCCATATGGATTAAGGAGTTACAAAATACATAACCCCCATCCAAAACCCTCAGCTTTCTTTTTACGGTGTGTATAGTATCTCTGGAGCAAATTGTGATTGAGATTCAGGGTGGGAAGGGTTATTTTCTCCCCCTTGCCTACTGCCAGGGACCAAAAGCTAGGTTTTGATATTGTTTTGTCCCAGGAGTGAATCGATAAGGGTTTAATGAGTAATGCTACTGTGCGTCTGCTCCCAAAATAAGTCCATGTGGTCAAAAAGAGCCATTGCCTGTGCGGAGAAGCCTTTGATTTCCCTTCACTTTGCTTTACCGCCTCAAGATTGGAGTCATCAAACCCGTAGAAACGCCACATCTGGCTGCTGCCAGATGACATACATTTTAGGGGTCTTGGCCTTGCAGGTGTATTTTACAGGGGCATCACGAGTCCTGGCAGCCTAATGCTGATTTCTGCGGAGGTAAACAGCGCGGTTTACTGAGCTAGTTTAACATAATATAAAGAGCAAATGTGCCCAGCTGTTGCTCAGGCCCTTAATTGTTTTTTTTGGGGGGGGGGGGGAAGCGGGGTGGGTGGGTGATGAAGGAGCCACGGCATGATGTGGAGGGTGCAGAAGTCAGGGCAGGGGGTTGGTTGGTGAGGGGGGGCTCAGAGCAGAGGATTGGGGCTGTAGGAGTCAGAGCAGGAGGCTTGGAGGTGTGTGTGTGGGGGGGCTCAGGGTTGGAGTTTGGGTGTGGGGGGGTCAGAGCAAAGGGGCTGAGAGGTCTGGGTCGCCTGTGGCAGCTTATCGGGGTTACCTGTGGCAGTGAGGGCAGTGCTGGTCTGGCGGCTGCGACTGCTGGGGCACCCGGGGCCACACTGGTGTAGTAGCGGCTGTCCAGGGCACCGAGGGCCGTGCTGGTCTGGATGCCCGCGGAGATGGGGGCTGTGCTGCCCCACCACCTTGTCCTGTGCTGGGGCTGAAAGGAGGGGGGTTGGCCTCCCCCTGTAGTAGAGTGGGTGAGGGGGACAATCATGTGGTCGCCCCCCGCTGGTCACTCTGCAGTATAACTGTCCCTCGTAGCGGCGAGGGATGTAATTAGTTAACTGGTTATCCAGTAAGCATTTGCCTTGCCAGCATGCTTATCGGGGTAACTGGCTAACTAGCACCCAGCCTTGTTGGAGCAGTCCTACACCTATGGAGCGATGGGCTTGGCCCGGCCCGAGCAGCCTGTGGTTCAGTGCAGCTGGCCAGTTAACTGGTTAAACTATTTTAAATAGGATTTTACATTTCTACTAGTAGCCCCCTCCCTTTCCGTGTTATGGAAAACAATCCCATTCCAGGCAGAGCCCATTTTCCTGGCACAACCAAACCCTGATCTTGTTTTAAGTTAAGATAAGAGGAAGTTGCCTACCAAATTTGGTGGTCCTAGCTCTTACCATTTAGGAGAAATTCTTGATCAAAGGGATTCAAAGTCAGACAGACAGAGACGCACATTTCTAAAATATACAGACAGACAAATCTGTGGTCACCTGGGACTTCATGGGAGTGGTATGTTGCATGTCACTACCATTTGAAATGGCAAGTGTGATTGGGATAGTGCTTCCTGCTCCAAAAAGCACAGGCCTCTGACACCTAAAAAGTCTCCCTCAGTTGATATCAGTATAGGGCCTAGGTGACACAGCTGAGTACTACTAATTCCATTCAGCAGAGGACACACACATACACTAGCCAGTTCATTGCAATAGTTCCCAGGCCTGCTTTTCAGATAACCCCAAACTCCAGCGGAGGTCAACAGACGCTGCAGGTGACCAGCACTTCAAAAATCAGGCTCTTGTTACCTTCACGAGAAACATCTGGCTACCGCTTTCTCCCAGCCATGTATTTCTTCAGTGAATCGGGAGCTGGTTTATTGGCTCGGACTGTTCTAAAGAGGCCATGAACCACGGAGGTCTCGAAAAGCTGTATTCACCCCGATGAGCATACCAGAAAGCCCGGATTTACACACGTCCTTATTTGTTTCACACTGTCCCAGACTCAGGAACTGCCTGACTCATCCCACATCTGCTTTTAGTCATTTACGAACTAGGATTTTCTTCCTTTGGAACAGAACGTTATGGCCCCTGGCACTAGGTCTCAGCCATCATTTCCTTCTCTTTCTTCTCTGGGTAACAGTCCTGCCTAGTCCAAGCTCTTCCCTACTGTCTGCTTGCCACACGAGGTCCAAAAAACACCCTTGCCTCTCTACTGGTTCCCAATGTCTTCATCCGTGTAGGGTGCAGGTGCTACTGACAGGGATTAGCACACCAGGACCAATGTTCCCTGTAAGCTGAGCACTTGGGCAGCCGCCCAGCAGAGATTCAGGTGTTGCCCAGCTGATTAGCAGAGCGCCCCCAGAAGCATGTGTTTCTATCGGGGGTGCACATCTGCACATTCCTGAGTGCACATACCAACATTTATTCCACCCCGAGATACAAAAACTTAGAGGGAACCTTGACCAGGACCATATTCTCTGCCCTTCTTGCTGTGCTTCTGAAGGATCATTCTGGTCCGTTGTGTACCTAGGCTGGAGACTCTTGGAGGCAGACTAGCGCGGCGGGAAGGGGCTGAAATAAGCTGCCTTCACCCAGCCGTCTCCGCCTGAATGCAGCAACCTCTCATGACTCCATGCCCCACCCAGGTGCGCTTTGGACAGGCAGGTAGAGGAGGACAGATTTTGAAGTTGCGGGGTGCAGATTCACCGAATAACTAATGACCTTTCCCACACACATCGGCTGAGGAACTGCCCTGGTTAACACTGCACCCCGCTGCACTCTGCCCTATATAGGCAAAGAGGAGGCTTGCCCTGAATCCGAATCACATGTCCGCTGGCTAGGATCCACCTTATCGAGGGAGGTGGGGAGTGGGAATCTGTTCTCCCGATACGCTGGCGACTTTGGCGTCGCAGCGGCAAAAGGAGCAGTGTGGGGCTGCTGGGTAGGTCCCACGCCAGCAGCTCAGCTAACGTACCCCAGTGAGGGGTGCAGGACACCCCTAGACAGTATCCAGCCACTTTCCCCCCACAACAGTGCCAGGTGGGGTGTTGGAGGAGGCATTGTCAGGGCAGAGTTTGTGGCAGGGCAGGACAATGTGGGGATAAAAGCTGTGTGGACCTTCAGAAAAAGAGCCCAAACCTAACCATTTGGCTCGCGAGGGCACAGATTTCCAGAGGAGCCCAAGGGAATTAGGCACCCAGTTCCCACCCCCGCCTTGATGTACATGCTGTTGACTAGGGCGAGGGTGGGTTCTCCCAGGCTGCCAGATGAAAGTTTTTCGAACTTCCCCTGTTGTCTCAGAGGCCAACTTCAAACGAGGTCATAGGCTAGTTTCATTCGTTCGTGCTCAGAGAACAGTCGCACTGGAAGCTCTCCGGGGGAGGAAGTGTCTTTTTGTTCTGTGTCAGTACAGCGGCTCCCGGGTGCTCCCACAATGCCACCAAATAATAATAACTGGGGCTCAGGTGTACGGCAGCTGTGTCAACATTAGGGATGTGAATGGGTAACTGGTATCCGGGAGCAGCCCCCTGCCCGTAGCCTGCCGCAGATGGAGGGCTGCTCCCAGCCCACATGGGCTGCCAGTCGTCAGCATCATGTGGGGG
Organism: Pelodiscus sinensis; assembly: GCF_049634645.1. NCBI lineage: Eukaryota > Metazoa > Chordata > Testudines > Trionychidae > Pelodiscus > Pelodiscus sinensis. Next base: position 128,901,349 of record NC_134715.1, read on the forward strand.
AGGGGGGCAGAAGCGCCAGTGGGGAAGGGGAGGGCAGCTGCTTCCAGCCCAACTCAAGGCTGCCAAATCCCAGCCCATCAGCCCCTCTCCCTCCCCCCATTGCTGCTTCCGGCCCCCCTTTACCCCTGCAAGGTTGCCAACTCCCTCACATGGGCTGGTAGCCAGCAGCCCCGCGAGGCTGGAGTAGCCGGGCTGGAGCAGCCCCTACCTGCTGTGCTGTGGCGGGCGGGGGGGGGGGGGCGGGAGGCTGCTCCAGCCCAGCAGGCTGGAATGCCCCCCCCCCCATCCAGTCAGTTAACTGGTTAAACTTAAAGTTCAACTGGTTAACTAATTAAATGGGATTTTACATAGTCAACATATGGGCAGGGGCCTGATCCGGCACCAGGATCCTTTTCTGGGCTCATGCTGCTTATTTCAAAGCAACCTGCCTCCAGCTGCCTGCGCTGCACCTGGGTCTGAAGGAGCAGACGCATGGCAAGCAGGTGAACCCCATGGCCCGGGTAAGGCAAGACCCCCGCCCAACCCTGCCCCATTCCACACCCATCAGAAATCAGCCATTCCTGGTGGCCCCTGCTGGCCCTGACAAGCCCCCCTACCTCACAACGTGGCCACAGGTAGCACCCTCAGCCGGGGACAGTGACAAATCCTTTAAAAATCATGAAGGGTTCTAGTACTATTGTAATAAGGCATCCATCTGATAGAGTGGGAGGGTGATGGTGGGCGGGGGGGAATGCAGGGCCTCTAATATGCTCACTAAAAGCCAAAGCATTTAACAGGTCTATGAAGTGGGAACGCATGTGTGACACTCAGCCAAAATTAAATTCCTGGCCTGCACAGTTTGTTGGCCTAATTTTCTCATGTTGATTTAACACCTCTTGGCACAGTTCATGCCTAACCTCCCAGAAAAATCCGGAGTTAATCTATAATGAATTAATTCGCCGCTACAGTCTCCGAAACGAAAAGGGTTATTTCCCCAACTGAAAGTGAGGCTTTATGACTCACAGGCTTTCTAGCCCTGTTCATGTTTCAAGTCTTATGTCTAACTATCAAAAATGAGCAGATCCCAACTACTAACAGCTAGTCCTTCGCTCGCACTTAGAATCTTCCAGGTGCTGCACAACAGGCATTCGTCCTCATCGTTGTGTGAAGGGCTGTAGAATGCAACAATTATTCCCTGTTTTACAGAGAAGAGAAATGACTTGGCCAAAGCCACATCTCAGTTTAGTGAGAGCAATGGGATTAGAATTTAAGGCTTTGTAACACACCAGCCGACGACAGTTACCTGAGACAGATCTGCCTGAATAGTTATTGCCTTGCTTGATGGCTACTGAAGTCAATGGGAAGATGTCCACGAAAACCAATGGGAAGGCATTGGATTAGGCCCTTTTTGATTTTCATTAGGACTGCGTAAATTAAATTTGAGCAACATGGTGGCCTCGTGGATAGGACACCATATGAGGACTCAAAAGGCCGGCGTTCTGTTCCTAACGCTACCACAGATATGCTGGGCACATCCCTTTACTGATCTCTGCCTCACTATCCTAACTGTAAAATGGGAATGGTGATATTTACTTCCTTTGTGGTCTCCTGATGGAAAGGGCAAGAACTAACTATTATTCACATTTCAGGTCTTCTACATCCATAGCAGAATTTCACTGAAGACCACGGAGTTTACCAGGAAAGTATCTGGCTCCTAGATGTTTTGTATTTACCTGTACTGAGCATTCTAATAATAAAAGTTATTTACTTGTTCCCATAGCATAAGAACTAGGGGTCACCATATGAAATGAGTAGGTAGCAGATTTAAAACAAACAAAAGGAAGTTTTTCTTCATGCAGCACACAGTCAATCTGTGGAACTCCTTGCCAGAGGATGTTGTGAAGGCCAAGGCTATAACATGGATCAAAAAAGAACTAGATAAATTCATGGAGGATAGGTCCATCAATACTTATTAGCCAGGATGAGTAAGGATAGTGTCCCTAGTCTCTGTCAGAGCCTGGGAATGGATGACAAGGAAGGGATCACTTGATTCCTGTTCTGTTCTCTCCCTCTGGTGCACCTGGCCACTGTTGGAAGACAGGACAAAGGGCTAGATGGACCTTTGATCTGACCCAGTATGGCCGTTCTTATGCCAGAGCCAAAGCCAGATGTTAATAATTATACTTGACTTTTGACCCAGATCCACCAGTGTGGGCTGGCATGTTACCACCCTGCTGAACAAATATCTGAAATAGTGCCATTTAATAACCGTATCCCCAAGCTTTTGCAGGTTGCTTGCCTTCTTAGGACCCCGGGGGAATCTCCCCATTGACTTAGGGCTTCAAATAGCCAGTTCTTGGCTTATTGCAGCCATTGCTAAAATTACAACTAAGTAACCGTAATGCACGTAAAAAAGCTCACTGCTCGTTTCTTGTGGGCAGCATGGGGAAGGAATGAGGCTTTAACCAGTCTCAGGACTGTGGGCAAGACACGTTGTCTCTCAGTACCGCAGTGCCACCTGTAAAATCAGCTAACTCGCCAGGGGAAGGGTGTATTCCAAATGGCGAGGTGGTCAGACAGTACAACCGGAGTGGTGAAAATGCCACAAACAGATGAGGTTACATCTGGTTTATAAACTAAAAGCTGGGAGGAAGCCAATAGCCGCAGAGGAGCCACCGTTCATACAGAGACTGCCCTTGGGAGAGGCTATAGCATTGGAGAGTTTCTATATCCCAGCAAAAGGGAGAGAATAGAAGTTGATAAAGCGCAGGTGGGAACCGAAGAGAAACAATCCAATGAAAAAGAGTCTCATTCAATTACATCACATGAAGGCAAACAACTGCAGATTGACAAATTTTATCAAGCCCTGGTATCCAAATGCTAGAAGTCTAGATACTAGTACCGGGGGGGGGGGGGGGGGGGAGGATTACGAGTCAAAAAATTAAAAATTCTGAGCACAATATTTTAAAATTCTGTAAATTCTGCATCCCTTCAAAAATATCACAATATAATCATGCCAGTTTCAATTATTTTGGTAACTGATTTCAAAACATCTGCCAGCAAGTATGTGTGTAACAATACAGAAGACAAAAAAAGACTCAGGAATGTTTTCTGACAAATAGATTTCTTACGAGGCATATTAATACCAAATCTGAGTACGACTCCATTTCACCTACACTACAGAACCACATTTCCCGCACTCTTCAGAAGCAGTGCAAGGACTTGGGGGAGTCAGGGGTAATGGAGGAGCTGAGGGAGAGGGAAGTTATTGCTGGAAAGGAGCCTGGGAGTGAACCTGGAGGGTTACTGGGTGTGGGCGGAAGAAGCATGGAATAGGGGTCTTTTTGGGAGGGAAGAGAGGGATTGTTAGGGATCTGGGGAACCTCTCCCCTGCATGCCCTGGATGACTCCTAACCTGTCCTATTCAGTCAGGTACATCTGCCCCTGCCCCATGCATTTCTGCATCCCCTACTCCTCCTTTCCCTGTATGTTCCTGCACCCCACTAAGCCACCCCTTCACTATGTACCCCTGAACCACCTCCTCTCTGTCCCCATGTGTTCCTTCACCCCTCCCATTCAGTCCCTGGCTCAATGCTGTCTCCTCATCTGGCCACACTGGCAGGATGCTGTGAAGAACACATCTCACCTCTCTCTCTCCCCTATTTATGGCGGGCGGCACAGACCAGGAACCAGCTGTCCTCTCGTCTGGTGCCACAGCAGCCCCAGGTGTGTAAAACGTGAAACTACAGCACCTCTCTGGCACAACTGATTTTCTGCTGGGAAAAAAGATCTGCAGAGAACATGAATTCTGTGTGTGCGCAGCGGCACAGAATTCCTCCAGGAGCAGGGTTGCCAGATACTTTCACAAAAAATACTGAACATGGCGGGAAAAACATTGGTTGAGGGGATAAAAAGGGGGGGGGGGGGGACCAAAGTTGTTGAGCACAAAAAAACTCCCATAAAAACAACCGCACAAAGGAAAAAGAGCCATTGCGCCTTTAAATCACCATGCTCCCCACTGGGCGGCAGAGGAAGAAAATCCCAAGCGGCCTTCCGTCTGAGAAAAACAGAAAATACTGGACATTTTACATTTCCGGTATTTTCTGGTTTTTTACTGGACAGAGGCTGCAAATACTGGACTTTCTGGGCCAATATCGGACACCTGGCAATCCTAACTGGGGGAACTTTAGTGCCGGATAGTCAATAAGGATTTTGATACGAATAGGAATCATAGAAACTCAGTGGGATGATGATAATCAATGGGATGGTAATGTCAGGGGTGAAACTATATAGGACTGACAGAGTAGTTCACATGCTGAAGGGAACACTATATGTGAAAGGAAGCATAGATTCAAATATAGTAAAAAATTGTAAATGACTCAGACTGTACTATAGAATTTCTATGGATAGAAATTCCATGCTTGAATAATAAGAGTATAGCGGTAGGAATATATACTACCAACCACCTGATCAGGACAATGATAGTGATTGTGAAATGCTCTGTGAGATTAGATAGACTACAAAAACAGAAAAAGCATAATAATGAGGGATTTCAACTACCCCCATGTTGCCTGTGTATGTCACTTCAGGATGGATGCAGAGATAAGAGTTTTAGACACCATTAACGACTGCCTTTTGGAGCAGCTACTCAAGGAACCCAGAAGAGGAGAGGCAATTCCTGATTTAGTCCTAAGTGGGGCACAGAACTGGGTCCAAAACTTGGTGTAAGCTGAACCGCTCAGTAATAGTTACCATAGTGTAATTAAAAACATTAGTGTAGAGGGGACATACCAGAAGAAACTCACCATAGTAGCGTTTAACTTTAGACAAAGCAGTTATATAAAAATGAGGACGCTAATTAAACAGAAATTACAAGAACAAAAGTGAAATACCTGCAAGCTTCATGGAAACTGTTTAAAAATACCCCAATAAAGACTTAACCTACATGTATACCCCAATTCCCACCCCAAAAGAGTAAGAAGACCCAAAAAATGATACCATGGCTACACAGAGTAAAAGAGGTTAGAGGCAAAAAGGCATCCTTTAAAAATGGGAAGTCAAATTCTATGGAGAAAAACAGGAAAGAGAATAAATCCTGGCAAGTGAAGTGTAAAAGTATAATTGGGCAGCCAAAAAGAATTTGAAGAGTAACTAGCCAAAAGACACAAAACTAACAGCAAGTGTTTTTTTTTTCCTAAGTGCATCACAAGCAGGAAGCCTGCCAAACAAACCACCAGGGGGTCTACCAGGTGACCAAAGTGCTAAAAGAACATTCAAGGAATACAAGGTTACTGTAGAGAAGCTGAATGAATTATTTGCATCAATCTTACAACAGAGAATATGAGGAAGGTTCCCATACTTGAGCGAGGAACGGAACAGGGAATCATCAAGTGATCCATTCCCTGTTGCCCATTCCCAGCAAACAGAGACTAGGACTTGGACTTCACAACATCCTCTGGCAAGGAGTTCCACAGGTTGACTCTGCGTTGTTTGTGAAGAAAAACTTCCTATGGTTTGTTTTAAATAATCGCAGAGACAGGGGATCCACTGAATTTAGTGTACTTAGACATCCACATAGCTTTTGACACGGCCCTTCATCAAAGGCTCTTAAGAAGAATGAGCTGCCATCAGATGAGAGGGAAGGCCCTCTCATGGTTAAAAGATAGGAAATAATGGGTCACTTGTTTGGAATGGAGAGGTAAATAGAGGTGTTTCCCAAAGACCTGTATTGGGAAGAGTGCTGTCACCATATTCATAAGTAATCTGAAAAAGGGCATGAACTGTGAGGTGGCAAAATTTGCAGACAATACAAAATTATTCAAGATAGTTAATTCCAAAGCCAAGTGTGAAGAGTTAAACATGAGTCAACAGTGACACACTGTTGCAAAAAAAAACAGACATGATTCTGGGATGCATTAAGAGGAATGCTAAGAGCAAGACAGAAGAAGTCATTCTTCTGCTCTACTCTGTGCTGGTTAGGCCCCAATTAGAGTATTGTGTCTAGTTCTGGGCACCACATTTCAAGAAAGATGTGGAGAAATTGGAGAAGGTCCAGAGAAGAGCAACAAAAATGATTAGAGGTCTAGAGAACATGACCTATGCGAAGACTGAAGGAATTGGGCTTGTTTAGTTTACAAAAGAGAAGACTGAGAGGGGACATGATAGCGGTTTTAAAGTACAGGCAGTCCCCGACTTATGCGGATCCGACTTATGTCGGATCCGCACTTACGAACGGGGCTTTTCTCGCCCCGGAGCTCACAGGCGGCGGGTCGCCACCCGTGTCCTCCAGGGCGAGAAAAGCTTCTCCCGGTCTCCCTGGTCTGCTGGGGGGGTCCAGCAAAGCCGCTGGACCCCCCCAGCAGACCAGGGACACCCAGGCAAAGCTGCCGCCTGGGCGGCTTTGCTCGGGTGTCCCTGGTCTGCTGGGGGGGTCCTGCGGCTTTGCTGGACCCCCCCAGCAGACCAGGGGGACAGGAGCAAAGCCGCCCAGGTGGCGGGGGTCCCGCCGCCTGGGTGGCTTTGCTCGGGTCTCCCTGGTCTGCTGGGGGGGGCGCAGCTAGTGCGCCCCCCCCCCCTCCCAGCAGACCAGGCTTTTGTTGCGGGACGCCTCGGGTAGAGCAGCTGGGGTGCTGCCGGGTTGGTCCTGTGGGAACCTACCGGGCAGCGCCCCAGCTGTTCTGTCCCAGGCTCCAGATTCAGCAGCTGTTGAAACTGATCAGGCTGATTCCAGGAAGCTGGGGGCAGAGCAACTCTGCCTCCGGCTTCGTGTAGTCAGCCCCTGGTCCGTTTCAGTGGCAGCAGCTGAATCTGGAGCCAGTTCCGACTTACATACAAATTCAACTTAAGAACAAACCTATAGTCCCTATCTTGTATGTAACCTGGGGACTGCCTGTATCTAAAAGGGTGTTACAAGGAGGAGGGAGAAAAATTGTTCTCCTTGGTCTTTGAGGATAGGACAAGAAGCAATGGGCTTAAATTGCAGCAACGGAGGTTTAGGTTGGACATTAGGAAAAACTTCCTAATTGTCACATTAGGAAAAATTTCCTAATTGTCACAGTGGTTAAACACTGGAATAAATTGCCTAGAGGGGTTGTAGAATCTCCATCACTGGAGATATTTAAGAGCAGGTTAGACAGACACCTGTCAGGGATGATCTGACAGTGGCTGGTCCTGCTGTGAGGGCAGGGGACTGGACTCGATGACCTTGAGGTCCATTCCAGTTCTATGATTCTATGAGTTACAAAGGGATCACACAAAACTAGGTTACTGGGTACAAAACGGTAGTGAAATTCAGTGTTAAATGCAAATAATCCACATAGGAAAACATAATTCCAACTATACACATAAAGTGACAGGGCCTAAATTAGTGGTTACCATGCAAGAAAAATCTTGGAGTCATTAAGGATAGCTCTCTGAAAACACGTGCTCAGCATGCAGCAACAGTCAAGAAAGCTAGCAATGCTAGTTACCATTAAGAAAGTGACAGGGAAGACAAACATAAGCAAATATAATGCCACTATATAAATCCTGGCCACGTCCACACCTTGAATACTGCATGCAGTTCTGGTCACCCCATCTCAAAAAGGTATATGAGAACTGGAAAAGGTAAGGAGAAAAGCAACACAATGATTAAGGCTGTAGCGCAGCTTCCACATAAGGAGAGATTAAAAAGGCTTTGATTGTGCAGCTGAGAAAAGAGTCAGCCAAGGAAGGATATCATGGAGATCTATGTCGTCATGAATGATGTCAAGAAAGAGAATAGGGAAATGGTATTTACCCCTTCACACCAGAGAAGAATCAATGTAATGAAACAGGCAGCAGGTTTAAAGTTAACATAAGGAAGTACTTCTTCACACGGGCGCACGGTCAGCTATTATAGAATCATAGAATCACAGAGCTGGAAGAGACCTCAAGAGGTCATCAAGTCCAGCCCCCTGCTCAAGGCAGGACCAATCCCAACTAAATCAACCCGGCCAGGGCTTTGTCAAGCCGAGACTTAAAAACCTCTAGGGATGGAGATTCCACCACCTCCCTAGGCAACCCATTCCAGTGTTTCCCCACCATCCTAGTGAAATAGTTTTTCCTAATATCCAAGCTGGACCTCTCCCACTGTAACTTGATACCACTGCTCCTTGTTCTGCATCCGTCACTACTGAGAACAGCCTCTCTCCATCCTCTTTGGAATCTCCCTTCAGGAAGTTGAAGGCTGCTATCAAATCCCCCCTCACTCTTCTCTTCTGCAGACTAAACAAACCCAAATCCCTCAGCCTCTCCTCGTAGGTCATGTGCTCCAGCCCCCTAATCATTTCGGTTGTCCTCTGCTGGACCCTCTCCAATGCGTCCACGTCCTTTCCATAGTGGGGGCCCCAGAACTGGACACAATACTCCAGATGTAGCCTCACCAGAGCCGAATAAAGGGGAATAATCACTTCTCTAGATCTGCTGGCAATGTTCCTTCTAATGCATCCTAATATGGCATTAGCCCTCTTGGTTACAAGGGGACACTGTTGACTCATATCCAGCTTCTCATCCACTTTAATATCCAGGTTCTTTTCTGCAGAACTGCTACTTAGCCATTTGGTCCCCAGCCTGTAACAATGCTTGGGATTCTTCCGTCCCAAGGGCAGGACTCTACACTTGTCCTTGTTGAACCTCATCAGATATCTTCTGGCCCAATCCTCTAATTTGTCCAGCTCACTTTGTACCCTATCCCTGCCCTCCAGCATATCTACCTCTCCCCTTAGCTTAGTGTCATCTGCAAACTTGCTGAGGGTGCAATTCATCCCCTCATCCAGGTCATTAATAAAGATGCTGAAAAAAATTGGTCCAAGAACAGATCCCTTGGGCACTCCGCTAGAAACGGACCTCCAACCTGACTCTAAGCCATTGATCACTACCTGTTGGGCCCGATAGTCTAGCCAGCTTTCTATCCATCCTACCGTCCATGTATCGAATCCATATTCCCTTAACTTGCTGGCAAGAATATTGTGGGAGACCGTATCAAAAGCTTTGCTCAAGTCAAGGTATATCACATCCACTGACTTTCCCATATCCACAGAGCCAGTTACCTCACCATAGAAGCTAATCAGATTGGTCAGGCATGACTTGCCCTTCATGAATCCATGTTGACTATTCCTGATCACTTTCCCCTCTTCCAAGTGCTTCAAAATGGATTCCTTGAGGATCCCCTCCATGATATTTCCAGGGTCTGAGGTAAGACTGATGGGTCTGTTGTTGCCTGGATTGTCCTTCTTCCCTTTTTTAAAGATGGGCACTACAGTTGCCTTTTTCCAATCATCCGGGATCTCTCCCGATCTCCACAACTTTTCAAAGATAATTACCAATGGCTCTGCAATGACATTTGCCAACTCCCTCAGTACCCTTGGATGGATTAAATCTGGGCCCATGGATTTGTGTATGTTTAGCTTTTCTAAATAGTTCCTAACTTGTTCTTTCCCCACCAAGGGCTGTCCACCTCCTTCCCATACTGTGTTGCCTAGTGCATTTGTCTGGAAGCTGACCTTGTCCGTGAAGACAGAGGCAAAGAAAGCATTGAGTACTTCAGCTTTCCCCACATCATCTGTCACTAGGTTACCTCCTTCATCCAGTAAGGGCCCCACACCTTCTCTGATCACCTTCTTCTTGCTAACATGCCTGTAGAAATCTTTCTTGTTACCCTTCACATCCCTTGCTAGCTGCAATTCCAACTGCGCTTTCGCCTTCCTGTTAACTCCCCTGCATTCTCAAGCAATATATTTATACTCCTCCCTAGTCCTCTGTCCAAGTTTCCACTTCTTGTAAGCTTCTTTTTTGTGTTTAAGCTCACCAAGGATTTTCCTGGTAAGCTAAGTTGGTTGCCTACCATATTTGCTTTTCTTGCTGCACATCAGGATGGTTTCTTCCTGTGCCTTTAATAAGGCTTCATTGCAATTTGTTGCCAGGGCATGTTGTGAAAGCCAAAAGTATAAGCAGGTTCACGAGGGAATTAGATATGTTCATAGGGGACAAGTCCATCAATGACTATTAGCCAAGATGGTCAGGGATGTAACCATGTTCTCTAAACCTCTGACTGCCAGAGGGTGGGGCTGGATGACAGGGGAGGGACCACTTGAAATTACCCTGTTTTATTCATTCCCTCTGAAGTTTCATCATGTGAGGCAGCACATTCCCAAGGTGTACTGTAGGCACAGCTTTACCTTTCCCTGTTTCCACACTGATTAGCCCTTAGTTTCAGAACCTTTTGTTCTTGTATCATGGACCATTATAAAAAAAAGTCTCAATGGGATCACATTGTTAATCTGTATCTGCAAAAACAACAGAGAGTCCTGTGGCACCGGCTTAGAGAATAATAGCTTAAACTTTTGTGGGTAAAAACCACTTCGTCAGATGCATGGAGTGAAAATCACAGAGCATGATATATATATATATATATGTGTATTAGCATATCAAAAGAAGGGAATTGCTTATCAAGTGTCCATGCAACTGACAAAGTGGTTTTTACCCACAAAAGCTTATGCCCAAAGACATCTGTTAGTAGACGGAGCTTGATCCTGCCTTGAGGGCGGGGGGCTGGACTCGATGACCTCTGGAGGTCCCTTCCAGTCCTATTATTCTATGATTCTATGGTGGCACAGGATTCCTCGAGACCAAGCCGCACTCAGGTACATCACCATCACTAACCATCGATTCCGTGATGGGCAGAAACCCGCGGGAAAGATTCCTGGCTCCTGGCCCTCAGAGTGCGCTACAGTGGCACAGAACACACGGAAACGTTCAGGGAAAGGGTGTGCAGAGGCTGATGGTTAGAGAGGCACCACCACCGGGGGACAACATGGCTAACAAGACACAGTTGCTCCAGAAAGCCCTGCTTTCAGTTACAGTCCCACTATCGGGTTAACCTGACATGTCTGATATTTAGTGCCCATGCGCCTTTGCTCATTCCCAACCCATCACTCCTATTATTATGGCAATGCCCAAAAGTGTAATACAGGGACAGAGCCCTGTTGCGCCAGGAGACCCGAAGCCCACTACAATGGCTAAGTCTAAGTGTGGCGGGAAGACAACCGAACCTGATCGGGGCAGATCACCTCTCCTCCTGCTGCCTGTCGGGCCAGCAGCTGTGGCTCATGCCACACAAGAATTCCACTTGGCTGCCTTCCAGGACTTGCTCCTGGCCTCAACAGTCTCCTCTAAAAGCCCCAGGCAGCCCAATGAGCTTCAAAATGCACAGAGAGCTCAAATGGTCTCTAGTCTGAAATTGGCAGGTGGGAGGGGAGTGGGGGTGGAATCACCAGTCAATTCAAATGGGATACACTCTCTGCATTCGGACGCCAGTGGCCAACACTCTAAGCCTTCCAAAAGGCTGACAACTGGGTTTGCTGGCTCCAGTGGAGCTGCATGGTGAGGTCTGGATCCGGACTCTGGGGCTATGCCTCAGTTTCCATCCTGCCGGTCCTGGCTGGGGGCAGAGGGGTGAGTTTGCTCCGTTGATTGGAAGAAGTGGCGGAGGTTGTGTTTTGCATCCGAGGGGGAAATCCTCTGGACTCATGCCTGCTGCCTTAGAAAAGGGGCAGGGCCTGGAGAGGTGTGGACATGCCCGGCATGTGTGTGATTCTCACGTGCCCCTCTTCCCCCTCATTCCCACCGCTCGGCCCCTCGCCCACTAATCAAGCAGAGCAAATGGTATCTGTGCGGCTGTGAAACTGGCCAGGCAGCGTCTGGGATGGGTGAACCGGACATGCGATCTAGTGCAGATTAGAAACGTCTCGGGGCGGAGACCCCCGTCCAGTGCCAGGCACGGACACGGCTCTCAGTGAACCACAAGCTGGCTCCTTCCTAGAGGACATCCTATCAGCTTGTGGCCTGATCCCGCATGTCTTGTGCATCCAACCCCAGGTTCCAATGGGATTTTTGAGTGTGCAAAGAAAGTGGCGCCCTGCTGCTGCTCAATTTTCTCCTTCGCCAGCTACTCACAGACACAGTAAGGGCCAAAGGGTTCTGGAAACGTCAGGCCGGCACTAACCAGCACACCTGGTTTCCCTAGGTCAGTGGTCACCAACCAGTAAAGCGGGATCTACTGGTAGATCTGACAGGTGATCCTGAGAGGTTTGGTCAAGAGGCTATCAAGTGCCTGCATGTCAGCTGTCCCTCTCCCCACGGCTGCACATCTCCTGCCCTTTGCCTTGGCTGCCTCCTCCCACGCCCGGGAGCCTCCTGCTTGCTGTGCAGAGCAGGGCAGGGAGAAGAGGGGCAGTGAGGTCAGGGTGCCCCTCTCCCACCCGGTATCCTATCTCCACAGAGCAGGGCAGGGGGCACAACAGGACTTGGGAGGGAGTTTGCTGGCTGCTTTTGGGAGTGGTGCAGGGCCAGGGCAGAGATGGGCCTGCCTTAGCCTCACTGCACCCCCAACCGGGAGCCATCTGAGGTAAACAGGGCCCAGTGGGAGCCCACATCCTGAAACCCTACCCCCGTCATGAACCCCCTCCTGCAGCCCAAGCCCCTGCCCTACACCCAAGCACCCCTGCATGCAAACGCCCTTCCAGAACCTGCACCTAGAACCCCGTCTGGCACCCCAACCGCCTGCCCCAAGCTCAGAGCCCCTCTCACACTCCAAATCCCTCAATCCAAGACCAGAGTCTGCTCCCCACCCCGCTGTCCCCGCCTGGAGGGAGGATGGGGGAGGGAGGGAGGATGGAGTGAGCAGGGGTGAGGCCTCCGAGAAGGGGCACACAGGAGGCGGCACAGGGTATTTGAGGTTGAGGTAGATCTTGGATTGCACTTACATTCAAATAGTGATCTTGTGCTTAAAAAGATTGGAGACCCCCTGCTCCAGGTGAACAGAGTGATGTCTGCCAGGGTGACTCAGAGGAAAGTCACTCCTGCTCCATACTACGTCTCTCACAAGCACTTGCATGAGGTGTAAACAATAGCCCTAAAACCTGCTCCTCCCTGCTCTGGCTCTCTGGAGAAGGGGGTTAACTCTCTAAACAACATCCCTGCAAGAGTAGGGAAGCCGTATGACAGGATATTTCCAGGCACTGCTGAGCCAGAGTTACACCAGGGAAAATCAAATGCAGAGGATTTGAGAAGGCATTAGTGACTCATGCTATCTCCGACCTCGCTGTACTCACTCAGAGCTATTTTCAGCTTCAGCTGGCTTCGGTTCCCACACATGAAGCTTAAAGATTCAAGATTTGCACTGAGGCCTGCGTGTTTTTCTCACCATTGAAAGAGAGCCCCAAACACGCTTTGTGTCCACCAGGGCCTGAGCAGGCCAGTAACAGGGGGAGCGAGTTGTGTTGTTTTTGAAGAGGGCAAAGTAAGGCACCTGCCAAGGGATGCAAATAACGTAGAGGGGATTGGGAATGGATCAAGGGGCTTTTCACATTGTAAAATGGCAATTCTGACAGAGGGGCCGAGGAATAAATGGATCACAAGAACTACTCTCCAGCCTTTCACTCCATGTGCAACTGCTTTTTTTTTTTTTCTTCACAACACAGAATTAGACTCTGGAACTCACTGCCACTGCATATCGTTGAGACCCGGAATTTAGCATGCCTGAAAGGGGGCCCTCTCCAGAGTTATCATCACGAATGCTCCCGTTGCAGAGTTTAAACCAATCTCTAACTGTTGGGAACGAGGCTGCGACCGTCACAGCACGCAGATTATCACACAGCTGCCCACTGCTGGGTTCTCACACCTCCTTTGGAGCACTGGGGTCTGGCTGCAGCAGGAGACAGCATGTTGGACTAGACCAGTGGTCCCCAACGCGATGCCTGCGGGCGTCATGGTGCCTGCCGGGGCATTTATGTGCACCCGCCGAATCATCTGGGCTGGCCCCGTCCCAGGCATGCGGCACATGGGCGGCCCCTGCCCCAGGAGCGCAGCACATGCGTGGTGCCGGCCGAGGACCCATGGGCGGGCCCTGGTCCAGGCACGTGGCACATGTGCGGTGCTGGCCCTGGGCACGTGGCGTGTGAGCAGCCCCGCCCCCAGACGCCCGGTGCATGAGTGGCCCCTCCCACAGACGCCCAGCAGCCCCAAAAGGTTGGGGACCACTGGACTAGACCGACCATGGCTCTGAGCCACTCGTGCAATCCCTAAATTCCACTCGGCAATGGGCTCTGATCCGGTCCGGCCTTGGGGAGCACGAAGGAAGCCAGTGCTGCTGCCTCTAGCCTGCGGATAACGTCTCCACAGCTATCCCCCCAGCAGCCTCCCTCCAGCACTGTGCCCCCTCTAGCCCTGGCTGGAAGCCAGCTGAGGAGCTCCCAGGCGGGAGCAGGTCTGTTGGGAGACCTTACCATGCCAGCTACCTGCTGCGGGCTCATGTTTCCACAGTAACTCACGCAAGGCTTTTAAGGGGGCCAGTAACACCTCCCCCCCCACACTTCTTGGGGGCTTAGTGTATTAAGGAAAACAGTGCTCCTAGCTCTGCCTGCAACCTGCCTGCTGCAGCACCCCCCAGACCCTGTCCTTGGGAGCAAGGAAAAGTCTTCGTGTAGGACTATTTGCACTGCCCTTCGGCTCCATCTCAGACAGTAGGTTCCTACCTGGAGCCTCCCTTCTCCCTCTGGGGAAGGCACAAGGCCTCCTTAGCCGGCTCTTCGGGTTTCCTCTTATCTGCCCCAGAGGCCCAGGCCTGACGTGGGCACATAACCCACCTCTCCCCCGGCATTACTCATTTTCTGCACCTGGGGAGGTAAGTGCATCACGGTTACAGCTGGGATTAGGGATGTTAGCGTCGAGTCGACTAACCAATAAGCAGGCGCTTATCGATTAGTTCTGTCAACTAGTCACTTCCCCCCAGCTGCCGCTCTGCATTGAAAAGCCGGCTCGCGAAGGTTCCTGCTCCACGGGTCTCTCTTCATTCAGCAGACCTCACACACACACAGCTGCCGCTCTGCATTGAAAGTAAGAGTGTCAGTCAGTCGGCCAGTCAGTCTCTCTCACACACACACACCCCTGCCATTCGGAGCAGGGGCCGAGCTAGCGCCGTCACACGCCGGCTTCCCTGGGCCACAGCTGAGGAGGTTTCGCTGTGAATTGGCACAAGCCAGACCGAGTGCTGCAACTGCCTGTCCTTGTCGATTAATCGAATAGTCGACAGAAAATCGATCGACTATTCGATTAGGGAAGTAATCGCATTTTTACATCCCTAGCTGGGACCCACCTCCCTTGAAAGAAGCCAGTTACCCTGGACTATCAAGTGCAAGTCTCTGGGTGCAACGTAGCTCTCGAATGCTAGCACTCAGCCAGAGAATGCCCCTTCATAGAGGATAATCTGACGTGAACCTCAAAGGATCCCAGCATGCTTTAGAAACTAGACTCGGGGATTGCCAAAATGCAGCCATCTCTGGGTGGGGACACAGCAGCTGTTAGCGCGACTGGCTCTCCCTGCGGTCTCTGGGTTTTGAGGCGACGGTGAAGAGTTCTCATTCTAACAGTAAATCATTTCTGATTGGGTGCTCTCCACTGGGAGGGGGCAATAAATGGAGAAGGCACCCAATCAGAGCTGGTTTTGCTCAGGGGAGCCTCCTGACCCCATTCCTCCTCTTCCCCCTCCCGCCCAGCACATTTTCCAGTGCTGTGAATCAGCTGTTTGCAGCTGTTCAAGCTCTGGGAGGGAGGGGGAGGAGCAGGGCTGGAGTGTGAACCAGCAGATTCCTGGTGCTCTGAAAATGCTGGGGGCCGGGGGGAGGAGGAGGACGTTCCCCAGCACGCCAGAGGCGTGGGGGAAAGAGGCAGAGAGGGGCTGCACGGGACACAGGTGGAACCTCAGTGAGTCACAGGCCGCAAGCTGCCCACCACTAGAATCATGCGGCCCACTGAGATGAAGGAGGGACGCTCATTAGTCTTGGTTGTCCATCACAGCCCTGGCTCTGCAGTGACCTACCTCATATACTTGTGCCAGAGTGGTAAAGCAGGGGCGAGAGGCCGATCCTTCCTCTCTCTTACCCTTTGTCTGGCTGGTCTATTTAGATCAGTGGTGGGCAACCTGCGGGCTGCTTGTGGCTCATCGGGGTCTGTGTGTGGCCTGGGGGATATTTTGTTGACTGCTGCCCATGCACAGGGTTGCCAAATTCCGCTGCTTTCCGTCCACATCGGTTTTTTCCTGCCAGTGTTACAGAAGCAACACGCACGTAAAGCCAGGGCACGTGACGTGAGGTGCGAACTGTTGCACACAGCAGTGACGGTCAGCGCCGGGTGCTCTCTCTGCATCCAATCCAAGCGCTGCTCCGGTTCCGTCAGCACCCCCTGCAATTTCTAGGGGCACATCCGAAGTGAGCAAACCTCCCCTCTCCCAGGAGACTGTCTTGGTTACGTCAATCTTGAGGCCCCCTGAGATGAAGGAGGCCACTCCTTCATGGCCACTCACTCGCCCTGGTTGCCCATCGCTGATTTAGACTGTAAGGGGATAGAGACTCTCTCATTATGTGTTTCCACAGTGTGGACGTAATCATGATAAGGTGCTAGCATAATCTAAATCGTTATCATCAAGTATTTTGGCCTAGACAACTTGTCTAGATTCACACTGATTCAGGGAGGACCAGCCCCCAGGAGTTCTCCACAGACCATGTAGACGCTAACAGAGACGTTTTCTTAGGCTATGAACTAACACTTTGAAGTCAATGGGAGTTTTGTCACTGAACTCAACGGCAGCAGGATCGCACCCGTAAGGCAAGAAAGAATCAGATCTCACAGTTTGGATACTCTCGCTCTCCTAGTGAGACCTGGGCTTATATTAATTACCTGGATTCCTGTATTTTCACAGCCATTCCTGTATGACGCCCAAACTCTATGGCATGCAGACAAGGATGAAAATTGTCAGTGACTGGCAGCCCTGAAGTTTAGAAGATTAGTACAGTGCTGCAAATTTGCTTTACAGGCAGTCCCCGGGTTACATGGATCCGACTTACATCAGATCCCTACTTACAAACGGGGTGAGGCAACCCCGCACTAGCTGCTTCCCCCCAGCAGACTAGGGAGATGCGAAGCTAGCGCCTCCCCCCCAGCAGACCAGGGAGACGCAGAGCGGCTTTTCTCAGCAGACACCTCAGCTTGAGAATAAAGGACTGAGGGAAGTGAGGTGTGGGAGAATAAAACTGAGCTCTGGAGAAATGTTTGGCTAGAGTTTCCCCTACAATATGTACCAGTTCCGACTTACATACAAATTCAACTTAAGAACAAACCTACAGTCCCTATCTTGTACGTAACCCGGGGACTGCCTGTATATCCATGGGCATCCGCGGTTGTGGATGCGAATATCCACAGCTCATTTTTGTAGCTATGGATGCAGATAAAGATATACATTTTGTATCCGTCAGGGCTCTACAGATTAATATAAAATGGAATATGTTTTAGTTATTGGGCAGCAAAATTAAGAGCATTATATAACGTTCACTTGCCAACATCTCTACAAGCCATTCAAAAATTAACAAGAACAATATTTGTTTTTTATTTGTAATACTTTCTTTAGGCTATGTAGATTAATGTACACTGAAGTCTTTTTTAGTGAGCTATTGAGAGACACATGAAGCATGCCGTAATTCAGGGACTGGCAATGTTGGCATTCCTCAAGTTACAAACTGTCATGATTTATGGATTGTGTGCAGCATTGCTGTAGCCATACGGGCCCCAGGATATTAGAGAGACAAGGTCAGTGAGATAAGATCTTTTATTGGACCAACTTCTACAGGGGAAAGAGACCAAGAAAAGATATGACCTCACCCAGCTTGTCTCTGTGATATATGAAATCATGGACGTACTGTTCTAATTATACAGACACAGCTCCAGACACAAAAACAGGATTCCACACAGCTCCAGTCCCAGCTTTGTTTCCCTTATTTACCAGGGGCCACATCTTGTTTGGAATTCTGTACAATCCACAGACTCATCCTATGCTGAAAAAGCACCTAGATCCGGCATCAGCAAGCTCAGCACGGCCTGTAATCACACCGGGCCACATTTTCAAAAGCACCTAAGTGATTTGGGTACCTCAATAACATTTTTGAAGGTTATTAGGCTCCAGGCCTACTGATGGGTGGGGGAAACAAATGGGGCAGCTACCCTGTGGTCACCAATTTAAACAAGCCTGGGGTTCTGGGCCACCACCAGTACAGTGGAAATGGTGGTGGCCAAGCCCTGGCTCCTTTAAATTGCTCCCAGAGGCTTGCACAGCACGTGCCAAATGGCGCTGACGGACTGCCTACGAGAGGCTACCTGCCCCAGCCCTGCCTTTCATCCAAGGCCCTGCGCCTCCCAGGGGCCCAGCGTCCCCTCTTCCACCTTGCCTAGGGCCTGACGAAGTCAGTCAGCCACCCTGTTACGCTCCTAAATCACCTAGGTGCTTTTGAAAAAATGTTAGTGAGAGTCTTATGGGTAAAATCCTGCCCCAGCCCGCCCCCACACAGAGTAAGTCAGTCCGTCTGTGGGAGACTCCATGAAGGTTGGGGATGGGGACAGAATCCCTCCGCCAGCCCCACGGACAGACCCCAGAGCTGCAGGGCAACCCGTCCACCGGTGCTCTTCCAGCATCAACTGCCGCCCATTTGCATCCCCTGTGCCGGGAGTCTGTGCAAAGCCACCAGCCCCACACCAAGGCAGATTCACAGGCAGTATTTCTGCAGTTCAAGCCGTACTGCTAGCACAGCTCCAGTCCAACGCAGGTGGACTCTGGCGCGGGGAAATGGGCGGCAGACCCAGGGGGGGGGGGCACGTCGAAGCCTTGATTAGCTAGTGCTCCTTTTGTCGGGAAGGAGTCCCCCTGACTTCAGACCACGGTCCTTGAACGGCTTTTCAGGTCCTAACATACCCGAAGACACAGTGAAACAGTGGAAAGCACTGCTGCTTGCAGAGATACATTTCGGCAAGGTTGCGATCTGTAGACGTTCCCTCACAAGGGAGTGTTGTGAAGGTGGGAATTTGGAGAGGCGCCCTGGATGCTGGCGGGAGGAAGGCGATGTGGGAACACCGGATGCCCATGTGCAGCAATTCTCCAGTGTGTGTTATTCAAGTTTTATTCCTGTCTCATTTGTCCCTCGTTTGCTATCGAATGAACCTCAAGGCGGTTCCAATGTTCACGTGGAATAAAACTCTGATTCCTTTCACCCAGTGCTTGGGAGGGGGTGGAGGTTTCTCCTCCCTTCTTAGACCTTTTTTGGGTGGACCCTCTCATGCCGCCTTCTCCAGGGTACAGCACTCATAGACTCATAGACTTTAAGGTCAGAAGGGACCATTATGATCATCTAGTCTGACCCCCTGCACAGTGCAGGCCACAGAATCTCACCCACCCCTCCTAGAATAATCCTCTCACCTATATCTCAGATATTGAAGCCTTCAAATACTTTGAAGACCCCAAGATGCAAAGAATCCTCTAGCTGTGATCTGTGCCCCATACTACAGAGGAAGGCGAAAAACCTTCAGGGCCTCTGCCAATCTACCCTGAAGGAAAATTCCTTCCCGACCCCAAATATGGCAATCAGCTAAACCCTGAGCATGTAGGCAAAACTCATCAGCCAGACACCCAGAAAGTTCTCTGTAGTAACTCCTATCATCCCTCCATTGACCTATTTCCCACTGATAATGAATGATCAATTAGTTACCAAGATCATGTTATCTCATCAAACCATCCCCTTCATAAACCCATCTAGTTTAATCTTGAAACCAGATAGATCTTTTGCCCCCACTACTTCCCTTGGAAGGCCGTTCCAGAACTTCACTCCTCTAATGGTTAGAAACCTTCGTCTAATCTCAAGTCTAAACTTCCTACTAGCCAGCTTATTTCCATTTGTTCTTGTGTCCACATTGGTATTAAACTTAAATAATTCTTCTCCCTCCCTGGTATTTATCCCTCTAATATATTTAAACAGTGCAATCATATCCCCCCTCAGCCTTCTTTTGGTTAAAGTAAACAAGCCAAGCTCCTTGAGTCTCCTTTCATAAGACAGGTTTTCCATTCCTCGGATCATCCTAGTGGCCCTTCTTTGTACCTGTTCCAGTTTGAATTCATCCTTCTTAAACATGGGAGACCAGAACTGCACACAGTATTCCAAATGGGGTCTCACCAATGCCTTGTATAATGGCACTAACACCTCCTTATCCCTACTGGAAATACCTCGCCTAATACATCCCAAGATCGTATTAGCCTTTTTCACGGCCATGTCACAATGGCGGCTCATAGTCATTCTATAATCAACCAGGACTCCGAGGTCCTTCTCCGTTACTTCCAACTGATGTGTCCCCAGCTTATAACTAAAATTCTTGTTATTAATCCCTAAATGCATAACCTTACACTTCTCACTATTAAATTTCATCCTATTGCTATCACTCCAATTTACAAGATCATCCAGATCTTCCTGTATGATATCCCGATCCTTTTCTGAATTGGCAATAGCTCCCAACTTTGTCTCATCTGCAAATTTTATTAGGACACTTCCACTTTTGGTGCCAAAATCAGCAATAAAAAGATTAAATAAAATTGGCCCCAAAACTGATCCCTGAGGAACTCCGCTAGTAACCTTCCTCCAACCTGACAGTTCACCTTTCAGTTTGACCCGCTGTAGTCTCCCCTTTAACCAGTTGCTTATCCACCTCTCAACTTTCATATTAATCCCTATCTTTTCCAATTTAACCAATAATTCCCCATGTGGTACTGTATCAAATGCCTTACTAAAGTCGAGGTAGATTAGATCCATTGCATTTCCTTTATCTAAAAAATCTGTTACTCTCTCAAAAAAGGAGATCAGGTTGGTTTGGCACGATCTACCTTTTGTAAAACCATGTTGTAATTTGTCCCAATTGCCATTAGCCTCAATGTCTCTAACTAATCTCTCCTTCAAAATTTTTTCCAGGATCTTACATACTACAGATGTCAAACTAACAGGCCTATAGTTACCCGGGTCGCTTTTTTTCCCTTTCTTAAAAATCGGAACTATATTAGCAATTCTCCAGTCAAATGGTACAACCCCTGAGTTTAGAGATGTATTAAAAAATTTTGCTAATGGACTTGCAAGTTCATGTGCCAGTTCCTTTAATATTCTTGGATGAAGACCATCTGGGCCCCCCGATTTACTCCCATTAAGCTGTTCAAGTTTGGCTTTCACCTCGGATATGGTAATATCTACCTCCTTATCCTCAGTCCCATTTGTTAACTTACCATTATCCCTAAGATCTTCATTAGCCTCCTTAAAGACTGAAGCAAAGTATTTGTTCAAATATTGGGCTATTCCTAGATTATCCTTAACCTCCACTCCATCCTTAGTAATTAGTGGTCCTACTACTTCTTTTTTTGTTTTTGTTTTCCTATTTATATGGCTATAAAACCTTTTACTATTGGTTTTAATTCCCTTTGCAAGGTCCAACTCTACCTGACTTTTAGCCTTTCTCACTTTATCCCTACATGCTCTAACCTCAATAAGGTAGCTTTCTTTACTGATCCCTCCCATTTTCCACTCCTTATATGCTTTCTGCTTTTTCTTAATCACCTCTCTGAGATGCTTGCTCATCCAGCTGGGTCTAATACACCTGCCTATAATTTTTTTCCCTTTTCTAGGGATATAGGCTTCTGACAGCTTCTGCAACTTTAACTTAAAATAATTCCAGGCCTCCTCCACTTTAAGATCCATAATTTCTTTAGTCCAATCAACTTCCCTAACGAATTTCCTTAATTTACTAAAGTTAGCCCTTTTGAAATCAAAAACCCTAGTCTCAGATTTATTTTTGTTTATCCTTCCATTTAATTTAAACTGAATTAGCTCGTGATCACTCGAGCCAAGGTTGTCTCCTACAACCATTTCATCTATGAGGTCCTCGCTACTCACCAAAACCAAATCTAAAATAGCATCCCCCCTTGTTGGTTCAGCAACTACTTGATGAAGGAATTCATCAGCTATCACATCTAGGAAACACATCCATGGGTAGTCTTATGTGGGAGTCCTGGGAGATACGTCCAGCCAAGGGAGGGGCTGTTACAGAGAACCTCAGAGACTTTTATGCAGGCTTTGTAATACAAACAAACAATCCAGCCCTCAAGCCGAGTCCCTCTCCACACCGCTCTCCCACAGCCTTCCTCGGGCACTCGTCCACCTTGCTCCCATCAGCTGTGACAAGGGCAGGTTTTCCTCTCACCCAGGGAAGTAGATTAAGAGACAGGCTTCCCTCCCCCAGTCACTGCGAGAGCCGGATCTATGCCTGATGCCCCTGTCCCCGACCCTGCTTACGCCCGAGAGCTCCACAGCATCATCTAGAACTGCTCCAGAGAGCAAGGCTGGGTGATAACACCACAACTGACAATGGAAGAGGAAAAAAAAAAAATCTATTGGCCGATCTTCAGTCACTCCTCTTTGCACACTGGCTGGGAATGGACAGCTTTGCTCCCACCGGACCAGCGAGCCAGGACAGAAGTAAGAGCTCAGCTCCATGTCATTCACCTATGTGAGCATCATCTGAGCTCCGAATGCATAGGTGACGCACTGGGGGGACCAGTGCCCCCTAGATTGTCACATGCCCTCCTAGATTTTAATGGCGAAAGCTGGCTGCCCTCGCCCAGCGGCCCGGGTTGCTTCTGGCTGAATGCTTCCTGCAGGACCTATCAGGGAATGGAAGAGATGGAGATATTTTCTGCCAGCTGGTATACAACCAAAATCCTGCTGATTTACCATCAGTCCAGCCCTGCTGTGTTGAATATGAGTGGCAAGCTTCACGGCACATGTCACCCAACGTTCGGCTCTGTCAAAGCTCACTGAAATCAGAGATGGCGAAGACCCACTGGATCACCCCGTCCAGCCACCCTGAAGCCAATACAGGATGGCTTCCTCCAGGAGATAGCGTAGGGATCGGTCCTATCTAGAGGGAAAGCTTATACATGAAAGAGATACAGATGGTCACCCCTTGCCACGGAGCCTTTTCCTCAGCTTGATACGGCTCACAGCCAGGATTTCAGTCTCCCCTGTCTTGAGTTTAGCCCCTTCCTCTTAGTTGTAGCACTAAGCAATCCCTCTTCCTCTTTGAATGGAGACTTACCAAGTCCCCCTCGCCCTGCTCCATCACATGGTGCTTAGATAGGCTGAGCAAATGTTGTTCCTCAAAGAAGTGGGGCCTAGTGGTTAGAGCATTGAACAAGGATTCAGGAGAGCAAGGGTCTATTCCTGTCTCTGCTATGAGCCTGCTGGGTGGCCTTTGGGAAGTCTCACCCTCTCTCTCTCTCTCTGCCTCAGCTACCCTATCTGTAAAATGGGGATAACAGGATTGTTCCCCATTGTAAAGATTGCCTGCTGCAAGCACTAACTAGCGAGCTAGCCAGCACTGATGAGAGACTTCACTGGGCCCTGGGGGGAACCAGCTCTGGGTTTCCTGGAAGAGGCAGGGACTCAGGTGGAAGGGGCAAGGGGCTAGCAGGGTGCAGCCTGCCAGGGGCTTGGCAGTGATTTAAAGGGCCCAGAGATCCTGCCGCTGGCGAGGTCATTGGTGGTGGCAGCTGGGAGCTCTGAGCTCTTTTAAATCACTGGGGCAGCTGCCTGCTTTGTCCCGCCCCACCCCAATCAGCAGCCTTGGTGGCATCATAAGTCAGACCCTCAATTCCCTGCTTGCATTCAGTGCCCTTCGTGTTCCACACAGATCACAACACAAATTCTCCACTTGGGTGCCCGCTAGGATTATTAGTGGTAGTACGTCGACCCCTCGGGGTCCCATCTGGCAACTGCCCTGGGCCCCACACTTTGGGGGAGGCCCCACACTTGGAGAAAAATCCACATTGCCCCCAATCATTAGCCCTTTGTCCTGTGTCCTGACCGGGTGTGATTGTCCTGTGTCCTTTGCTCGGATATTCATGGCAGGAGGTGGGTGGGGAGGTGAGGTGGGAGGGCAAACGGGGTGAGGAAGGAGGGAGCAGGTGGACGGTGAGGAGGCGAGCGGTAATTGGGCGGAGAGAGGAAGGGCTCATCGGACAGGAGGAGGAGTCTAGTGCGGAGGCTGATTTGTCTCGGCCCCCTCCCAACGCAGGGCTGGCCTTTCCCTCCAGACAGGTGGGACAGATAAAGGGAGGGAGGGGAAGGAAGACAAAAAAGGGGAAGTGACTTATCACTCAGCAGGCCAGCGGAGGGCTAAGAGCTGTCTGGATCTCCACCCTCCAAGGCCAGAGCCTAGCCAGTAGGTCAGTGTTTCTCCACCTTCCAGGTGAACAGCCCCCTATTCACGGTCAAACATTTTCATGATTTCCACTTTATTTTTACTTGTGTTCGTAGTTTCCATAATAGTCAGAAGTTTCCATAATAGAAGCCCGTAGATTTGATTTCCATGTGCAGTTCAAGAGGTTGACAGGGAATAAACATGGGCTGGAAGGGGTAAATGTGTGCCGAGGTGAGGAATGGGGAAAGTAGAAAATTACAAGAGGAACAACTGCACAAGAGAGAGATCTTGGAGTCATTGTGGACAGTTCTCTGAAAACTTCCACTCAATGTGCGGCGGCAGTCAGAAACGCAAACAGAATATTGGGAATTATTAAAAAAGGGATAGAGAATAAGACCGAGAATATCTCATTGCCTCTATAAAACCATGGTTTTATCTTAAATACACCCACATCTTAAATACTGTGGAGACTAAGGGGGGATATGATAGAGGTCTGTTATGGAGATATACCTATCTCCTAGAACTGGAAGGGACCTTGAGAGGTCATCGAGTCCAGTCCCCCTGCCCTCACGGCAGGACCAAGCAGCATCCCTATAAAATCTATAAAATCATGACTGGTGTGGAAAAAGTGAATAAGGAAAAGTTATTTACTTATTCCCACAATATCAGAACCAGGGTCACCACATGAAATTAATAGGCAGCAGGTTTAAAACAAACAAATGGAAGTTTTTATTCACTCAGCGCAAGGTCAACCTGTGGAACTCCTTGCCAGAGGATCTGGTGAAGACTAGGACTTTAACAGGGTTCAAAAAAGAGCTAGATAGATTCATGGAGGTTAGGTCCATCAATAGCTATTAGCCAGGATGGGTGAAAATGGTGTCCCTAGCCTCTGTTTGTCTGGAAATGGATGACAGGGGAGGGATCACATGAGGATTACCTGTTGTGTTCCCCCCTCTGGGACATCTGGTATTGGCCACTGTTGGCTGACAGGATACTGGGATAGATGGACCATTGGTCTGACCCAGTATGGCCGTTCTTATTAGGATCATGGGAAGAACGAGGGTAAATGGGGCGGGGATATCTGCTCAACATCTTAGCTGTTCATACATAAATGCAAAGAATATGGGAAATAAACAGCAAGAAGGGGGAGGACAGGCACTGCACTTTAATTGTAAAAGAGCAGCTCATGAGCCATGGCATGGCCACCCCTGGTATAAAGTGTTTAGAAGCTGCAATAATCTCACACAAAATGGGACTGCTGACATTTGTCTCCCCGCTCCTCTTTATCATGGAGCCAGGAGCCATTGGAGACCTGCTGGCATTAATAATAACGAAGGCAATGTATTCCAATTGCTGGCACCAACTAATGAGTAAAGAAGATCAATTCACACAAAGTTACTGCAGCAACAGATAGCGGGGGGAAGCTGCAGCCATGGAAAAAAAGCGAGATCGGTGTGCTGTGAAAGAGACATTTTATAGAACGAGCCCACCCGCAAGCTTTAATATCGGGAAAAGCAAACTGGAATGAGCTAAAGAGAAAGCAACGGATGCAACTCAAGCATGAGCATAAAAGGCTGGAGAGAATTAGGTGTGTCGCTGGAAAGCAGATGACAAAAGACGAGACATGATAACGGCTACAAATATGCAAAGGCTGGTAGGAATCAATTATCCTCACTCGGCCACGAGGACGGAACAAGCAGCCACAAGTCAGAACGGCAGCAGGGCAAACAGGGAGCTCATTCCAAGAGAACCCCCCACACTCACACCCATTCCCGTCCAACTAGCTTTTCAGGGAACAGAATCCATGACAAGGTGGCCAGATGCCCGGTGATGGGCCCAGTATAAGACGCTAGATGGAGCAGAAGGCAGGCTTGGAAGTGTGGCGTAGTGGGGGGGCTGTCTGCTCTGTAACCCGGGGTCCCCCTGTGCTGTGATGTGATTCCCATTGACTCACCCAAATGTGTATTCACCCAGACACCCCGGCTCAGCCTCCCAGGGACAGAGACAAAGGGAGGAAGGCCGAGACCAACACCTATCTGGGGGGCAGGGCCTGGGGGGGAGGCAGTTGCAGTCGGGGAAGCATGAAGAGAAGAAGCTAAGCTGGGGGCGAGGGGTGATGGACCCTAACCCTAGGGGTCTGACGCATCCTGGCCCTGGCCCCTGTAGCCACATCACGTACGTGCTGTGCTGTATTCTGGAAAATCAATAAACCCCTCTCTATTCTACTGGCTGGTGGAGACTGTTCCTGCTGCTACAGGGCTGCAGGACGGGGGAACCCCCGACTGAGCCATCACAGGAAGCACCATCACAGGAGGTATTTATGCGAGGATAAGATGCCCCATCAATTACCGATTAGATAATTACTCCTGTCGCAGGATGGGATGGCCTGCAGGACTCACTGGCCCTTCCCCCCACCCCCAATCTCATAGTCCAGTCCCATGGTCATCAGATTTATAATTAGCCCAGTGGCCTCTCCCAGAATAAAAGAACCTTGCAAGCAAATGGTGTTCTGGGCTTGGAACGACGAGCGGTCGATCGGAACAGCGAAACTGAAAGAAGCGCGCATGCGCCGAGCCAAAGGCAAAGAGCAAGGGAGAGGTTTTCCTCTTCGTCCCATTGGGGTTATATACGTGAGACCGTGAACTACAGAGCTTGAGCATTCACTTCGCCCTCCCAACCTCAGAGTGGCTAATGAAAGAGCTGGAGAAATGAGCTAAGGGACGTTTATGGAGAGTTTAGGAAAAGGGGGAGGGGGGAGAAGAAATCCACCCTGAATTCCTGAGAGAAAATGTTGGCCATTCAGCTAAACCTCCCGTCTGCTCTTCCCTTGCCAGAGCTGCCCCAAACACCAGAAATACCAGCGAGCTGTGTGTCTAACAATGTTTTTATGTGGCCCCCTTCAATCTAGCCATGAGGCAGAATTTCCCAGTGGTTATACAGCACTACCCTATGCCTTGGGAGACCCAGGTTCAAAGCTCTTATCCACAGAGGCTATGTCTACACTATGGAGTTTTTCCGGGATACCAGAGGTATTCCGGAAAAACTCTGCCGCATCCAGGGAATGCGTCTTTTCAGAAACCGTGTAAACCTTGTTTCACGAGGAAGAAGGGCTCTTCTGAAAGAGGTTTTTCCGAAATTTGGCCCAGTGTAGACGGGTCAAATTTCGGAAAAGCCGCTTCCGAATAAAGAATCGGAAAAAGGTGCACAAATTGTGGAACCCATTGGAAGATGGGGCTTGCGTTGGATGCTCACCAAGGAAGATTATGGCAGTAGAACAGTGCACATTGGAACAGCCGGCTGGGGGGGAAAGTTACGGTCAGTTGTTAACAAAGACAAAGGTTTTATTCCTATCAGAACTCTGGGTTAAAAATACAGAATGTTTTTAAAAACAAAACCATGCAAGTTTGTATAAACAGGCCCCAAAGAACTAACATAGAAAATGAGACAAACAGGTGAGGGTCGCAGACGGGTGGACACAGCAGACAGCACAAATTGACATGCAGATGGTACCAGCCAGCATGAACAGGAGTGATCAGAGTGCACCAGCTGCTGCAACCCGAGCAATGTTTTTTCCAGCCATCACAGCAGAGAAGAGTTTGAAGGAGGGCTTGGAAGGAGAAGGACGTGGCTCTGTGGATATTTATTAGGAGCTCTTCTGGGGATGGCAAGGAAGGCAACAGAGGGTCTTACTCAAAAGAGCAGCAGATGGATGATTGCTAGAGGACTGTGTTGGTACAACTGTGTCAGTCGGGTATCCACCTCCGAGTTTGCGGATAGCTGCAGATTTGCAGGCAATGACGGTCGGCATCATTGGTGGAGCAAAGCCCCCATCTCAGTAACGTCTGGAGACTCTGGCAGGTGTGGCTGGGCAGTGAAGGGCCAGGAAAAGGACAAGCATTTGGGTTTGATGTGACAGGACAGGTGGGCGAGGCACAGAGAGGAGCAATGTGATCGGACTGATGAGCGAGGAAAGCGATCTTTGAAGCAGCAAAGATACCAAGGAAATGGGATGGGATTTCTCCTGGCCAAAGAGGAAAAAGTTTCAGCAGTTGAGAGGAGGGATGGAGGACCCCAATGGCACATTGTGTCAATCCAAAAACCGACTATTCAGGCTTTGAGGAGATTGCCAGTGGTGGGCAACCTATAGCCCACGGGCCACATGCAGCCCAGCAGGGTTCTATGTACGGCCCACGAGACGTTTTGTTGACCACTGCCCATGTGCAGGGCAGACAGATTCTGCCGGTTTCTGTCCGCATCGTTTTTTCCCCCAATTGATATTAATCAAAAGTGACACGCACATAGAGTCACGGCACGTGAAGGCAGGTGCGGGCTGATGGCAACACTGACCGTGAGCACCGCACGCTCCCTCTGCAGCCAATCCAAGCGCTGCTACGGTTCAGTCGGCACCTCCTGCAAATTCTAGGCGCGCACACACATTTAGCAAAACTGCCCTGCCCCGGGAGACCGTCTTGATTACGACAATTTGGCAGCCGGCTGAGATGGAAGAGGGCCACTCATGCGGCCCACGCACTAGTCTACGTTGCTTATCGCTGCTCTAACCCACCAGTATCTACCTACTTTGGGTGCATCCAAAGCACCTGGCCCCTTGATATCGAAGCGCTGGGTTCTCGGGATGTGAGAAATGGACTAGATCAGTTCTACACTGAAATGGGAGGGGGTTCTCTGAGCTTCTGGGTACTAGCAGGATGCTAGGTGCAGCCAACTTAGAAATCAGGTAACTTGATCAAGCAGAGCCAGGGCAGGATTGCAGCAGATCAGACACAAGGAAGGGAAGCCAGCCCCTCTCAGGCAGGGAGGTAGCAGACTGCTCAGACCTGGAGATCCTTTTCATTACTGCTCGGTGTCAGACAAAAGCCCAGAATCCAGCCACGTCGCGAAATCCACAGGAAGCCTCTCTGGGGTTAAGTGAGAGCTGCTTTGATGCTTATGAACAAGAAATTCCTTTGGGAAATGCAAGCACCAAGGACAGGTGTGGGGCCGCAGTCACCCAGCACTCTACAGGGGATCCAGCTCTTGGAGGGGGAGGGAAATGGGCCTCAGGCGGCCCAGTCTCTCGGGGAGCAGCGACCACGCTGCAGCCCAGCCTGTGCCCACGTTCCCAGAAGCCAAGGATGAAGGTACATCTCTCCCCCACATAACACTCCCCGCCCTGAGCCCCGCGACCGGATGCTCATTGCAGGGCTGGGACAGAGGCAAACACGGACTCTCACCCTCTCTAACCAAGTGTAACTTGAAATCGAATCACCACCAGTGAAATTCTCTTGGCTGTTGGCAGCCAAGCTGGCGCTCGGCCTGACGTCTCTATTCCGCTCCCTTCCTCTGCACAAAAGCCTCCTTTCAGCCGGAGAGGCTGCCTCTTCAGTACCCTCGCAAGGCCTGTTCTCTGGGGCGAAGGTCAGCCAAGAGCCTCTGCGTTCCTAGCAAAGAGAGTTTCAAGGCTTCCCACCACGATGTCGGCTGTCGGTAACCTCACCTCCCTCCACAAATGCCTGAGTGTTGCCAGCCCTTCCCCCCCCCAGATCTGGGCATGCTGGGGCAGATCTGAAGCATCCAAAGGGAGGGATTTGGGGGGGGGAGGAGGGGAACCGTCACCATCCTCTGTTCAAGTGAGTCCAGGAAGGAGAGCCACAATGCAAAAGGTTATCTAAACAGGGGGAAGCAGGAAGAAGTTCTGAGCTGGAAAGTTCGGCTTAACAGCAGGATACCTGGATGAAACTCACACCGGAGCCAGAGACCAGCACAAAATTTCCATAGGCACCACTTAATCCTCATCTAAGTCCTAGTTTGACAACTTAAGTGATGCCCGGGACTAAGAACCCGGAGGACAAATTCCCAAAAGAAGGCAAGGAATTCTGCTTCCCAGGGACACGCAAAAGAGCAGGGGGGGGGGGGGGGGGACATATTAGGATTTTTTGCTGGTCCCCACCGGGATGAGCTAGATGATCCACTCTCTCTGTTTTTTACTCTTCAAGGGAAGAGTCAGGCAGATTTAGGTTTTTGTTGCACCCCTGGCTAATGACATAATGAGGGCTAGTCAGTTTCACCACCTGGCTCTTGCTGTTGCTCTTGATTTGTATACAACAGGCTGCAGGGTCACATTACAGGCCATTTATACATTTTTATTAATATCTGTCTTGGTAGAAAGCACCCCGTGGGTGTAAGCTCACTGAATGCAGTCTTTGAAGGGGACCCACTTTTTGGCATCCTGCCTGCTTGGAGAAACTGCTGAGCCACCTGTGGGTTCAGCCACACCAACCTGCGTGCAAGCAAACCGCATTCTCCTTACTTCAAGAGATCCGGCACGCACGCCTGGTGGCTTTTTACCATTCTCTTCTCCCGAGCTGCAAACTGAGTGGAGGAGCGGAGGTAAAAGGCCAATAAAAACTCTGGTTTTATTCTTCCTTGTGGACTTTTCAAAGCTCCCCAGCGCTTGTTCACTTGGAAGGGAATCAAGCATCTAAATCCCTTTGGCAGCGTGGGAGGTACAATCCCGTTTCATTAGTTAACCAGTTTAACTGGCTAATTGATTAAATGGGGGTGGGCAGGCTGGAGCAGCCCCCGTGCTGTGAGCAGGGACTGCTCCAGCCCGGCTGCTTCCGGCCTCATGCTAGGCTACCGGCTCCCAGCTCCCAGCCCACGTGGGTGGGGAGTCGGCAGCCTCCCCCTCCCCACTCCACTGCTGCTTCTGGCCCTTCGCAAGGCTGCCGGCTCCCAGACCATGCAGGCTGGGAGCCCCATGGGCAGGGAGCTACTCCTGGATAATGGTTAACTGTTACCCGGTAAGGATCACCTGTTAAGGCTGATGCTTACTGCGGAACCAGATACTTGGTTACCCGTTCACATCCCTATTGACAACTTGGAGAGCTCAGCCCCAGTCTCTTTCAAGTGACAGAGAACTTCTAGACATCCAGAAAGCAGCTGCTTCGTCATGTAACACCAGCAGGAAGAAATGCCTGTTAAACAATCAGATTTCTTGCCAGCAAAGGGTCCTACTTTTAACATTTCACTGTGTCTCTGCATCTCCCATTTCAACAGAAAGGAGCAGATTTATCGCTAACTCAGGGAGTAAATTCTCTGTCTTGTCTCACATGTACACCTCAGACACCTCCTTACCATTCCACAGCTAGCACGCATACTTCACGGCAGCAGGGAGTACTGTGCCACAAGGCATACCGCCCTTATGAGCACCCCATCCATCCCCCAGGAGCAGGTGCAGATGCACCCCACAGAGGGTGATTTGCCCTCCTCATCAACTGTTCTCCTCTCTTCCTCGGTGTCTGCCATGGTTCACACTCAGGACCCTCACTGGAGCATTAAAATACTGCGTGGTGGCTTGGGTTTTGTTTGTATGAATTTGAAAGCTCATTTAATGCTCCTGAAAGATGACAGCTTGCGTCTGTTACCGCCTGGCTCAGGCTTCGCAGGTTGCCAGTTCAGTCCCTGGTGTGCTGGCCAACATGGCAGCTGTTAAGACATTGTTCTGCCACGTTGCCACCTCCCCAAAATAGGTCTGGCCTCTGACCCGGAGTAGAGATGTGGAAGGGTAACTGGTTAACCGGTAAACCTCGGTTAAGGTTAAGCTTTGCTCTCCACGTAAGAGCCCTGACCGTAATGCCTTGAGGCTCCCTATGAGCTAGTGAATTTGTCAGCAGCGGGGTCGCCGTGTTAGTCTGCATCTGCAAAAGCAACAAGGAGTCCTGGTGATAGAAATGTAGCCGTGTTAGTCTGGGGTACCCAAGGCTGTGTCTAGACTACATGCCTCTGTCGGCAGAGGCATGTAGATTAGACACATAGGCAAAGTCAATGAAGCTGCGATTTAAATGATCGCGGCTTCATTTAAATTTACATGGCTGCCGCGCTGAGCCGACAAACAGCTGATCAGCTGTTTGTCCGCTCAGCGCGCTAGTCTGGACGCTCCCCTGCCGACATCCAAGCCCTTTGTCAGCAGCCCCGGTAAACCTCATCCCACGAGGAATAACGGGGCTGCCGACAAAGGGCTTTGATGTCGGCAGGGGAGCGTCCAGACTAGCGCGCTGAGCGGACAAACAGCTGATCAGCTGTTTGTCGGCTCAGCGCGGCAGCCATGTAAATTTAAATGAAGCCGCGATCATTTAAATCGCGGCTTCATTTGACTTTGCCAAACAAACAAATCTACATGGCTCCGTCGACGGAGCCATGTAGTTTAGACGTACCCCAGGAGAAGAACAGATTTATTAGGGCATCAGCTTGCACGAGTAAAAGCCACTTCATCAGATGGATTGGAGTGGAGTTCACAGAGGCCTGGGTATAGAGACGGACAACTAAAGAAAGAGGGTTTGCTTGTGTAAATGAAGCTTTTTGTTTATCAGGTTGGAGTCTGTTGTGTCTGATTCGGGGCAAGAGCCACAGTGTGTGCCGTGAGCAGAGTACCGACTGGCGTTCATTATAGGATGAGACTACACTGGGGAATGCCAGACTTCACGGAGACTAAGGGGCAGGACCGGAAACTTTGTGGTTGTGAGTGACCAGATTTCACACGAACAGCATCCCTTGAAACGCACAAACCGCGCAAGGGTGCAGACGTAAGGTCGCTCTCAACCAGCAGCTCCAGCAAGAGCAGGCTGAGAGCTAGCAAAAGCCAGCAGGGAGCTAGTTAAAGAGCTGGCAGGCACCTGGGTTACAATGGGACAATCCTACAGTCCAAGGGGCCATTGCCCCGGGTCCATGCTCTGTAAGATCACCAGTGTTTGCAGGATGGGCTGTTCTAGTCTTGGTCGCATGTCTTTGGCAGCCGCAAGAGGAGGAAATGTCTCACACGCTCCCAGAAATTCAAAATGTAACGGCAGCCAAAACAAACCCAGATCCGCAACACAGGCAGAAGGGACATATTTGATCACGGCGCTATTTCATAAACATTCATCTCCTAATATTTTGTTTTCAAGCATCACCACATTTCATGCCTTGCAAAATTCCTTGGGAGGCACGTTAGCACACAGAGGCACATGAAGGAAGGGCAGAGACCCTCTTCCCTCCCACAGAGCATCTCCTGGGCTAAACAGAGATGGAGGAGAGCAAAGCCCAGTGCTCCGGGTACAGAGGAGGAAGACGAGACCTGCTGCGAACTAAGGCTCATTAACTTACACATGCTTCCCGTATCTCCTGCTATTCACCAGCTGCTCTCTGGGTTCTCCAATCCTGCAGCACAGTGACTAGCCAACTTCCTCGCGGCCTTCTGGGTCTGCTCAAGCCAGATCCTACAAAGGGGCTTGTGGTTAAAGCCCCGGTTTAGGTCTCAGGAGATCGGGTCCTTCCTCTGCTCCGCCACCGACTCCATGTGAGACCGGGGGCAAGTCACTTAGTCTCTATGTGCCTCAGTTCCACCGCTGTACAATGGGAATCACAGCACAGCCCTTCCCCATCCTCGCTGGTGGATGTCTTCTCTATTTAGACCATAAGCTCTGGCACGTGTTCTCCTTCCAGCAGAGAAATGGGACCCCTTCGCTGGAGGCTGCTTGCGGCTGCCTGCCCTCCGCAGCGTCCCATTGTGGCCTAGGAGCTCTGCCGTGGCCTTGCCTCAGTGTCCCTTCGAGGTCTCTGGAACTAATCCAGAAGGGCTCCTGCCTGGAGCTGGTTTAATAGCAAACTCTTCACAACAACCCTCCAAAACCCCAAGTCCCTCACCACCACCACACCCACACCTGGTGGTTCCCTGCCAGGCTGGGGGCTTCTCAGTCAAGCAGCTACCGTCAGATCTTTCTCCCTGGAGTCCTTCCTTCCTTGCAGGAGAGGATCTTGCACTTTCCATGAGCTGTCCTCTCTCTGGCTCAGAGAGGCCGGCAGACAGATGCCCCCTATTGCTCTCTGGGCAGCGCGGGGTCTTCTGTGGGACTTTCCTTCACTCTGCAGGCCTGAGCTGCCTTCCTGTGCTGAAATTTCTCTCCCCAGGCATCTCTTTCATTGATCCCAGCGGTCTGAACCCAGGACATCTTCCCCACCCGGGGAGTCGAGTCCACAACGTTGCAATTCCCTTTAAAAGGCCGTGACACTGCTCTGCCCCCATGCAGTGGGGTGTTCCTTGCTTGCTGTGCTTGGAAACAGACCAGAGGGCAGGAACCTACAATCTAGAGGAGCCCTACCCAAGAAGAGCCCTACTCAGGGGTCAGTCTGGCCTCTGGATTCCCCTGCCACAGCTGTGATGCAGCCAGGTGAACAGGGCTGGCAAAGCATGTCATTCACATCATCTGCCCCCCACTGCCCCGGGAATCTTCGCACAGTGCTCCCCCCTTTGCAATCGCCCGTGGAAGCACAGATGCTCTGCCAAAGAGAAGGCTTCTGTGCAGTAGTGGGTCCCAGAGCGCCAGTCTCTCCCCGCCGCTTTGTCTATTCCTAAGGGGGAGTTTGGGCCCAATCCTCACTCCAAATGCAGTGGAGTTTGGCCCAGTCACTCAGAAAGAAGCGGCTAGAGATTGAATGACTCCTTCCAATCCAACACGGGCAGCGCACCATAGTGAAAAAAGAGCCAAAGATTCCCCACCCCTCTCAGAAATGCCATAGTGGTTCCGATCCCGATCCCTCGTGTTTACACGGAATGACTCCCAATTTACACCAGCGAGAGACCAGATTCAGGCCCAACAGGCCTGACGCCACGTGGGATGGGCTCCCGAGAGGGAGCTATGCTCCCCCATTAGCTCTTCTGGAGCAGACGGCCCCTCCTCCCACATGGCCATGCTCCCTACCAAGGTAGCTTCTCAAAGGCAACCACCTTATCGCCTGGGGAACTCCACTGCCAGAGCCGGCCAGGGCAAACCACCTTCCGCTCTCTGAACTCGGAGACACCAGTCTGCAGAGCTCGCCGCGTGCCCTGCATCTGTAGGGAAGGGGGTTTGAGAGGACGGTGCCTGAAGGGAGGCGTGGAGCGGACTACGGCAGAACAGCCGGCTGAAAGCAAATTTCCTAGCACAAAGCCCCCCCAAACCTGCAGCAAACCGCCTTCTGGGAGACAAATTGCATTCCGAGATTAATACCAGACAGCCAAGAATCCACCAACTGGGCACTCCTCCCCGCTGTGTTTACAAGGGCGCCGACTTGCTTGCGGTGCATCATCTGTCCCCTTGTTGCATGGGCGCAGGCTGGTATTTTCAGCAGGTAAGGGAGCTGCTCTGGAGCACCCGGTCGGAGCTGCCATATGGACTGCAGTCCCCCAATGGAAAGCCTTGCAGCCGTAGTCATCATGCCGGAAAAGGAGAATGGTCTTTGCAGGAGATGCCAATTCCATTCCCAGCTCTGCAACAGACTTCCATAATGTCCCTGGGCAAGTCCCTCTGTGCCTCACTTGCCCATCTATAAAATGGGGTGAATGGTGCTTCCTATCAGTTTGATTTTGATTGCACGTCTCCAGGGCAGAGACTCTTCTGCTGTGTGTCTGTACAGTGCCCCGCACAGTGGGGTCATGCGCTCAGTTGGGATCCCTAGTGTCTAATATAACACAAATGATACACTGTCCCTGCGAGTTCTGTTTCACAGAGTAGGCGGCTGAAACAGAATTGTTTAGGTCAGAGATTGTGGCAGAACGAGAGGCAGGCGTCACAATTACTAGCTGGTTGCTCTAACCACTACTCAAGACTAGATCTAAACATCATGAATAATGTTCCCTCTAATTGTTTTCAGATGTGTGCAGAATAAATTGTGTTATGCGCACCAAGGCAAGTGCAGATGTGCACTACCAATAGAAACATAGGCTGCCAGTGGTGGGCGCTCTGCTAATCAACTGGGCAGCATTTAAATCTCTCCTGGGTGGCCGCTCAAGCGCTCAGCTGACATAGAACACTAGTTATGAATAATGCTGCCGTGTTCCATCCTGCACGAGCGCTATCAGATATGGAGCGGGGCATGGTGGAACACACCAAAGGACTGACGAATGACAAGGTGCAACTGGGAGTGGAGGGAGTTCCACCTATCTGGAAATTCATTTTCCACTGGTACTGTAGTCCCAATCAGGGTGCTAGGTACTGTACAAAATGTTCCTGTTCCAAAGAGCTTGCAAACCTACCATGTGTCAAGAGACAAGGGGTTCCCAACAACACCCATGGGGGGGTGGGGTAAGGGACAAGGTGATAGCGACAGAAACCACTGCAACAAGAAGACCCTACCACCTGACCTATAGGAGAATCTCCTCGTAGTACAGTGCCTATGACACACAAGAGTCCAACAGTTCTGAGTCTGTCCAGCCAAGTAGAGCAGCAGCATATACATGCTAGCCAGGTCACCACAATACGAAATTGCATCTATTACCGTACCTCAGGGCTTCTTCTACCACCTCCTCTTACAAAACTAAAACTACTCCGACTGGCTTACACCCCAGCAGACAAGGACTGTGTAGAGGTCGATCTGTTTGGATCATCTGCTGCATGGTCCCAATTTCCACAGGCATTCACTAGTTGATGGACACACAAAGAGAAGAAATTGCTTATCCTTGTTTTTCCAGGCTTGGATCATTAGTTCTGCTGTTTGGATTCCGCAGGAAAACATGTCACTGGGCCACGTACCAATGGGACTGGGTAATTCATGACACATCTATTTAAAAGCGTCTCGCATTACATAAACTGGCATTGGAGCTGCCAAGTAATGTCTCCAGCTAATAAATATTTGTGACAGTGTTTGTGGGAAGAGCAGCGCGTGTTAATAATATGATCACATTTCTTGGTTGGATACAAAGGAGCTGGGTTATATCAGTGACAGACTCACCGCCAATTTGCACCGGCGTAACGTGGATCAGGATTCGGCCTTGAGACTCTAAAAGAAGCCGAGGCTACTTCTCTGCTTCTAGGGGCGGTGCTGTCAGCAAGGGCAGCGAGAGCTTTAACTTTCCACCAGGGCAGCGCAAATGCACCATGCAATTCAGATGACCTGCGTGAAGCAGGCTTGGGGAGTTGCCCCGATAAGGCGAGAGGTCAGCTTCCTCGCAATGCAGCAAATTTTAGCTACCAGGACAGTATAATGAACCTGTGGTTGCATCTTTACAGGCATCGTAGTTTTCAGCTCTATTGCACACGTGCTTCATGGGATGTACAGCCCAAAGCTTTGGTGATTCAGGACCTGGCTACTTGAGCTAAGAGTTTCCAAGGTAGCCGGGAGAAGAAGTGGGGTAAGAGATTCCTTAAGGCCTCCACGCACCGGAGGGCAAGGCAGGTAAGATTTTACATCCATCCAGTGGAAAGCCCAGGCGCACATGAAATCTGTGATCAGCCTTTATAAGAAAATTCAGTCGTATTCTCCACCCCACAGCCCAGACGCCATGCCCCACCCCATCTGCTAGTCCAGAGGGTCTCAAGCTGTGGGCCACAGACCAGCAAATGCTGGCTAGACACATGGCATGAACGTCCTTTTTATTTCCTGCTTCATCACATTAAAAAGCAAGGAAAAATATCTCCCTTTCCCACCACCGTGCTGCCAACTCTTGCAATGTGAGCACGAGCCTCATGATGTTGAGTGGTTTTTTCCAACAGCCCCCACTGTTCCTTGCACTAAGAGGACAGTCACAAGGACTAGTCTCTACAGAAAAAGAAAAAAAAAAGCTTGAAAAAATATGACGCAAGCACATCCTAAAGGCTGGGGGCAAGAAGGGCAAAGAAAGTCCAACCTGTCTTAAGACAATTCCATGGCGGGTCTGGACTCATGATTTCAGGTTATCAAATCTGTTTCCATGTGAGGAATTATTGGGATCGTCTTGGATGTTATTTGATCACAAGGCAGAAGTGGGGGAGAGTTGATCCATTAAGCATTCGCTCTATACAGTTGGACTCTATGCTAGGAAAGAGTTAAGACCTCTGTCCTAAACCACGGTGGCAGAACTGCTAATTGACACAGGCCATTCTCCTGCATAATTTGTCGGGGGTCCTGCTCTCATCTGCCAGTGACCAGCCTTACAAGGAGAGGCTGAGGGATTTGGGCTTATTTAGTCTACAGAAGAGAAGAGTGAGGGAGATTGAATAGCAGCCTTTAATTACTTGAAGGGGGTGCCAAAGAGGATGGAGAGAGGCTTTTCTCAGTGGTGAGTGATGGCAAAACAAGGAGCAATGGTCTCAAGTTGCAGTAGGGGAGGTCTAGGTTTGTTACTAGGAAAAACTACTTCCCTAGGAGGGTGAGGAAGCCCTGGGATGGGTTCCCTAGGGAGGTGGTGGAATCTCCATCTCTAGAGGTTTTTAAGTCCCAGCTTGACAAAGCCCTGGCTGGGATGATTGAGTTGGGGTTGGTCCTGCTTTGGGCAGGGGGTTGGACTCGATCTCCTGAGGTCTCTTCCTGCCCTATATCTCAGCTGTCCTGAAACCATCTTGCACCTTCCAAAGTAAATGTGCTTGACTTGTAAGCAGTAGTTTCCGGGAGGAGGGAGCATGACTGAATTACAGACACTGCAGACTCCAGCACAGAGGTGTTCTTCCTGGCATCACAGCCCGGTGGCAGAATTCACTCCAATTGCTTGAAACAAGTTCTCAGGGTGTTCTCCCTTTCTTTGTATTCAGAACACACATGAACCACCATGGATTCCGTTTAGGGCCTGTTGTTTAATTAAGCTCATGGAAAAGTCATCTGCTGTCAAATGCATGAAGGCATGGATTCAAAACTCACTAAAGTCAAGGGGAGTCTGTCCACTGGCTTCAGTGGAATTGGATCAGACCCGAGGCATCTTGGTCAAAGAGCTGGAGGAGTGAGCCCTTGATTCATGAGCTATGGGGTCATCAGCAGTGTTCCCTCAACTCTTTTCCATCCATGTGCGGAATAAATGTCATGTGCACGGAGGCATGTGTGCATGTGCACCAGCAGTAGAAACACAAAACTTAGCGGTAGGCACTCTAATAATCAGCTGGGCAGCATTTGACTCTCTCCTGAGTGGCCGCACAAGCTCACAGCTTACAGGGAACACTGACCATCACACGTTTTTCCCTTTTTATTCCTTTTTCTTCCACATTCTTTCCACCCAAATCTTGTTTTGCTTGTGCTCACAGGCAGTCCTGTTTAGAGATCTTAGAACAAGACTTAAGTGACTTCTGTGTGGGTCCCCCTGTTGAGACTCTTTGAAATAACCTGTTTCAAAGCAGGAGGGGTGCAATTAGCACTTTCCGAAAATCAGGATTCCTGATGCTTCGGCAGAGGGCTGCTCCCCAAAATGGGGGCATCCAAAAATCATTCCTCACCTTTGCGCTTGGTCTCCTGCATTTGATGCCTTCCCCTGCCTAAATTGAGCAAAGTGGATCTGAATCCCCATCCTTTTAGTCCACTGGAACTTGACCCAACTTCTGACTCATGCATCAGGCCCTGTGAGTGTACTGAGTGGACAATGCCACCAGATCAGCATTCTCGGCTCTCTTAACTGGTGGCGAGGTTTCCTATTCAGCTTACACAGAAGGGACGTGTTCTGCTCCTCTAGGGGTGCCAGCCCTCCAGCAAATTATACCAGACCTCTGCGAGTAAGTGCTGGGTGGGGTTAGCTTGGTAAATGGGTGCACACAGACAGGAGACTCTGGTGAGTTTGGAAGAGAGAGTCGGGCGAGAAGAAGATGAAAATCTGGCATCCTCACAGGGCAGACTTAAAGTTATTGGATGTGGTCTTTGTGGTGGTGTTACTGCAATGGTATGTATGGACTCTGATGTGGGTTAGTTTTTCATTTCTTTGCTTTGCCTCAGATATGGTGTGTGCCTCAGTCTTCATGAGTAGATCATACAGACATTCTCTCTCTCTTCACCTAGCATCAAAATGCAGCCATCTCTGGGGCAGTGCAGAGCAGCTATTTAACCGCACATCGCAACACAACGTCATACAGGCCAAGAGGAGAAGAATGTCATATCCAGCTGAGATGGCAGAAGGGGATTCCAGGAGATAGAAAGCAAGAGCCCCGACTGACCATGCCGATAGCCCTACCCGTGCAATGTCTCCTTGGGGAGCTTGGATACCCATTAGGTTTCCATTCCTCAGCTCACCCTGCCGCCAAGCGGTCACAGCACAATGCCAGCTGTGAGGCTGACTCAGCACATAGAAGGCAGAGGACCTCCTACCGAATTGCCCACCGCACTTCTGGCAGCACTTGGCTTTTCCCCGATGGGCCACCGAGCAGGCCTGGCACCACAACAAAGGGGATGCTAAGGCATTCGATCAAATGGCCAGTCTCCTGCCATGAAGGGGCACCGAAGCTCCACTGTCGTACTCTTTCATCTAAGGCTTGTCACTCCTGGCCACTGTCACTTGTGCCCAGCCGCCGGTGGCCCCACTAGGCCATTTTTTCAGCTGGGACTGGCCGAAGGGACCCCTAGAGCCACGTCACCCATGCAAGAGAGCCAGCAAGCATGGTCTTGTAGACAGCGCACACCATAAGGAGAACGCTTGTGCGCCTGCTTAGGAGAGATCCAAATGCCGCCCACCAGATGAGCTAGAACTTGTGGTGCACATGCCATGGTGCATATAAAAGTTTATTCCACACATTGATGGAAAAGATTAGAGGGATCACTGGTTGCAGGGCTGGTATGGGCAGCTCTAGGCTACAAAAAATTCTCCTGCCCCAAGAGGGAATTGCTTGGTAGCTGGTTAAGGCAGCAGAGGCACTAATGAGATGGAGCTGAACTCCGAGTCCAGAACACTTACTGATTTCAGTATGAGCAGAGGGCAATCAGCTTGGGATGCCTCCACGGGGCATAAGAGCAGGGACTCCAGGGAAGTGTTCCAGCCCCACTATGATGCCCACACTGCTTTGACTGCTAGATCCCAAACAACCAGACCAATGCACTCATCTCAGCTGATCTCCTGTGTAAACACAGGCCAGGGAACGCCCCAAAATAATGCCTAGAGCAGATCTTGTGTTCACAAAACCATCCAGTTTTGATTTAAACATTGCCAGTGATGGGCGGGCCACCACCGTCCTCGGTAAACTAACAACTGGAACGATTCAGTGTTAAAAAATTAGGCCTTATTTCCAGTTTGAATTTGCCTGGAGACGCCAAACTTGCTGGGATTGGCCCTATGGGTCCCACAGCGAGTATAGCTTCTCAGAGCCATACCAGCCTGCTTTATGATCCATGGACCGCTGGAAGGGACCTCGAGAGGTCATCAAGTCCCATCCCCTGCCCTCACAACAGGACCAAGCATCACCTAGACCATCCCTGACACGTATTTGTCTGACCTGCTCTTAAAATCTTTCAGTGCTCCAATTTCACTTCTCTGGGCCTCAGTTTACCCTCAAGGAGGTATGAGAATTGAAGGGACCCCAGCTCAGAATCTACATGTCACTAGAGAAATCCCGTGTGGGTGGGGGATGGAGAGAGGTCTGGGTTTTGCGGGAGATCTCATTTTAGTTCCACCATTTGAGATGTTCCACCCAGAGTCTCGAAGATGTGCCCCTTTGTGTATTTTGGATACATCTGATGTTAATGTTCACCTGTTACTGTGATAAGTAACAAGCAGGATGACTGTAACGGAGCTAGATTAGAGGAGAAAAATATCCCTCTCTTTTTCTACTCCCACCCATTTATTCCCTGGATGGGTTTGACAGCTCTTTGCATGTAGTCAACAATCTCTGCTTCCCCCAGACAGTCCATGCTCCTTTCTCTTACCAGGCTGAAGCTGGGAAGATTTCAGCCTCTCTTACAGCTCCAACCGTGTCATTTCAACACTGAACTTCCCTTGTTGTGAAGGTGCTCGGTTTAGACGCTCTCAGCCCCTCTCAGCCGGGAGCATCAAACAAGCCATGGGCAATTCGCACGCCCTCCTTCTCAGAGTTTGCAGGCCACAGACCCGCTCTTGCTGTCCCACACACAGCAAGAGGGCCGCAGAATGGAACCTGAGATGGTGACATCCCTCTAGAGCAGGGGTGCTCAAACTTTTCGGCTCATGACCCACTCTGCTCAACACAAATCATCCACGGACCACCCGCCAAACGCCCACGATGACAAAATGGGCGCAGGAATGGGTTGGGGGATGAGGGGTCTGTCTGGGAGGTTGGGTGCAGGGGCAGCAGCAGGTGGAGGGGTTTGGGTGGGAGGGAGGGTGCAGGAGCAGGGATGGGGAGCAGGGTCTGAGCAAGAGAATGATGGGGGGCGCTTACCTAGCTCTGTGCCTCTTGCTGCTCCCATTGACCATGATTCTGGCCAATGGGAGCAGCGGGGAAAGCCTCTAAGTGAGTAGTTTCCTGTGCCGCCGTTCTCCTATTGGGGGCAGCATGCAGAGCCGCTCCCCCACGCCCCCGGGAAGCCAGTGCTGGCGCGCCAACAATGCAAGGAGGATGCGGGGCTGGAGTGCCAGCATAGGCTGCCTGCTGCAAGAGGGGCTGAGCTCCGAGCCCACCGCCCACCTGCAAGATGGTTGTGGTCCACTAGTGGCCCCCAGGCCACACTTTAAGAAGCTGGGTTCCTGTAATAGTCTGTCAATGCCAGATTCCCCCGCCCCAGCAGAAAGACCCTCAGAAGTACCCTCAGTGTCACTCTGGGGCTGTGTCTAGACTGGCCACTTTTTCCAGAAATCCGGAAAAACTTGCCAGCTGTCTACACTGGCCGCTTGAATTTCCGCAAAAGCACTGACGATCTCGTGTAAGATTGTCAGTGCTTTTGCGAAAATACTATGCTGCTCCCGTTCGGGCAAAAGTCTTTTTCCGAAAAACTTTTGCGCAAAAGGGCCAGTGTAGACAGCAGAGATTTGTTTTCCGCAAAAAAGCCCCGATCGCGAAAATGGTGATCGGGGCTTTTTTGCAGAAAAGCATCCTGCCAATCTAGACGCGCTTTTCCGAAAATGCTTTTAACGGAAAACTTTTCCGTTAAAAGCATTTCCGGAAAATCATGCCAGTCTAGACGTAGCCTGGGAGTTGGGATTTCCCGCCCACATCAGAACAAGCCACGACGACTCTGCGTCCCCAGCAGCTTCCAGGGAGTGGCAGGAAATAAGGACCTTACAGCCAATCCCAGCTAGTTCTGCGCCAAGTCTCCCTCCAGGGCTACTGGTGGGTTATGAGCCCATGGGACTGTCCTCACAGGGGGCTTCCTTAGCATGGGGACTTGCTACAAAGCCTTCTCAGGATCACAGCCACCAGGCAGCGTGGGAGGGGGGTGGGATGAAGACTGTACAAGGTGTCCAGCCTCACGCTGCGGCAGCCCATTCTCCACCCTGAGGCTACCCGGTCACTGCCTTTCTCCCTGGCACACACCCAGACACCCCTTGCATGCAGTCTGGGTCACAGCCTGAAAACCGGGCAATGACCAGGCCGTAACCTGTTCAGAGAATAAGGGCTATGTTTTGCCCTGGCGGAACTCATGCAGCCTTACTGCTGGCCCAGACACAAACCTGTGGCAATCTAGCCCAGGGTGGGGC
Source organism: Pelodiscus sinensis (assembly GCF_049634645.1). NCBI lineage: Eukaryota > Metazoa > Chordata > Testudines > Trionychidae > Pelodiscus > Pelodiscus sinensis. The sequence continues at coordinate 128,944,799 of NC_134715.1, forward strand.
CAGATTTGGCCCACCAAGCTGTTTGATCCGGCTCACATCCCGCCCTGTCGCTCCCCCGCCCCCAGTGCATGAAGTCTCCTCCCCCCACCAGGGGCATGTGGTGTCTAGAAGGAACCGCCCCTTTCCACCTGAGGCCCCGCCCCTTCTGGGGCGAAGCTGGCCCGTGACCGCCTATCAAAGTTCCTGAAGTGGTCCCCCTGCAAAAATTATTGCCCACCTCTCATCTAGCCCCTTCACAGCTGTTATACATGGGGGATTTCACAGAGACAGAACGTAGAGCCACTGAGCTAAAGAAAACTCCCTGCTAACAATTCCGAGCATAGGGCTTTCAATACAGCAGGCAGTTCCAATTTCATCCTGCAAGGGGCAGGTACCCACAAGCTTGTTTATTGCATTACGATTTTTATCTGGCCCCCAATCTTTAACTTTGATCATTGAAAGAGGCTGTTATTTATAGCAACTCCCTCGAGTTACTCTTGATAAGAGTAGATCTCTAAGTGCTTCTCATTCTTAATGTATTCATCCTCACAACACTCCAGTGAGGTAGGGCAATGCTATCCCCTCCCCCCCATTTGACAGATGGGGAAACTCAGGCATGGGACGACTAAGGGAAATGCCCAAGGTCACACAGAAAGTCCATGACAGAGCAGAATTGAACCCTCCTCTCACAATTTTAGCAAGCATCCTAAACCACTGGACCAGCAATGGTGCACTTGGTCATGGATTTGTGAATTTGCAGGGTCTGCCAGAGCACGGAAACATACGAGCGTGATCCTGCAGGATACAAGAATGCCTTTTCTGGAGGACTTATGCACTGATTAAGAATTATTCACCTGTAAGAGGGCTGCAGGACTATGGCCTACACCTATGGCCTCCATTTTCCTCAAATATTTCAAGAAAACAATTCCGCAAGTAAACTGAACTCAGCTGATATTGTCGCACTCTATATAGGGACACACGAAATCATATAGCCACTAGCAGTGTACGCACATACAAACAAGCAACAACACTACGCTGTGCACAGAATTCTCCCCCTGGGGAGAGGACAAAAGAAAGACTGAACCACATATGACAGATGTGAGTCGCATCGCTTAATGCGCCCCTGGGAGGCCCTCCTATACTGTGGTGATAAGAGCAGAAGGAGAAAACCTATACGCAGAACAGACTCGCTGCAATATCGACCACATTTCACTGCTCGGTGTGGAGTTGGTCATCCTTTCATTAATAAATATGTGATACCCTCTGAAGATCTCAGAAGCAAGTATTAATCACAATGTCTGGTGCAATAGGTCGCAGATTGAGAGAGGCCCCCTGAGATTTCTGTAATATAAATAAACCAATAGTAACATGCCTCCCAGATGAGGTAGGGAAATATTTTATGGATGGTGAAACTGAGGCAGGGAAAAACGGAATGACTTAGAGTCACACAGTGAGTCGGGGCAGAGCTATGAAGAGAGCTCGGAGGCACTGATGAGCTAAATTGGGATCCGGAACATAACCTGCCGGTTCTCACTGATCAACTTATAACAGAGGGTTAAGCCCTCTGCACAGCCTGGAACTGGCCCACAGTGAAGGAAAAAAAAAAGCACTCTTCCCCTGTTCTCACAGCCCTCATCCCTTCGGCCACACTAAACACAGTGAGCGGCTACTCCTACCCATCAAGGATTTTTTAAACATACCAGCTTGTGATCAGCACCTACGCACAACGTACACTCTAGTCATGGGCTTTGGATCGTTTTCTGGCCCCTCCCAGCGCACACAGCCCTGTACAGACCACAGAGCAGGGCTCAGACCCTGCCGGAAGGAATTTCCAAGCCAGGCCGACCACGACTCATGCTGTAAGAGGCCTTTCCTTGAGCTACACCTGGCCGCCGTCAGGTTAGGGAGGTAGTTCTCGCAGCAGGAATCTAGCTCCCTTTCTGGATCTAGCTTCTGCTCCAGCTGTCAGGGTTCCTCCTCCCCCACCAAGGTGCTGATGCTGGCTGCGCAGGGCGGTATTGATCCCTGTCGCTGGTGCTTACCTAACTCCGCCGTGCGAGATTTGGGGAGAGGAGCTGGCTGAAGCATATTGGAACTGGGAATCCTCACCCCCTGTCAATCTCACTCATAGCTGCAGTCTGGCATTTCGTCCTCCCTTCTCCCCCTGACACACACGCTAGAGGAGGGGGCTGCCCTCTGCTCCTCTGCAGCTGCCCCGGCCAGAGCTGACATCATGCAGGGGGCCCAGGGGTGGCGTGAAAGCAAGCAGGAGCAAGCCACAGCCGCGCTGGATTCTCCGTCTGCTGCACTGCAGTCAGGCCTCTGCCCTGCTCTCCTGGGCAGCTGGGAACATCACAGGCAGGCCAACCCCAACCACCTGCCCCTGCCAAGCAGCGCAGCGGAGACCTGGCCGGCGAGCCGGGCAGCAGCTTGTCTCCTCGGCATGCCGGGGGGCTGGAATTAGGGAGCACAGCTGCCATGACATCATACGCAGGGTGTGCACCGCCGCGCCCCAAATCATTTCAGTGCCCCTCTCCAGGCCAGGCCCCCTGCAGCACGCCAGCGGAGGAGCCAGCTGGGGGCATGCCCGCCTACCTGGGGGCAGGTGCACACAAGAGGCTAGGGGCAGGCAAGGGATTAAAACAAGTGAGCAGACAGGAGACGGGTTTGGGGCCCTCCCCCCAACTCTATATTCCAGATCTGGGTTAAATGCTCCGTGCCGGGTTGGGTGAGAATCTCTGCTTTCCTTATTGCCAAAGGAGCAGGCATGGAGCACGCACACACACCACTCCCCCCCCCCCCCCCAAAGTCTCACACTGTGCACAGGAGGCAGATGACATAATTCCCAGCTAGTGCACGTTCATTGCCCCGATGCCAGCATCTCCCTTGCTGGACCGAACGCCCCTCGTGACATCACCGCCGAGCACGGGCACCGAACCCCTCCCCCCGGCTAGCTGCCTCCCCCCCACACACACACTGGGTGGTGATTTCCAAAGGGACACAGCCCAGCAAGGATGCACCCACCAACATTTCTCCATAGCAGAAATCAACGCTGCGCCCCCCTTCCCATCTTCCACCCCCTCCCCACCGTGGCTGATGTGATGGGCTGCAGAAGAGGGTGCTGCCCCCCCTGAAATCTATCCACCCCTTCCCCCTCCCATGCAATTTTCCAGCCCCCCCACCCCATGCAATTCTCCAGCCCCCCTCCAATGCAATTTTCCACTCCCCGCCCCATGCAATATTCCAGCCCCCTCCCCATGCAATTTTCCAGCCCCCCTCCCCATGCAATATTCCACCTCCCCCCATGCAATATTCCACTCCCACCCCATGCAATATTCCAGCCCCCCTCCCCATGCAATATTCCACCATGCACCAGCTCCTGAGTCCACTGGAGTGCTTGGCGGCAGCCACCCCCCCCCCGAAAAATGCACGCGCGTGGCCCCCCCCCCCCCCCCCCCAGCCTTACTCTTGGCAGGGAAGCCGCGGCGCGCTCTGGACCCAGCCGGCGGGCGGGCGGGCGACTCCCCCGGGCGCAGGCGGAGCGAGCGAGCGGCCCGCGGGCCCGCAGGAATCCGGCGCCCTGGCCGGTCCCGCTGGCTCCTGGCAGGCTCAGGGGGGCTCGTCTGCTGTCACCGCGCGCGGCCACGTTCCCCCCGTCCTGCGGCAAAGCGCAGCCGGCCCCCGGCCCGCCCCCCGCCAGCCGCCAGCCTAACAGCGCCGGGGAGGGTGGGACCGGCCGGGCGCCTTCCCTTTAACTCGTCCCTGCCCGGCGCGCTGCCCCCAGCAGCCCCCGGCCCTTCTGGCAGCGCCCCGCGGCTGCATGGGCCCCCCCAGCCCTGCAGAGCCTGGGAGAACCGCGCAGAGCCCGCCCAGGGAGGAGGGATGGGGGGGTCCAGCCCGGGCGCCCTGCCTTGCAGTCCTTACCCAGCCACTTTTCCCCGGTGTCAAAACACTGAGGTTGTGCTGCTCCTCCTAGACTTTATGGTCAGAAGGGACCAGTAGGATCATCTAGTCTGACCCCCTGCACAGTGCAGGCCACAGAATCTCACCCACCCTTCTTAGAATAATCCTCTCCCCTCTGTCTCAGATATTGAAGCCTTCAAATACTTTGAAGACCCCAAGATGCAGAGAATCCTCCAGCTGTGATCTGTGCCCCATGCTACAGAGGAAGGCGAGAAACCTCTAGGGCCGCTGCAGCTCCTCTGATGAAGTGGCCTTCATTTCATTATTACCTCTAGGTCAGTTAGTCTCTAGGGCTAAGTCTACACTCGCCGCTTCTTGCTCAAGCACATCTTGGGCAAGTGTTCTTGGGCAAGAAGTCTTGCTCAAGAAAATGTCCACACTGCCATGTGCACGCTGTGCTTTTGCGCAAGAGCGCCCATGGCAGTGCGGACACTTTCTTGCGCAAGAAAGCTCTCATGGCCACGCCGTACTGTAAATTTACTTGCGCAAGAACGGCCGTACTTGCGCAAAAAGCCGCGAGTGTAGACATAGTCTAGGGGTACGTCTACACTGCTCCAAAATAACCGGCGCTATTCCAAAATAACGTAGTCCGCGTCTACGCCGCAGGCAGTTGTTTCGAAGTTATGTCTAGACGACAGCGTTTTTCCGGGATACCTCCACCGTGTCCAGGGAATGTGGCCTTATGACTTTCGTGGGTCCTAGGCACTTTTGCCTCCGTGGGCCCCTTCCTCCATAAAAAAAAATAAAAAAATTTACAATTATTTTTGAAATAACTTTAAATACTTCAACATTTTTTTCTGTTTTAGGCAAAATTTAATAGATTTTCATTAGCCCTAAAAGTTTCATTTTTTTCTGATGTGAGAAAAAAATTAAAACATTTTCTTCTACCCTAAAAGTTCATTTTTTTTCTTCTGATTTTAAAAGAAATTAAAACATTTTCGTGGGCCCCTAAAAGTACCACGGGCCCTAGGCACTGTGCCTACTGGATAAGTCGGCCCTGGTCAGCTCTTCTGCCTTTTTTTTTTTTTTTTTTTTTTGCGGAAAAGCAGCTGCGCTCTTTTGGAAGCCCTGTCTTCCTCCTCCCATGAGGAAGAAAGGCTTTTCTGAAAAAGGGTTTTTTTCCGAAATGTGGCCGATTGTAGACGGGCCAAATTTCGGAAAAGCCTCTTCTGAAAAAACTATCGGAAAAAGGTACGCAAATTGTGGAGCGCAATTTGCATATCTTTTTCTGATAAAGCCCGTAGTCTAGACATAGCCAATGTCAAAATACTGTCAAGCTGGAGGATTTCTTACTCCAACTCCAACTCCTGTAGCTCTTAGGCTACGTCTACACTGGCCGCTATTCCGTAATAGGCATGCTAATGTAGCACTTGGGAAAAGGCAAATGCGCGGGGGATTTAAATATCCCCCGCGGCATTTTCATTTTCATGGCCACCGCTTTTTTCCGGCTTGTAGATAAGCCGGAGACAAGCGTCCAGACTGGCGCGATCCTCAGGAATAGGGCTTTATTCCGGAGGAGCGCGCCAGTCTGGACGCTCTTTTCCAGCTTTTCCCCAAGCCAGAAAAAAAGCGGCGGCCATGTTTATTTAAATCCCACAAGGGATATTTAAATCCCCCGCAGATTTCCCTATTCCAAAGTTCGAAATTAGCATGCCTATTCCGGAGAAGGGGCCAGTCTAGACGTAGCCCTAGTGAAATGAGGGTTTCCAGGAGTCGGAGTAAGAAGCCTGCCATCTCAAAATTATTTTGAAATAACAGCTTGCTGTGTAGACACACTCTTTGTTATTTCGAAATAACATCAGTTATTTTGAAATAATGCTGCAGTATAGATGTGCCCCAAGATGCCACAGGGCTACTCAGAGATGTAGCCATATTAGTCTGTAACTTTAAAAACAACAAGTTGTCCTGTGGCACCTTAGGGCATGTCTACACTAGGAAATTATTTCAAAATAACTACATTGGAAATAATAACTATTTCAAAATAAACTTATTCCCCAGGGAAAGCAGGAGCACAGATTTCAAAATAACCAGCTTATTTCAAAATAACAGGTTTGGTAGCGTGGATGCTCTGCTTATTATTTCAAAATAAGAGGGTTAATTTTGAAGTAACTCGCTAGTGTAGAGCAGGACTTAGAAACTAACCCAAATATATAGCATCATGAGCTTTCGTGGGCAAAACACACTTCTTTAGATTTTAACCTTTCTGGTCACTCAATAATGGATTTGAAAGTAGCCCTTCTTCTACAAAGGCATTCCATTAACCAATTAGAGAGAGTCTGAAGAACTGGCCTTTATCTACAGATTTGACATTGACATTGTTGCCTTCGACCTAAGCAAAGACATTAACTGGTTGGGTCATTACAAAGCCAATTTCACCTGCCATTAACATGTGCATTTCCACATCAAAAGCTATGTATGGGACACATCCAGCCCACTTAATTAGCCTCATTAACACAGGTCCTACAATTGACAGGTACTTCTGCTGTTTATATAAATATATATCTTGGTTTCTGTTATTTCCACTCCAATCCACCTGATGAAGTGGGCTTTGCCCACAAAAGCTCATGATTCTATTTCTTTTGGTTAGTCTCCAAGGTGTCACAGGCCCACTCGGTTTCTTATGGGATGTCTAGGCTGTGCTGTAAACCCAGGCCTTGGACTCTGGTTCCATGCTACATTTTAACCCTGGGTTTCCAGTTGCTGTATCAGGGACTCACCCCGTGCGGACACATCCATGCTGTGCTACACAGACTTCTGACTCCAATCTGGGGAATGAGCCATGTTCACACTGCAAAATGCTGAGGTTGGACCAGAGGCTCAGCAGGTCGTGGGCTCTGTGCCACTCTCTCCGTTAAACCCTGCTGACTTCAGACAGACAGATTTGTAGGTGAAGGATGAGGCAGGGCTGAAAGCTGAGTCCAGGTTTACAGTGCTGTGTAGACGTACTCTTAGCCCCCAATTTTTAATTTAGGAGCCTAAAGATGCAGATAGGCACCCCGTGAGAGCTTCAAAAGCACCTACAGCTGCAGCTGATTTGACTTTAGTTGTGCTCTGCCTCAGTTCTGCAGCTGTAAACAGGGAGAAAATAGCCCTTCCTTGCCAGATGCACATGAATTAAGTGCACCTATCTTCTCTTATGGGAAAATCTAGCAACCCAGGTCACATTTGACCTGCACTGAAAATTGAGCAGAGAGGATTAGGTCCACATGGAGCTTTTATTATTAATATCAGCTTTATAGAGATGCCACCAAGTTAGAGGCAGGCTGGGCTAGTGATTAGAGCAGAAGGCTGGGATTCTGTCTCGAATGCTATTGGGTGGCTGGGGTTAATCTGCCAGGTTTCTTGTGCACCACTCACACATGTGTATAAGAAGAGCAGGGGTTTGGATTCCGACACACCTAGAACTTCACCCGTGTGATAGATAATGATGCTTATGCCACATGACTGGTGCTTCAGAGTTGCTCACTGGGATGTAAATGGTACCAAAGTACCTGCTGAGCCTCTGCACAGAGCTGAATTTCACTCCCCTACACAGCTGGTCCTTCAAACGATAAAACTCAGCTAAGTTCTTCTAGCATTTGCAGTGCTTGCCACGGCGCCTGACAGCAGTTTCATTAGCTGAATGAAGGGCCCTAAGGCCTCTGTGAAATCTTGTTAGTTTAGACACATGCGCCATTGACTGACACGGGCTGCACTGACAAAGTGGGTACAGGACAGCTGAGCATGCTCCTTGGCCAGTTTGGAACCTGTTCAACAGCGTCCAAAAATGATGTGGAAGGTCAAACCCTGACAGCCAGTCACATCAGAAACAAGGAAACCATTCCACGTGTCTTTAGCCAACCACGCATTCCTGCTGCCAGACTCCGATCTGGCAGCTGAGACCTCAACTCGGTTAAGTCAAAATGGATTTTCCCCCAAGCCACTGCAAGGCACATGGACGCAGAACCAACTCCCTGCCAGATTTCAGGTTTCTTCCATCTAAAAGGGTACTAGCGTTCTCAAAGAAGCTCCATTTTTTAAAAAACATTGGTATCAGGGGTTGTGTTGTTGCCTCCTCACTGAAAAATGTTTTTAAATTGGGGGTGGGGGTGGGGAGGAAAAAGAGCGGGAGAGTCTTCTAGGCTACGTCTAGACTGCAGGCTTCTCGCATAAAAAGCTTAGAAGAGATCTTCCGCAAAAATGTCTTGCGCAAGAGCGCGTCCACAGTGCAAAAGCGCATCAAAAAAGTGATGCGCTTTTGCAAAAGAGAGCGTCCAGACTGCATGGATGCTCTCTCAAAAGTAAGCTGTGACTGCTATGCCCAGAATGGCCACCAGGACACCTGTGCTTTTTCCTCCTTTTGCGCAAAAAACCCTTCTTCTCCGTCCACACACGCCTCATACAGACTCCACTGATTTTCCCCCTTTTGCAAAAAGGCATTCTTCCTCGTAGAATGAGGAATACCTATGGTGGAAAACCCCCTCCATTCTTTTGATTTTTTTTGCGCAAAACCCCTCCGTTCTTTCGATTTTTTTTTTGCACAAAAAATGTGCTTGAGGTGTGGACACTGAGGGTTTTTTTTTTTTTTAAAATGGCCATTTTTCAGAAAAAAACTCTGTAGTGTAGACATTGCCCCAAGTGACAGATACGCAACTACAAATTTGGGCCTAACCTTTTTGAAGAATTATAGTCAGCTAATTAAAGGGGCCTTAGAATGGAAACTCTTGGGTAACCTTACCAACAAGTGCTAGAGCGGGAGCACGCTGCAACACAAGTAAGAGCACGTGATTTCTGTGCAGCACCATTGTCCACCATGCAATAAACGTGTGTGCATACACTGATGGCGGTATCCTGGTAAATTCACAAATAGTTGGTTTTCAATGTAACAATTCAGTCATTTTCTCCACAGGCTGCCGCCGCCTCTTTCAGTGCGCACAACCTCCTGTGCTGACAAAACCTCTCATTTATTAATAATAATACAAAGTAGATTTATAGAGCTTCTTCCAGAGGCTTTAAACTCCTTCGCGGAATTACAGATTGCACAGTGTACTTCATATTACAGGCAGTCCCCGGGTTACATGGATCCGACTTACATCGGATCCCTACTTACAAACGGGGTGAGGCAACCCCGCACTAGCTGCTTCCCCCCAACAGACCAGGAAGACACGAAGCTAGCGCCCCCCCCCCCCCCCCCCAGCAGACCAGGGAGATGCAGACCGGCTTTTCTCAGCAGACACCTCAGCTTGAGAATAAAGGACTGAGGGAAGTGAGGTGTGGGAGAATAAAACTGAGCTCTGGAGAAATGTTTCGCTAGAGTTTCCCCTACAATATGTACCAGTTTCGACTTACATACAGATTCAACTTAAGAACAAACCTACAGTCCCTATCTTGTACGTAACCCGGGGACTGCCTGTACTGTTCAGGTCTTACACGGTGCTTTTCCTGCTTGGATTCTGAAGGACTCTCTACAAAGCTATTATTGTCTTCGTTTTACAGATGGGGTCATTAGGACAGTTATCTGCTAAGGTCACCTGACGGGAGCAAAGCCCAGCTCGCCTGCTTCCCAAACCCAATATACCGGCCCAATTCCACCTCACCTCCAAACAGCCACCTCTGAGTTGAAAATCACAGGTGCCTCTAGGAAGGCACACGCAGGAATATCTATGGGCCATGATGTACAGCAAGTGAGACTAGAGGATCTAAGGGTAGCAGCGGACGTAGCAGGACTGCACGACAGTTTTAGGACTGGACGCGAAGAACACCATAACCAGTTAAGTCAATGGAGGAACGGTTCTCTCTGTAGGAATTTGGCCAAGGGTTTTATGAGAAAGGTCATGGGAACCGAAGGGTTAAATCACTCTGTTTTGTAGAAAGCCTGAGGGAAGGAGGGCTTAACTCCAGAAGTCGGCAGGTTGCCTTTTCCATATTACCCTCTTGCTTAAAGGTGGGGAACGGCCGATTCCTGGAAGCAGCGGCAGCTGGATCTACGGGCCATGGATATGCAGGTAATGCTAATCTCACCTTGCCTTTGACCTAGCACACGTAGCCCAAGTCCCATTGGGCTCCCTTCGTAGGCCCCCTCCTTTCTTCCCTCATAGCTCCGAAGCATTGCAGGTTGCGCTGCCTTTGGTTCCTCCACAACAGGCTTGTCCCATGCCACAAGGCGTTAATGCCACAGTGAGAGTTAAAGCTATTGCAGTGGAAGCTTTTACCTAGCCCTGCCTCAGTGGGCAGCCTCTCGCGGGCCCTGTCAGTCCTGCATTTCTAGGATGCTGCAAAGGGGAGAAGAGGGCCGGGCTGCAAGGGGAGGAGAGGAAAGAGGTTGGGATGGGGGGTGGGAGGGTCCTGCCGAAATACTCGAGCAATCGTTGTCAGCAAGGATCTCTAATGGCCAGACGGGAGACGAGAGCTCCGAGTTACTAGAGAGGAGGTTTCCCAAGCGTCTGCCTGATGAGTCTTGTTCATAGGCGCAGGGAACCTTTCGGGGGTTGGGGGTCCACTGACCCACATTTAAAAAAAAAAAGTCAGGAGCCACATGCAAGGGAGAAGCAAGACACCACAACCCCCCCAAGTGAGAAAGAGGGGGAAAATACTCCCTTCACACTCCAGCCCTGTGGGGGAGGGGGAGGGTGCACCGAGGCTCAACTCTTACTCTCAGGGCGGAATTTACTCTTCTGGGGACCTAGGGCTAGCGCATTTGATGTGTCCAACCAGGGCTTTGGGGTGGAGTCAAAATGCAGGATTGAGTGTTGGGAAGGGGCTGTCGGGGAGCGGGCTGGGGGAGGGAGGTGCAGGATCTGGGCCAAGAGTAGGATGCATGTTGAGGGTGCAGGGTCCTGGGCAGGAAGGTCAGCGTGGGAAGGTGCAGGGGGTTGGGGTGCCTACCTGGCACAGCCCCCATGGGGGCACAACTCTGTGCATTGCCTTGAAGTGCTCCCTGCAGGCACTAGAGATGTGAGCGTCTAGTCGGCTATCTGATAAGCAGATGCTTATTGGATAGTCTTGACTCATCGCTTCCCCTCTCCCCCACTTGCTGCCTCTATCAGAGGCAGAAACCAAGGTGGGTGGGGGGGTGGACTAGGAGCTGGTGCTGGGGGAAACTGGTAAAGTCGGTTCCACCCAGCACCATCTCTGGGAGTGAGGGCAGGGGAGGCAGAGGCACAGCGAGAAATGGAGCAAGTGGGGTCTGCTTCAGTCCCCATTTGTGCCGGATCCCACTGCAGGCGCTTCTGCTTTTGAACTATACAAGAGCTCTGCAGAAGTGCAGCAGGGAGCATGGGGCAAGCAAGGACTCAAGCAGCCCCCGCTCGCCCCATGCTCTCTGTGGTGCCCCCCCCCCCTTGAATCTAGCTATATGCGTATGTAACCCACACACCTCGTGGGTATGGCTCACGGTCCCATGGAATGGCACTTACCTCACTTACAGCAAGAGATAAGAACAAGGGAGCTCTACAGCCTAAGCTGAGAACCAGCTGGTTTTATAGCTCGAGCTGTAGAGGCTCCTACACAAAGCTCCCCCCAACACTGGCTCCTGCTTCCCCCCCTGGCTGCCTGTGTCAGAGGCAGCAAGGGGGAGGGAAAAGCACATAGTTCACTCAACCACCCCATAAGCACATGCTTATTGGATAGTCGACCGATCCCTTGCAAGTCATTCTTCCACTCTACTCTGCGCTGGTTAGGCCTCAGTTGGAGTATTGTGTCCAGTTCTGGGCACTGCATTTCAAGAAAGATGGAGAAACTGGAGACGGCCCAGAGAAGAGCAACAAGAACGATTAAAGGTCTAGAGAACATGACCTATGAGGGAAGGCTGAAAAAACTGGGTTTGTTTAGTTTGGAAAAGAGAAGACTGAGGGGGGACATGATAGCAGTTTTCAGGTATCTAAAAGGGAGTCACAAGGAGGAGGGAGAAAACTTGTTCATCTTGGCCTCTGGGGATAGAACGAGAAGCAATGGGCTTAAACTACAGCAAGGGAGGTTTAGGTTGGACATTAGGAAAAAGTTCCTAACTGTCAGGGTGGTTAAACACTGGAATAAATTGCCCAGGAAGGTTGTGGAATCTCCATCTGTGGAGATATTTAAGAGTAGGTTAGATAAATGTCTATCGGGGTGGTCTAGACAGTATTTGGTCCTGCGTGAGGGCAGGGGACTGGACTCGATGACCTCTCGAGGTCCCTTCCAGTCCTAGTTTTCCTATGATCTCTACGTCAGAGGTTAACAAAACAATTTTTCCTTCCCTCCTCCTCGTAATAATGTTTCACGTACTTGAAAATTGTTATGTCCCCCCCTCAGGCTTCTCTTCTCCCGACTACACAAACCCTTTTTTTTTTTCCAATCTTCCCTTGTAGGTCATGTTTTCTAGACCTCTCATCATGTTTGTTGCGCTTCTCTGGACTGTCTCCAATTTATCCATGTTTTCTTTCTACCAAATCTTTCTCCGAGCTTATTCACAGCAATTCCTCTAACCCTTCTTCCAAGGTTAAAACTCACAAGGCTCTCACAGCCTGGATCCTGCTTTAGTTGGTTAAATGGTACCATTTATCAGGGGTGGGGAACCTCAGGCCCCTCCTGGCTTAAGTGCATCTGGCCCTCGGGGTTCCCCCCAGTATTGGGGAGACCGTGTTGGTGCTTTCCTGCAGGGCTGGAGTGCACAAAATCTAGTAGCCTGCATCCCTCTAGGCTCTGGTATGTGAGGGGAATACATAAGAACGGCCGTATTGGGTCAGACCAAAGGTCCATCTAGCCCAGTATCCTGTCTGACAGTGGCCAGCACCAGGTGCCCCAGAGAGGGTGGACCGAAGACAATGATCAAGCGATTTGTCTCCTGCCATCCCTCTCCAGCCTCTGACAAACAGAGGCCAAGGACACCATTTTATCCCCTGGCTAATAGCCTTTTATGGACCTAACCTCCATGAAATTATCTAGCTTCTTTTTAAACTGTTATAGTCCTAGCCTTCACAGCCTCCTCTGGCAAGGAGTTCCACATGTGGGGCATGTTTTCCTCCTCACAGTTGGGGGCCACGTCCGTGAAAGTTTGTTTCTTGTGGGGTTTTGTTTCTCATTTGTGCATGGCCCCCGACTGATTTTTCTGTGGGTCAGCAGCTCCCGACCCCCCCCCAAAAAGTGTTCCCCGCCCCTAATCTTTGAACTGATTAACTGGGATTCGCTATCCCAAATGTTGCCTTGTCCTCAGAGGAGTGATTCTGGATTTACAAGGACAGCTAGGAGCTGTGCACAGTTAGCCATCCTTCGATCGGGAGCATCTAGCCATTCTGCGGAAGGAAAGACGAAGCTGCAGGAACTGCAGCGTCGGTACGTTGCTCCGCTCTGCGTGAAAGGCAAGTCAAGGCTCCAGCCTCACTCGCAGCTCTCAGGGACTTTGTTTTATTTGTTTAATGTGATCGCGTTCCAGCTGTCAGATCTTAGCACGCCCCCGGGAAGATGCCAGCTTTAACATATGCCCCAACCGTTCTTTTAAACATACATGAACTGGAACACTGCCTGGCTGAGAAGGCGCTTGGTGCGGCTCACCAAATCTGCTCCTTTCAGCACACCCCAGCTATTTGTAGATGGAGCAGGTGCTTGCACAGAGGAGCTAGCACTGAAAAGATCAGGGAACCCTTGGATCTTCATCCACATGTAGAACAGAGCTCAAAGCAAATCACGGTCTTTTTTTTTTTTTGTAAAGATTAACAAGATATACCATCTGATAGAACGGGAAGGGACCTTGAGAGGTCAAGTCCAGTCCCCTGCTCTTCCAGCAGGATCAAGTACAATCCTTGATAGATTTGACCCAGATCCCTAAATGGTCCCCTCAAAGATTGAACTCACAATTCTGGGTTTAGCAGGCCAACACTCAAGCCACTGAGGTATCCCTCCTAAGACATCTGGACCCTTTTCCTTTCCAGGTATGGCAGCTGTGCCCAGCGCTGGAACTAAGACTACCAAAAAACCCACAGGAAAAGCTGCTCTTCCCAGGACCTGCCATGTCTGCCACGAGACAAATCCTCTCGCCTTCCAATTTCAAGCTACACCTTCCCGGCGCTGCCTACTTCTGCCATCACCTCCATCCAGGGCTGGATCGAGCCATTCCAGCACCCTAGGCAGACGGGTTAATTGCGCCCCAGGTTGGGGAAGGGCACATGCGCGGCCCTGTCTCCATGCCAGCACGCGGGGGAGGGTGTGCACAGAGCTGGCGGCGGCAGGATGCACATGCCCGGCCCGGCCCAGCCCAGCTACCACTGCTGGCGCACAGCCCGGGACCGGCCGAGCCTGGTCATGCAGGGCCCCGTGGGGAAGGGCGCTGATGGCTGGTGCTGCAGGGGTTAATGCAGCCCCCGCCCCGGGCGGCCGCTGCAGCCCACGATCCGGGAGCCGGGAGCCAGAGGTTGGCGCCCCTGGCAGCTGTCCGGCTAGCCCATGCCTTAATCCGGCCTTGCCTCCATCTCCACTTGCTGGCTGGTTCCGCCATGGCCATCTCCGTGGACAGGAACCCACGTGAACGGCCGCGTCGTGCGAATCCCACCCCCAGGCAATGCGCAGCAGCTGTGCGCACTTCGCGGGAGGAGCGAGAAGGCTCCCGGCGGCTGTTGAGTGGCCAGGTGACTCTCCAGAGGTCTGAGCCCAGGCCAGCGAAACATTTGAGCACACGGATAAGTGCCGCAGAGCTGGGCTCCAGGAGACGTGTGTAACAAAGCATTTAAGCCGGGGTGGGGGAACCTAAGGCCTGGAGGCTGCATCCGGCCCCTGACTTGCCTGGATCTGGCCCCCGAGGCTCGGGGCTTCCCCCCAGCATTGGGAAGCCCACAATGGAGCTTCAGCTTCCTGCTGCCCCACATGCCGCAAAATCTACGCACACACCAGAGCCCGGGGGGGGGGGGGGGGGCAGGAAACACTCCACCCTCCTTTCTCCTCCTCAGTGGAACGTGGGCGGCCCCTGCCCCGGGTGCGTGGCACATGCGCGGTGCCAGGTGCGGCCCCGCCCCCGAAAGGTTGGGGACCACTGTGCTAGGTGCATTGCCCTCAGGGACACGCCCCCTCTCCCCCCCCCCCCCCCGGCTGAGCTGTGCTTACAGACACAGGCCAGTAGGGGTCACCCCCAGCACAACACAGCAACCAGTGAATGCCCAACCGGCGTGGACCCAGGACCACAAGAGTGTCCCACGCACCCCACTACGTCACAGGGGGTGGAGTGTGGGCGGGGCCAGGCTGGCAGTTTGTTCCCCCACCTAGCATACCCGGCGCTCACGCAGCAGCTCCCACTCCACGTCGTCAAGATGCTTTTCTTGCCTCTTGCGAATCTCGCCTTCACGCCCCCTCTTGCCTGGGGGATCGTTTTCAAGAGACCACAAGAGGCTGGACATTCGATGGGACTCGGGCGCCTTACCCCAAAGTGGCTGGTGACTTGGGCGCCTGTCTGCTATTTTTTTTTCACTGCAACACGTGAAAACGGTCACGAGGGGGCGATGGGCTAAGATTTGCCCAAACCAACCAAAATAAGACCTGCCATTGTGCTCATCCTGTCTGTTCAGCATATCAACTCATTTCATAGGTCAGCTGGCTGCTCTGTTGGGGCCAGGGCACTATTGCTTTGTCACAGATACAACGGGGTCCCGATCCTTGGTTTGGGTTCCTTGGCAGCACCAGAATACACCGATAACCAGAGAGGGTGAGGAGACCGACAAAAGGACACTTAATTGGACGGTGGAACCAACTAGGAGTCCAAGTCATGGAGCAGGAGGAGCCCCTTGTGCCGGGTGCTGTACAAACGCAGAACAAAATAAGACCTGCCCCAATGAGCTACCAAAAGACAACAGCTGGAGCCAGACAGATGGGAGAAGAAAGGGGGAGAAAAGCAAGACGATGCCAAGTAGCAAGGCAGGGAGTTTCGTGTGGAGCGCGGGATTTGGAGGCGGCGTTTGGGGGTAACGATGTGGCTTTGTGGAAGTTTCAGAAGAGTCTGCCCCGTTGCAAGGGGCAGGCTGGAAGCAAGTGTAACCCACACACCTGGGCTATGTCTACACTCACAGCGTCTTGTGCCAGTAATATGCAAATGAGGCTAAGTGTGGAATATTGCCACGCCTCATTTGCATACCTAATGAGCCACCATTTTTTTTTTCCAGAAGAGGCTCTTGCACAAGGAGCGTCTACACTGCCCCTTCTTGCGCAAGAAAAACCCTCTCGCGCAATGCCGTTCTTCCTGAAAAGTAATAGGTGTAACGGCATTGCGCAAGAGGGTTTTTCTTGCGCAAGAAGGGGGCAGTGTAGACGCTCCTTCTTGCACAAGAGTCTCTTCTGAAAAAAAACGGTGGCTCATTAGGTATGCAAATGAGGCTCAGCAATATTCCATGCTTAGCCTCATTTGCATATTACTCACGCAAGAAGCCGCGAGTGTAGACACACCCCTAGTGCAGTTACTGAGTACTGCAAGTGGCACCTAGACCACAGCAACAGATAAGATCAAGAGACCTCTACAGCACAGGCTGGGAGCCATCTGGCTTTTAGCTCAGAGGCTCCTAAAGTCAGCTCCCGAGGTCCCAGGTTCAAATCTGCGTTGGTAGTGGTTACACAAGCACCACAGTCTTGGTGGGGAACTTTAACCTGTGGGCGGGCCTCTCTGGCGAAGCAGCGGTGGGAGCCGGCAGCTCACATTAGAAAAGCCTTCTCCTGTGGCCTTGGATGGGAAGAGGCCAGTGTATTGGTGACAGGCAATGCAAGTTTATGGGGTCCCGCAGATGTGGCTGAGTAATAAGATACAATCCCAAGCATGCCAGCCGGCGTGCTGGCACTTCCCCTAGGTTCTCCTTGGTAGGGTCCCATGTGCACTTGTGGTTAAGGCAGTAAGCAAACAAGAGTCTTTAGTCCATAGCAGCTTTGGTGGGAATATTTCTGGCCGGCTGCGTGTGCTGGGATCCAATCTGGCAGTGGGTTGCCAGCGCACGGGGGCGAGCTCACACTCTCGCAGCAGGAACCTCCTCCTCACAGGGAGGCAACCAAGGAAAGACAGGCGAGCAGATGGCTTGAGGGTGCGCAGAGATGCGTGCCAGGGACTGCCTCATCTCTCACGAGCCTGAAGGGACTCCCACGGAACACAGGGAGAAGGAGGGGCCGGCCCAACCTGCTCCGGCCACGGAGGTTGGTGCAACAGCGGAGCTGGGGGGACCTTTAACCAGCCTGGGTAAGGTAGATGGTTTCATCAGTGACTGGGGAGCACTGAGGAGAAAGAGGCCAGAGATCCTGTGGGGTGGGACACTCAGAGCGCAGAGGCTAACGGTTCCCCTTGGCGCTAAGGGATGGCCACGTAACGTGGACAGCTTCCCAGAGAATGCGGGATCGAGGGCTAATTGTGGCTGCTGGGATAGGGGAACGGTGGCCAAGGGGTGTGGGCCAAGGTGTTCCGGGCTAGCAGGCTGGCAGAAGTTTTACAGCTTCATTTGCAACCTTCCTCCTGCAGGCCCTGAAGTCGCATCTTTTTTCCCCTCCCGTTTGGGCTGCTCCGGGCGCTTTGTTCGCTCGCTGCCAAGGCTGCAGGAAGCTGCCGGAATCACACGCGGTGAAACGGCCTCCTACCCACCGAGAAGCTGGAGGTGCCATGCGGCCCGCACCCCGTCTTTCACCCAAGTCGCACGGCTTTCTGCTCAGCGCGCCTCCCCCGCGGGACCAGCCTCCAGGCACAATCCTGGGGCCACAGATGTTTGTTTCCCATGGAGCTGCACCCCGCTGGAGCCCTTTTTGCAAGGGGCAGGGAGGCAAGTGCAGAATGCCATGGGGCCAGCCTCTGCTTTGAGCAGGCAGCTCTCACTGAAATGGTAGGCACCCCATGGAGACTTAGCGCCATGGTAGTTACAGTGGCGAAGCTCTGGCCATGCCCCAAGGGTCCTGCACTCCCTGGCGGTTAGTGTTTGCCTCAGACTCGCTGTGACCCTCCTTGCTGCCTCTGGCCCTTTATTAGAGGCAGGGGTCTCAGCCTACTGAGCCATCCTCATCACAGGCTAGTCCATAGGCCTGCCCCCGCCGCCAGGACAGGTTCTGCAGTGGCACGGGGAGGGTTGGGTGGAACCTGGGCCCACCCACTACTCCAGGTTCCAACCCAGGGACTCAGGCAGTGGCCACAGGCCACGGGTTCCTTCCTCCCCTGCCAGTCTTGCAGCCTTTCCCTAGGACACTTCCCCAAAAGACTCCTCCTAGTACCTTCCCTGAGCAATCCTTCTCGCTCCTCCACACTCCTGCTCCTTAGCACTCTCAGTGCACCTCCTCCCTCTCAGTCCTTGGCCTTCCTCCCCTGCCCTTCCTGAGGGAAAGCCTTTTAAACTGGCCCCACTGGGCCTGAATTGGCGGCAGGTGCCCTGATTAGCTTGCTGCTTCAGGAAAGTGCTTAATTGGCCCCAGGTGCCTGCCTGCCTTGGCAGCAGCGCCTGGCCAGTTCACTCAGGCTATGTCTACACTACGAGTGTTCTCAGCAAAAAAAAAAAAAAAAAAAAAAAAAAAAAAAAAGCTAATGAGGGGCTCATTTGCATGAGTCACGATCTCATTTGCATATTTTCTGCCAATCTGTTTCTGCACTGCATTTTCTGCACAAAAAACAAGCAATGTGGCTGTTTTCTTTGTGCGCAAAAACCCCTTTTTCCACAAGATCCTTATGCCCCAGAAAACGGAGGTTTACCGATCTTGCAGAAAAAGGTTTTTGCGCACAAAGAAAACATCCATGTTGCTTATTTTTGCGCAAAGACCCCTAGCGCAAAAACAGATCGGCAGAAAATATGCAAATGAGATTGAAACTCATTTGCATGAGTCCTTTCATTAGCATATTTTTTCCGAGAAAACTCGTAGTGTAGACGTAGCCTCAGGGAACAGAAAACTAGTCACCCAGTTTCCGGTATATTTGCCTTCCACCAGGCTACTGTAGCCATCTGCCCTGAGTCTGTCACATTCCTGATAAAGACCTATTGGATCTAGGAGCCCTGATGCCCTGCATCAGAGAAGTCAATGGCAGAGCTCTGACGGCAGTGAGCGGAAGAGTTTCTAGCTACTGCAGAGGGGAAGACAGTTGGATGCAGGGCTGCCCCTTCTAGTGCTTCGACTGGTTTCGCTTTAGATAGCCCATGACAGGGTTTGCATGGCTTTCCTTGCGAGATGCCTCCACAGTCAAATACAGTAATTCCTCATTTAACACTCTAGATATGTTTCAGAAAATGATCGTGTTAAGTGAAAACATGTTATGCGGGGTCAATTTTCCCATTGAAAATAGTGGAAAAGGTGGGGGTTGCATTTCAGGCGGTGGTGTCTGTTGGGACCGGGACATAAGGTTAGGGGAAAAAGGGGGCTGGGTTACAGCAGGGAGGGGAGGTGTTTGGCTCTGGGGAAAGGAAGGGGAGGGGGATTGGGTTGGGAGTATACCCCTGTGATAGGTGTGCGGGGACCCGCACTGCGGCCGGAGAGGGTGAGGGGGTGTCACTGGGAAATGGCAGGGCGAGCCCTCCACTGCTTTGCAGGGAGGCGGGGGGAGCTCCACGCAGCCGCTGGCAATAGGCCGGCTGGGGAAATCGTGTTATTCCGGGGACGGTTGTGTAATTCAAAAAACGTTCCCTAAAAAAAAAAATCACGCTATCACAAAAACGTGTTAAGTGGGCACGTGTTAAATGAGGAATTACTGTACACCACACTAGTCAGCAGGTTGGCCTCCTAGATTCTAGAATCATTTGCTCAGTTTCCCTGGTTACTCCCAAGGGCAGGGTACTCGGCCACTATAGAAGGATTCTTCGCCCCCTGCAGCCCACCTTAAGGGAGTCCCAGCGGGACAGGGGCATGTGATGGGGCAGGATGGGAAGGAGGAGGGGAAAGAGGGCAGCCAGTGTGCACCTCTCTCTCCAGTCAAAGGGGCCAACACATACAGCTGCAAGCAAGCGCCAGCTGATTTGCACATGAATGTTTATGAGTCCTGTTGCAGAAAGGCTCTTCAGGCACACGTACAAGTCCACCTCCGCTCAGCCAGGCACCAATGTCCCATGCAAGAACCTGAAACAGGCTAGCACGAGGCTGCTGGAGGGAGGCACAGGAAATGGTAATTAAACATCCTCCCTCCACTCCCCAGAAATCAGAGTGAGCAACCGAGGTGGCCAACTCTAGAGTAGGTCAGTGAGGTAAGGCCCTGACGCCGGCATGGGCAGAACCAAAGGGGTAGGGTGGGGTGGGGTGGGGATTGATACAGCTTCCATCCCCTTTCCCCAAGAGGAGATCAGCAAATCAATGAAATGCATTTATCCCTGACTGGAGCAGCAGCCTACAGAGCACTTCCACAAGCCCCTTGCAGCTCACGGTCAGATGGTTCAATTGCTTACTGGGGGAAGAACAGAGAAGCTTTTACCAGCCGGGCCGCCAGGCTGAGACTTCTCCCATAACTGGTCATGTCACTGGCATCTAAGCGTGTGCAGCTGAGAGCACCCTGCCCATGCACACGGGTTGCGGCGGCTGATATTCTGTAATCACCTGCCACAGGGATGACGCCAAAGCCGGAGGTAATCTTAGCAGGTGTGTAAGGCAGGTGTGATTTTCCCACCTTTTTGGTGGCAAGAAAGCTGTGATTTTCAGATCTTGGTCTATTTTGAGCCCATCACTGCACCCATTGCATGGAGTTCAGCGGGAGCAGGATCGTAGCTTTGGGATCTTAAGGTGGAGCTCTGCTAACTCAGGCCTGGCCTACTCTACATGCTTAGGGTGAAGGAAGGCAGCCAGGCAGAGTTTGAGCAGCCCTGGGGAAAATTAGAAGCCAGTCTTGGGTGCTGGATCTACCCCGTAAGTAAACAGTGCCATGGCTTAGTGGATTTAAGTTTCCAATGTAGACATACCCTTCATCTGAAGTCTCAGAGGGGTAGCCATGTTAGTCTGCATCTGCTAAGCCGATGAAGAGGCCTGTGGCACCGGATCCAGCCCGAAGACGGGGTGGGGAATCATTTTTGGGTCAGGGGCCGCTGACCCACAGAAGAAGGAGTCGGGGCTGCAGACAAGTGAGAAGCAAAAAGAGAAAAAGAAACCCGCACTGACATAGCCCATGACTGAGGGGGAGAAAGGCGCTCCCCACATTCCCATCACTCACCAAAGCTGAGGGGGCCCAGGCCAGGGATGTACGCGACTTGTTGACAGGCCAAGTAGTAACTCGACTAGTTGCCCCCCCTCACTGCCTCTATCAGAGAGAGGAATTGGAGAGGGAGGGGGATGCAGGACCTGGTGCTGGAGGGAACGGGCTTAAAAGCCGGTTCTCCCCCCTCCCCTGCCCCAGCACCATCTCTCCGGTGGGGCATGGGAGGCAGAGGCATAGCGGGGGGACCAGGCACAAGCCGGGACAGCTGATTTCTGGCTTATGCCCGCAACCCTTTTAATACATTTAAAGGCAGAGCTGCAGCAGGGTCAGTGCCCAGGGTCGGGACTTAACTCCACTGCCGCTCTGCAGTTCCCCCTGCCCCCATCCACTAGTTGATGGAAATTCCATCAATTAGCTGATTAAACAGCATTTAACATCCCTAACTCAGGCTCATAGATTTTGTGTGCTTCAGCCCTGCGGTGGGGCAGCTGGAGCACCAGCATGGGTTCCCCAATGCTGGAGGGATCCATGAGTCTTGGAAGCCGGATCCAGGCAAGCCAGGGGCCACATCTGGCCCCTGGGCCTTAGGCACCCCACCTTTCCCCTAAGATAAAACCAGATCTGCTCCAGTCCCTCAGACAGAGAAACCCCTACAGGATCCAAGTTTCAAGAATGCTTGATAAATACCCACCCGGGGAAGGGAAGAAACAGATTGACAGAGCCCGACAAGGACCCAGAATTCACCTACTGCAGGACAGGCCCAACAAGGAAGACACTACCACTGGTCATCACCATGCCCCCCCCAACTCAAACCCCTCCAGCACATCACTGACAATCTACAACCTAGCCTGGAATACGATCTCTCCCCTACAGACCTTGGGAGACAGGCCAGCCCTCGCCTCTTGACAGCCCCCAACCTGAAGAAAATCCTCACCAACAGCCCCACACTACAGATACACTTACCCAGGAGCCTACCCCTGCAACAAACCCCATTGCCAGTTCTGACCACAAGTGACACCATCACAGGACATAGTTACATAAGCCATAACATCAGGGGCTCTGCCACCGGCACATCCTCGGATGGGATCTACGCCATCCAGTGCCAGCAACATCCCTCTGCCAGGTCTATTGGCCAAACTGGACAGGCTTTGCACCGAAGGATAAATGGACACAAGTCAGACATCAAGAAAGGTAACACACCTAAACCTGTGGGAGAAACACTTTCAAATCCATTGCTGAATGCCCAGGGAGGTTAAAGTAGCCATCCTTCACCAAAGGAATTTCAAAACCCGATTATCCAGGGTTTCCGCTGAACTGGAATTAATCTGCAAATTCAATACCATCAACTTAGGACTGAATAAACATCTCAACTGGCTAGCACATTACAAAGGCAATTTCCACATTGACTGCTGTGAACGAGCCACTTCCATCCTGGCTTGATTAGCCTCATTTATAGAGCGAACCCCCTTTCTTTTGTTGTCCATATAGGGTGCGTCTACACTGCACTGTTATTTTGAGATAACTAGCGGTTATTTCAGAACAATAATGTGAGTGTCTACACAGCCATTCTGTTATTTCGAAATAATTTCTAAATAACGGACGGCTTATTCCAAAATCTGTAAACCTCATTCTATGAGGAATAACGCCTCTTCCAAAACAGCTATTTCAAAATAAGGCATGTGTAGATGCTCCACTGCTGCTATTTTGAAATAGCCCCTCACCAGGGCCATTCTAAGTTATTCCTCCCCAATGTCTCCTGGGGCTCTAAATTGAGATAGCACATCTACATTAAGGAAGTCTGCCTCAGACTAATTTTGAGGCTTCCCTGCAGTGTAGATGTGCTATTTCGAAATAAACTATTTCAGAATAACTATTCCGGAATAGCTTATTTTGAAATAAGCATGCAGTGTAGATGTACCCATAGAATTTCATACACTCACCCCTGCCTCTGTAAATTGCACTCCAAAGCATCTGATGAAGTGGGTTTTACCCACAAAAGCTTATGCCCCAACAAATCTGTTAGTCTCTAAAGGTGTGTCTGCACAGCAGGGTTTAAATTGAAATAAGCTACGCAAATTGAGCTATGTCAGTTGCGTCGCTTATTTCAAAATAGCGTGTTTTGAGTTTTGAGGCTGTCTACACAGCACTTATTTCAAAACAAAGCACTCTTCCTCTGACTTCCCTTACTCCTTGTACAAGGACGGTTATAGGAGTTGGAGTAAGAAGTCCTCCAGCTTGACTATATTTCAACATTATGTCGAAGTAACTGCTTGGGAGTAGACACGGACTATGTTATTTTGAAATAATGTTGCTGTGTAGACATAGCCTAATGTGCCACAGGACTCCTCCTTGTTCCTTAAACAGATCACCTGTTCATCTTTCAGTGCTGGTGCCAAGCCACACCGAGGATGCCTCCAGCCCTGCAAAGTACAAGCCCCGGATACATGCTGGACAGGCTGCAATAGGAGGAGGAAACTTCAGGGTCAGAGTTGAAAGTAAAATTAATTTTTCCTGGTATGGGGTGTGTGTGCACCAAAAATAGGGGGGCACATGATCTCCCCTCTTGCCCCTCCCCCACCCTGAGGCCCCATGCTCTTCCCCTTCCCATCCCACCCTAGGTTAGCTGGGAGGTGAGACAACAACTGAAGGAGCTGACAGCAGCTCTACTGCTTTCCACAGAGGGAGTGGGAGGAGAGGCAGCTCCGTGGGGCCGTACAACACACCGTACCCACCGCTGCTGTGAACCAGACTTTGCTGGCCACTTTCTTGCCAGTACTGCGTACGGGGCCGTACCAGGCCATACCGGCTTCCTTTCACCTCAGTTCAGGCTGCACAAAGAACATGAGTGGAGTTCCCATGACGTGGCTCAAACCAAGAGCACCCAGCAATGGAAACAGCTTCCCTAGGCCATGTACTGATCCCAGCAACATCACTGGCAAGACTCCCATTCAAGTCATCCGGGTCAAGACGTAACCCCAGGAAACGCGAGGTCATTTTTCTCTTTACAGGATGTGACCTCAACAAAACCTATGAAAGGATCAGGCCAGTTTTCCAGCTCCTCTGACGACTGGTCTTTGTGGCATGGCCAGAGGTCAGTTGGGGGAAACCCTGTAAGTCTAGGAATCTTTTCCCCAAGAGGGGCATTCAGTGGAGAGCTTTTTAAAGCCTGTGTGTGCCTCAGTTTTCCTCTACTGATAGGATCATTTAGCCCTCCAGCCAAATCCAAAGTCTTTTCCTTCCAGAGCAAGGGAAATCCAGCAACAGTAGAACCAGCCCTCAGCTGCAGGGATTTCAGCTTCCCACCTCCGCTGAGGCACAGAGGTGCCCATCTTCTACCACAGGCTTCAGCCACAAGGACCTAAATAGCACAGCAGCCTTTTACTCCAGCCTCAAACAGTCCATTGCATCCTTTCCCCCAAACCAGTTACTTACCTGGCCCTTCTGCAGGCATTTTTCCTGGACCACTCTCAGCTGATGTCCTCCCAGTGAGCAAAGTGGTTTGCTTTTATATCACTTCCTCTCCCAGCAGGCCTTGCTCTCAGGACTACAACTCTAATGGTGCCTGAACTACAAGTCCCAGAGTTCTCTGGAGTGGGGTAGGAGTGGGAGGGGATGGGCACAGGTCAGAACTGGAACTTGAACCCTTCTTAGAGCCTCAGCTCACCTTGTATCATTCCTTCCCCTCATCCCATGCAGCTTGGGCTTCTGGCCATCTTCCTACTCCTAAGGGCAGCTGGAGGGAAGTTCCCTTCACAGCTGTTCACACAGTTCATATTCACCACAGGGCAGGGTCCCGTGCTCTCCTCCTCCAAGAACTGAGCACACAAATGCCTCTGCATGGTCAGGAGATGCCAAGCCAAACCCAGGAGCAAAGCCTTAAACACATGGTCACTCATCACATCCCTGCCAACAGGGCCAGGCCAGCTTCTCAGTCTGGGTGGGTAGCAGATCCTCTGGGCTCTCATTAGTTTTCCCCTCTATAAAGACCTGGATCCCTTGGCGAGATGGGCTCCTTGGAAGAACCATTTTAAATACAGCTGCAGGCAAGGGCATAGAAGCAGGAATAAAGAATTCAGGTCACACTTCCAAGATGGGAGAAATATCCTGGAATGCAGCAAGACTGGAAAGCCCTGGTGGATGGCTGGATGTGAGCTTGTAGGTGATGCTGTTGTAACCCACATACCTTCTGGGAGAGGTGCAGTGTCCCATGAAGTGCCAGTTAGACCACTCAGAGCGAGACTAATGAGTCTGCTCTACAGCCTAAGATGCAAGCCAGCTGGCTTTTAGCTCAGCGTGTAGAGACTCATGCACTAAGCTGCAAAGGTCCCAAGTTCAGTTCCGCCTGTGGGTGTTACACTGAAGCTAAAGGGGTGAGAGCAATTCAGAGATGCAAAAGCAAAGGACGTTCAAGTAGGAGGAGGAGGAAAGTTTTAACAACTCTGAACACAGAAGTCCATTACCGGAATATTGCATCTGGTTCTGGTGTCCAGTTGTAACCCACATGCCTTCTGGCTGGGAGGCACTGACCCATCTGGAAGCACTTAGACCACTTACAGAGAGAATAATGAGTCTTCTCTACAGCCTGTGCCAAATAACCAGCTGGCTGTTAGCTCAGGTGGCAGAGCCTCATGGTCTAAGCCCCAGTGGGCCCAGGTTTGGTTCTTCCTGACAGTTACACATCAAAGAGGAAAATTGAAAAGGTTCAGAAAAGAGCTTCTAAGGGTGAGCTGAAATGTGGGAAACTCACCTTGTAGTAAGAAACTTAACAAGCTCCATCTAAAAATCTCAAGCACAGATGAAGAGGTGGCTTAATCACAAACCTGTGTGGAGAAGAGATTTCTGACAGCAGGTGGGTCTATAAACTATAGGTTGGACCTCCCTGGTCTGGCACCCTTGGGACCTGACAGGTCCTGGATGAGGGAATTAGCTGGACTAGGGGAGATCTTCTAACACCAGCCCACTGCCCCTCTGGGCATGGCACACAGCCCCAGCCCTAGCCTCAGAGAGTCCCAGTTGAGGGAGGTGCAACCTCCAGTAGAAAAAGGCATGGCCACATCCAATGTCTAGAAGCAAGACAAACTCACAATAGAAATACATTACTTTTAACAGCGAGGGCACTTGCACTTATCCATTGGCACCGAATACCTAGGGGGCGGTGAGTTCTATTTTCTGAAATCTTTAAATCCAGCCCGGTTATTTGCTAAAGAATTGTGTTCTCACTCAGGGGTTCCCAGCCTCTTTCCTTCAGAGGCCTCTCACCGTGCTGCAAAAACACCACGGCCCACCTGGGCCACAACAGCTGTTCTCCTGCATATCTAGTAAATTAAAAGCTGCATGAAATTGTAGCTTATACAGTGAAACACACACACCTCTCTAATATGAAAATGAATGGAGGCTATAGGTACAGAAATAAAAAACCCCTGGAATATTATTTTTGTTTTACTTAGTCGGTGTGAAGCATGTTGCTGGTGCTGACCCACAGGTTGGGTGGGGGTGGCGTTCCCTCCCTGAGCCGTGCCATGCGGGGCTGAATGAAGACTGAACCTCAGTTTATTGTGCTGGATCCCCTGAAACCTGGTCTTCCCCCCACCCCTGCCAGGGGCTGAGAACTGCTGCTCTCGCTCACCCAGCTGCTGTGGGTTTGAAGCAGAAATTACTATGCATGGGGGAGGCCACATATGGAGTATTGCATCCAGTTCTGGGCCCTCCACTGTAGAAAGGACGTGGACGCATTGGAGAGGATCCAGTGGAAGGCGACCAAAATGATGAGGGGGCTGGAGCACATGACCTACGAGGAGAGGCTGAGGGATTTGGGTTTGTTTAGTCTGAAGAAGAGAAGACTGAGGGGGGATCTGAGAGCAGCCTTCAGCTCCCTGAAGGGAGGTTCCAAAGAGGATGGAGAGAGGCTGTTCAGATGGCAGAACAAGGAGCAATGGTCTCAAGTTACAGTGGGAGAGATCTAGGTTGGATATTAGGAAAAATTATTTCCCTACGAGGGTGGTGAAGCCCTGGGATGGGTCCCCTAGGAAGGGGGTGGAATCTCCATCCCTAGAGTTTTTAAGTCCCAGTTTGACAAAGCCCTGGCTGGGTTGATTTATTTGGGATTGGTCCTGCTTTGGGCAGAGGGCTGGACCTGATGACCTCCTGAGGCCTCTTCCAACCTTAGGATTCTACGCCCCTCACAATGTATGATACCGGAGGTCAGATTAGATGTTCATAATGGTCCCTCCTGACGTTGATCAATAAATTCACCAGCTTACGAGCACATGCAGGAGAACACTTTAAAGTATTTGTGCAGTGCCTAGCGCAAAGGGGGGTGGGTCAGTAACTGGGGGCTTTTAAGCATTGCATACTCTAAGTCAGGGGTCTCCAACCTTTTTAACCGCAAGATGACTTTTTCAATTGGTCCTGCCTAGAGCAGGGGGCTGGACTTGATGACTTTCTGAGGTCTCTTTCAGTTCTATGATTCTATGATTCAATTTAAGTGCAATTTAAGATCTACCTCAAACCCAAATACCCTTGCTCCACTTCTTTCCTGCCCCTTCTTTGGGGCCCTGCCCCACCCCTTCTCTGAGGCCTCACCTGCTCACTCCATCCCCCTTTCTCTCCCATCCTCACTCACTTTCACCAGGCTGGGGTAGGGGTTTGAGGTGCAGGCTCTGGTCTTGGGCCAAGGGGTTTGGAGAGTGGGAGGGCTCTGGGCTTAGCCCAGGGTGGGGATTGGGGTGCAAGCTCTGGGAAGGAGTTTGGGTGCAGGGGGACTCACGTCTGGGTCAGGAGGTTGGGTGTAGGAGGAGATTCAGGGCTGGAACAGGGGTCTGGCACCATTTAGCTGAGATGGCTTCGAGGTGGAGCAGTGGGGTTAAGGCAGCTTACTCCAGCCCTGGCCTTACACCACTCCTGAGAGCAGCCGGCATGTACAGCAATGGCTCCATGGCACCATGTGCTGCTCCTCATCTACAGGCATTGAGCCCACAGCTTCTACTGGCCACGGTTCCCCATTACTGATCAATGGGAGCTGCAGGAGTGGTGTTTGCAGGCAAGGACAGCATGTGGAGACCCCCTGCTCTGCCTTTCTCTGGGGCTGCAGGGACATGCCAGCCACTTCCAAGAACAGCAATTACCATAGAGATTATTACTCCAGCCATGACCGATAAGGCATTTTAGAACTCACTACTCAAAGAATTACATTTGTGCATGAAAGAGAAATCATAGAATCCCAGGGCTGGAAGAGACCTCAGGAAATCGAGTCCAGCCCCCTGCCCAAAGCAGGACCAATCCCAACTAAACCATCCCTGCCAGGACTTTGTCAAGCCGAGATTTAAAAACCTCTAGGGATGGAGATTCCATCGCCTCCCAAGGTCACCCATCCCAGTTCTTCACCACCCTCCTAGGGGAATAATTTTTCCTAATATCCAACCTAGACACCCCACTGCAATGAAATGAAAATTATGAAATGCACAGACTAGTCAAAAATCAAAAACAACCCACTTTGCAAGCAGTAAAAGAAGTAAAAAACCCCCACTCCTGTAAGTGCTGGGTCCGAGATGAGAGTGAGGGACAGTGTGTGTGTGTGTGTGTGTGTGTGTGTGTGTGTGTGTGTGTGTGTGTGTGTGTGTGTGTGTGTGTGTGTCTGTCTCTCTCTCTCTCTCTCTCTCAGAGATTTGCATTGCTAAGCTCTCTCCATCCCTTTCTCTCTGTGGAGATGGGGTACAGAAGTGAGGGGAGGAGGAACACCCTGACATCAGTGTCCCTCTTCTCCCTCCCGCACCCTGCACAGCAAGCAGTAGGCTCCGAGGCAGAGAGCAGGAGCAACAGGACAGTGAGTGGAGGGGCAACTGAAGAGCCAGCACTTGGTAGCTTCCTGGCCAAACCAGTCAGGATCGCCTGCCAGAGGCTCCAAGATCTACACATAGATCCCGATCTACTGGTTGGTGGCCACTGCTCTAAGTAATATTATTATCTGACAGGATCTGTCCACAGAGCTAAGTGCCTGGGCTACACCAGCCTGGTCCCCAACCTGGAGGCCCTGGAGGTTTTTTGCCTTCCTCTGTAGCATGGGGCACGGATCACTTGCTGGAGGATTCTCTGCATCTTGGGGCCTTTAAATCATCATTTGAGGACTTCAGTATCTGAGATACAGGTGAGAGGATTATTCCAGGAGCGGGTGGGTGAGATTCTGTGGCCTGCACTGTGCAGGGGGTCAGACTAGATGATCATAATGGTCCCTTCTGATCTTAAACTCTATGAGGGTATGTCTACACTACCCCGCTAATTCGAACTAAGAATTGTGGAATGAGGAGTAACGGTAGTTCGAACTAGGAAGCCTAGTTCGAACTACCTAGTTCGTGCCGCGTGTAGACGCGCGGCACGGGGTTCGAACCAGCTAGGATTTAAAAATGGTGGCGCCTGTCTTATGCAAATGAATCCCGGGAAATTCAAATCCTGGGCTTCATTTGCAATTGCGGTATGCCTACATTACCCCGCTAGTTCGAATTAGCGGGATAGTGTAGACATACCCTGAGTCTATGTAAACAAACAGAAGGGCCTTGTAATTCTAATCCGCATCCAATAATGTTCTACTGGGTTTTCCTGGGCACCCTCTAGAGGTGACAATACTCTTTTCCTGGCTGTGTAACTAAAAGGTCCGCAAAGATCAGACACATCCTGGCTATCTCCAGTATACAATGTGGGTTCAGCCTAGGCTGAAAACACAGACCCAGGGGAGAAACGGAAGGCCTCTTGCAGCTAACGCCCCATGGGGAATGCTGCAGAACAGTAGAGGAATTGCAGACATTGAGGTAGAGAGGCAGAGGAAAATCACTGCAGATCAAATGGCCCACCCTGGCCTCCGCATACGGGTGAAGGAGCAGCATTGGTGGTCACTAATTCCCTCCCCTGACAGAGTAAGTAGGAGAAGGCCTTGTGGCTCTCACACTCGAATGGGCTGCAGAAGATTTACATTCAGTTCCTAGCTGTGTGTGACCTTTGGATGACGTCTGTACTAGGAGCATAATACGGTACCGGTCTAGGAGCACCAGTGTACAATACTGGCAAAGCTGTGCTTTCTATGGGTGTAGTAACCCCTCTTCTCCCCAGCCCAAACTACACTTTTACCAGTATCACTGTACCTACCTGAGGGGCTTCTGCTATTGGTCAGGTGGGGAAACACCGATGCGGGCAGAAATCTATCGCGTGAACCTGGCCTTAGTCCTGAGCGATCTGAGGGCCTGATATTGCTGTCGTGTCTCAGCACCTTCTATGTAAAATCAAACAGCAGGAGCCAGGTCCCTAGAAGACTCTAGAGTATCCGTGCCTCAGTTTCCCACTTACCAGCTGGTGATTCTAATATTCCTTCACCCTACCTCATGTTGATCCTCTCTGTGTCTGTGTTTGCCCAGCACAGTGGGTCCCGATCTTGGTTATGTCCTTTAGGTGCTATGGTAATGCAGAGAAATAAACAGCATGTTAAATGGTTTGGAGTTCCACAGTTTAGAAAGAAATCACTGGAAACACAGGGAGCTCGAGCAGTTGCAAGTGTCCATTTATTTCACAACACAGAACTAACTAGAACCAGCCCAAACAGGCTGGGCTGACCCTGAGTGACCTATCCCAGTTACTGTAACAACAAGGTCTATATCTACAGCCCAATGCACAACACAGTGAGAGCCCTGAAATAACGAAACATGTGGGAGACATCGGTTAGGAAATCATGAGAATCTAGATGAGCTGCAGCAGAATGAAATAGAGCAGCACCACAGTTGGCTGTGGTGTATTACTTAGATCCACGCAAGCAGGCTGAGCGGCCGGTGGGTGCCTCGCGAAGTCGGCATGGGGCTGTGTGACTGTAGTTTAGGGTGGCGGTGGTGCTGAGTAGGAGAGTGACTGAACCGGCATGCGAAGAGAAGAGACACATGCTGTCATGGTTGGCTGGAAGAGAATGAAACCAGCCCCATGACGGTAAACTATTTGGGACAGAAGCAAAACATCAAATCCTTTGACACGGAAAAAAGCCTTTGGATTAGAGAAAGGTTCCTCATTTGTAGCCTTTCACACCTTCTGCCACCCCGTTTTCATCAGGATACCTGCTTCACTCGCAGATGAGCTGGGACGTGGGGCTAAGAACCTTGTGGGGTACAACATTCCTAGAACAGAAAGACTGTTGTTGAGGTTCAGACGGCAGCTGTTTGATCTCAACCAGTGGTACGAGTACCCTCAGGGGTACTCGAGAGAAGTCTGTGGGGGTATATCACCACATCTGAAATTTGGAGAAAACTGAATTTTGGTTTTAAGTTTTACAGCACTTTGTTATTTTTGTACTTTTTACACCCAAAAATTTCATCGCCTGCCTGGCTATGATTAAGTTGTTTAAACAAATGTGTTGCAATGGTAGAAAAAAAAATGATGACTGTAAACTGGAGGCACTGGGGGTACTTATAATTTTTTTTTAAAGGGGTCACTTATGTTTTTCTTAAAAGGGGTACTTTATAAAAAAAGGTTGAGAAACACTGATCTATGCCATGTGCCACCTTAGCTGGGTCAGACTCAGCTACGATAACTAAGGCACATTTGCAAGGCGTTCTGAGGAACAGGGAAGGTGATGTTAAAAACAGCCATCCTCCACGCTTACTGCAAATTTACAAATCTCTGTGGAAAAACAGCTACTTGCCTTCTTGAGATGGTTAAAGGGCTGTTTTGCTGCTTCCGGGTACTGGCTAGCTGAGGGAATTCACGATTTGTAAGTGATTTTTAGCAGCTGGGTGATCCTCACGGTGTTTGTAGGTCTAGTTACCAGTCAGGGGCCTAGGCCTTTTGCATGGGCATTTGTAATTCTTATTTCAATCTATATGAATAAAGAGCAGGAACTGGAACTAAAAGCGTGTGTGACTGCAGAATTGCATGTTCTGGGATCGGAGGCAAATGGAGAAATCTCCTAGCTAGCTTAATGTTGCAGGGTCTGTTTGTGATTAGTTAGCGGTTGTTGATAATGTGATTCCATCCAGCCTGCCGAAAATTAATGTTTGTCTCATTCTTGAAGGGCATTGAAGAGGGTAGAATTATGCAGAGAGAGGAAAATCTTTGCTGGCCTGGTGCGAGCACTCAGATGGCTGATCCGGTATTGAATTGTTCAGGGTGTCTTGCGTTTGGATCACAATGGGCTAAACAAATCGAGACATGCTCAGCAGTGCCAGAAATGCTAGACGAGCAAATAACCCAGCGCAAATCCTTGTTGCGTTGCATTTTCTCTCCCTTTTGCGAGCAGCTGCCAGGGCCCTCCCGTTAGTTGAGATGGTTGAAATTACACATGGGTTTTTTGCAGAAGCTGTTTTCCTAGGAGCCCAAGCCACCTCCTTGGGGTGGCCCTAGACTAGCCGCCAGCAACTGGCGTCTTAGGCGAACCATGCAATCGGTGCCCCCACCTCCAAACCCCTCAATGATATTGCACCACCATTTGACGCTCCAATTTAACTTGGTGCCCTAGGTGACCACCTAGTTTGCCTATATGGATGGGCCACCCCTGCACCTCCTTTTTCATATTGAAATCCCGCCTGGAACAGAACCACCTCACTGTTTCAGAGGGGGAGCCGTGTTAGTCTGTAACTGGAAAAACTTAAACAACCAATAGTCTTGCAACAGATATCAGGAATGGTAACACACAAAAACCTGTAGGAGAACACTTCAATCTCCCTGGACACAAAGTAGGGTTGTGCCTAGACGGGCAAGTTTTTCCACAAAAGCAACTGCTTTTGCAGAAAAACTTGCCAGCTGTCTACACTGGCCGCTTGAATTTCCGCAAGAGCACTGACTTCCTGCTGTCTGAAATCAGTGCTTCTTGCGGAAATACTATGCTGCTCCCGTTCGGGCAAAAGTCCTTTTGCGCAAAAGGGCCAGTGTAGACAGCCCAGATTTGTTTTGCGCAAAAAAGCCCTGATTGTGAAAATGGCGATCGGGGCTTTTTTGCGCAAAAGCGTGTCTAGATTGGCCACGGATGCTTTTGTGCAAAAGTGCTTTTGCGGAAAAGCGTCCGTGCCAATCTAGACGCTCTTTTCCGCAAATGCTTTTAACGGAAAACTTTTCCGTTAAAAGCATTTGTGGAAAATCATGCCAGTCTCGACGTAGCCTAGCAGATTTCAAAGTAACCATCCTACAACAAAAAAACCTTCAAAAACAGATTTCAAAGAGAAACTGCAGAGCTACAATTCATTTGCAAATTTGACACTATCAATTTAGGATTAAACAAAGACTGTGAATGGCTAGCCAACTACAAAAGCAGTTTCTCCTCTCTTGGTGTTCACGCCTCCACATCAGCTGCTAGATGCAGGCCACATCCTCCCTGACTGAATTGACCTCGTTATCTCTAGTCTTACTCTTGATTGGTACGCTTTTCATAGGCCTGTATATTTATACCTGCCTCTGGAATTTCCACTACATGCATCTGACGAAGTGGGTCGTTGTCCATGAAAGCTTCTGCTCCAATAAATCTGTGCCACAGGACTTCTCATTGTTTATGCAGATTCAGACTAACACGGTTACCTCTCTGATACTTTTCAACAAGGCATGACTCAGGGTACTTCTAGACTATATGCTTCTGCCGACAGAGGCATGTAAAATAGGCCACCCGACATAGTCAATGAAATGGGGATTTAAATATCCCCAGCTTCATTAAAATAAAAATGGCTGCTACGCTGTGCCGGCTCAGCTGATCATCGGCACAGCGCGCGAGTCAAGACGCAGATCGGTCGACAAGGGAAGCCTTTGTCGACTGCTCCTGTAAACCTCCACCTTGAAAATTGCCCATGATGGAGAATCCAGCATGGCCCTTGGTAAATCGTTCCAATGTTCGATTACACTGCATGTTATTTTCAACCTGAATGCATCTAGCTTCAACGTTCAGCCACTGGATCGCGTTATCCATTTCACATGCAGTCTCTCCCCCCACCCCTTGTTTTCACACCGTGCAAACAAATGTTTCGCACACAATGATGCGTCAGCCAATAGGTCAAGGCAAGCATGACGGATTTCATTTGCATGCCGCGGCAGGAGGCAAATTGCTTTAACATTGCTGACTAGGAGGGCGCAACACTCCGAGGCATGGCAACACCATCCTGGACTCCACATCCAAACTTTGGGAAAGTTCACACCCGCATCCCAGGACTGCAGCTGGGCCCCATGTGAAGCAGGAAGAGAAGAGGGATGTTGGAAGCTTTACCGCTCCCTTATGCACGGCTGATTTCTGACCTTCCATCATGCCTGGAACAATCTCCCACTTCTTGTCTCCCGAGTACTCGCTCTCTGCATCTACAGCCCCTCTTGCAAGCTTAGTGCTGCAGGGAATATTTCTAACCTTCTCCCCCTCCCCAAGGAATCTCTCCACCACCCTCTTCGGAACTGCTGTTGCACTCTCGATCATGTGTGCGCACCTAGTTGAAATGAGAACCTCAACTTCTCTCACTGTCCTCAACAACGTCAGCAAAGCACTTAGCATGGCGAGTCCCATTGATGTCAATGAGGCAATTCCCATGCATACATAAGCACTCTGTTGGATCAAGGTCCAGGGGCTTGGGGCATGGCCCACGCACTATACATGCTCTAGGACTGGGACCACCATGCCTATGTGGCAGTTGATGGTGTGACTGGACATGTCCCTAGGCTACCATTGATCAATCTGCGTGCAGACGTGGTCACCTCATCTCAAAACACACACACACACACAAACAAATCCAAAACAACCCCCCTGGCATTGAAAAAAAGTTCAGAAAAGGCCAACAAAAATGATCAGGAGTATGGAACGGCTGCCACATGAGAAGAGATTAATAAGACTGGGATTTTTCAGCTCAAAAAAGACGCCTAAGGGGGGTTATGCGAGAGGTCCATACGATCATGAACAGTATGGAAAAAAGTAAATAAGGAAAAGTTATGTACTTGTTCCCATAACAGGAACTAGGGGTCACCAAATGAAATGAATAGGTAGCAGCAGGAAGTATTTCTTCATGCAATGGATAGTCAACCTGTGGAACTCCTTGCCAGAGGATGTTGTGAGGGCCAAGACTATAACAGGGTTCCAAAAAGAACTAGATCAATTCATGGAGGACAGGCCCTTCAACAGCTATTAGCCAGGATGGGCAGGGATAGAATCATAGAATCATAGGACTGGAAGGGACCTCGAGAGGTCATCGAGTCCAGCCCGCCTGCCCTCAAAGCAGGACCAAGCTCCGTCTACACCATCCCTGACAGATGTCTATCTAACCTGTTCTTAAATATCCCCAGAGAGGGAGATTCCACCACCTCCCTTGGCAATTTATTCCAATATTTGACCACCCTGACAGTTAGGAATTTTTTCCTAATGTCCAATCTAAACCTCCCTTGCTGCACTTTAAGCCCATTACTCCTTGTCCTGTCCTCAGAAACCAAGAGGAACAAATTTTCTCCTTCCTCCTTGTGACACCCTTTTAGATATTTGAAAACCGCTATCATGTCCCCCCTTAATCTTCTTTTTTCCAAACTAAACAAGCCCAGTTCATGAAGCCTGGCTTCATAGGTCATGTTCTCTAGACCTTTAATCATTCTTGTCGCTCTTCTCTGTACCCTTTTCAATTTCTCCACGTCTTTCTTGAAATGTGGCGCCCAGAACTGGACACAGAACTCCAGCTGAGGCCTAACTAGTGCAGAGTAGATCGGCAGAATGATTTCACGAGTTTTGCTTACAACACACCTGTTGATACAACCTAGAATCATATTTGCTTTTTTTGCAACAGCATCACACTGTTGACTCATATTCAACTTGTGGTCCACTATGACCCCTAGATCCCTTTCCGCCATGCTCCTTTCTAGACAGTCGCTTCCCATCTTGTATGTATGGAACTGATTATTCCAGGGGTGTCCAAACTTTTTTCAAAGAGGGCCAGATTTGATGAAGTGAACATGCGTGAGGGCCGACCATTTTGCCTGACATTCTTTGAACCATTAAAATTAAATGCAAATTAACTATTTTATGCAAAGTTTATTGCAAACGGCAAACGACATAACACCAACTATACATGTTGTGTCCAAATATATTTATAACTGATTTAGACCAACTGACATTAACTGAGATTTTACAATGTATTCATCTCAATTGAAAAAAAAACTTGCCTACACTAATGTGAAGGGTGAAACTGAGATCTGGACTGCAGTACATAGGCTAGGTCTGGTTCAAAGGCAGTCCCTGATCTCAGCAGCTGCGGAGTCCGTCCCTGCACTCTCAGCCCCAAGGTAGAGGGCTTGCAGGGTCAGAGGCGGGCGGAGAGCGCAGGGCACGCTGGCCTCACGGCGGCCCGGGGGCAGGGCGAACCCGTAGCCAAGCGGGGGAGCGGGGCTGCGGACGTGCCCTACATGGAGGACTTTAGGACCGCAGCGGCCGCCATGGACGGCGGCGGCGCGGCCGGAAGCGGCGCCAGTCAGAGGAGCGCCGGGGAGCCAGGGGAGGGGGAGGAAGCGGGGGCTGTCCCTGCACTCTCAGCCCCAAAGCGGAGTGCAGGGGCAGGGTTTGGGACCGCGGCGGCGGCGGCCCGAAGCGGCGCGCTGAGCGCGCCAGTTAAAAAAAGCACCGGGGAGCCGGGAGAAGTGGGGGGCCGTATTAAATCCGACCGCGGGCCGCATTTGGCCCGCGGGCCGGACTTTGGACATGCCTGGATTATTCCTTCCTAAGTGGAGCACTCTGCATTTCTCTTTATTAAACTTCATCCTGTTTACCTCTGACCATTTCTCTAACTTGCTAAGGTCATTTTGAATTATGTCCCTATCCTCCAAAGAAGTTGCAACCCCACCCAGTTTGGTATCATCTGCAAACTTAATAAGCGTACTCTCTATCCCAATATCTACATCATTGATGAAGATATTGAACAGTACGGGTCCCAAAACAGACCCTTGCGGAACTCCACTTGTTATCCCTTTCCAGCAGGATGTAGAACCGTTAACAACAACTCTCTGACTACGGTTATCCAGCCAATTATGCACCCACCTTATCGTGGCCCTATCTAAGTTATATTTGCCTAGTTTATCAATAAGAATATCATGCGAGACCGTATCAAATGCCTTACTAAAGTCTAGGTATATGACATCCACCGCTTCTCCCTTATCCACAAGGCTCATTATCCTATCAAAGAAAGCTATCAGATTAGTTTGGCATGACTTGTTCTTCACAAACCCATGCTGGCTATTCCCTATCACTTTATTACCTTCCAAATGTTTGCATATGATTTCCTTAATTACCTGCTCCATTATCTTCCCTGGGACAGATATTAAACTGTCTGGTCTGTAGTTTCCTGGGTTGTTCTTATTCCCCTTTTTATAGATGGGCACAATATTTGCCCTTTTCCAGTCTTCTGGAATCTCCCCTGTCTGCCATGATTTTTCAAAGATCATAGCTAAAGGCTCAGATACCTCCTCTATCAGCTCCTTGAGTATCCTGGGATGCATTTCATCAGGACCTGGTGACTTGCTGACATCTAACTTTCCTAAGTGTCCCTAGTTTCTGTTTGCCAGAAGCTGGGAATGGGTGACGGGGAGGGATGTTCGATGATTTCCTGTTCTGTTCATTCCCTCTGGGGCACCTGGTACTGGCCACTGTCGGCAGATGGACCTTTGGTCTGACCCCGTTCGGCCTTTCTTATGTTCAATGCAGCCACAGCAGCATGGATGCCAGCACGAGCTAGTCACACAAGTACATACCCCGGCTTGTACAGCCTGAATTGTGACTAATCAGCTGCGACCAAAGGGGATGTGTGCGCGGCCAGGAATCAATGCGTAGGTGCAAGTTATCTGGACATCTGAAGCTCATCGGGGACAGAGAGATGCCCAGGAGCTGCCTGGGTTGGGGGCCAGTGCCCAGGTTTACCTGTTTTGGGCAATAACCCCACCCCGGCAGTCTAGGGATGGAGATTCCGCCCCTGGAGGGAGGGTTGGAAGATGCACTAGCCGGCAAGTGGGCCCACTGGCTAGGGAGTGTGCTAGAAATGGGCAGACAGGCTGCACGTGCCAGACCGGGGCGGAGAATAGGGGGCTAAGGTTATAAGGTCTGTATAATTCTGACTCCCCTCAACTCCCATTCCCTGCTCTGGGAATAATGGCCGTGATCCAGCAAGGCAGTTACATGGGCTTTCATTTCAAGGCATGACTCATGCTGCGACTCAATCGGGCACTGAAGCATTTGGCTAGATGGGGGCCTAAGGGCAGTTGCTTCCTGGCCAATCCAGACCCCGGGGGAACAGATGGGCTCATGGCATTTTGCCATGCCCGCTTCCAGGCACAAGTTCCCTGGTGCCGACGGCAGCTCCCGTTCTAATTCCTAACTCCGACTGTGACCATTGGCCTCTGCCCAGCCTCCGAGACCTGCCCAGCTGGAGGCACATTTCACTTGTTGCCCCAGGTGCCTGATCTGTCTTGTTCCCCCAGAAGTTTTCTGCATCCATCCCACTGGCCCGGATTTGAGGACTCCCGCCTGGGAGAGAGGTGTGATGGGGGGAAGTATCCCTACAAGGTAATTAACCCCATTTGCAGAGTCATTTTTCTAGTAGCCCCGTGCCCTGCCTGACTTGCTAGTGCCGAGAAGGGAGGGTTCCCCTGGTTAGGAGAACTCAGAGCTGTTTGAAAGACGTTGCTGTCTCTGCAGCGAGAGAGCGTTCGCCTGAAATTGTGTCAGACACTCTTCTGGGGCTTCTGTGAAAGGCAGCAACCTGCTGTGGTGCGCCAGGCATGTGCACACGGCAGCCCGGGATGGAGACCAGCTGCCAACAGCTCATGAGAGGCTGTATTATGCGTATTTCCCATAGCCAACTACTCCCTGGGAAGATCCAGAATTGTCAGGGATTAAGCCCCGAATCTCAGCCATGCAAACGGATTGACATGATGGAACGGGGACCTGTGTTTTTTCCAATACCCGGCCCTTCCAGGACATCTCTAGGCTGGGCTCTAATTCAGATCCGGATTGGACCAGATCCAGACTGGGGTTCACCTTACGTTCCCTGTGGCCAACCTTCGGCAGAGAGGTTTGGATCCATGGTTTTAGCTCCGGCCCAGGCTTGCTAAAAAGTTCAGAGGAGCGTCCAAAAAGGCCAGGCAAAATTCTGGAGGATGGGGGTACTAATGCTTCCTTTGCCTATCTCATGGGGGTGGGGAGACCCAGCCTTCAACAGCTAATCTCCCCCAAAGGCACCGAGTCGGGCTTGGGATTCAAGCAAAGGCCAGGAAAGCCGTTGAGTTTTGTGATGTTCTGATATCGTCACTCATCGTAGACCCACCAGAGATCCAGATGACTTTCTGGACGACGGTCTGTTCTTGCGTGTCTTGTTAAACAAAAGGCGGATTTCATATGACCTGGATTCCTCTTGTGCCAGTGTCTGAGTCAAAGGTCCCGGGTAAACGTGTCGACCTGGCAGTCTGAGGACAAACTGTAACATGGCTGGCAGACGTCTGACTGTGCAGACAGATGTGGGACGGGCGGCCAGGGTACCGCTTAGCTGAGTGGTGGAGCTGAGTCTGAGCTCTGCTGCTCGGATCCAAACCGCCCCATGATGGGAAGGATTTTTGGATCCAGCCAGTTGTTGCCTCTGACTATTCATCACCTGTGAAACCTTTATTCTCCTGGGATGCGGTGGATGGAGTCTCTCCAGCTGTCTTCCAGAACTGCCAGCCCTGAGATGAATGGTCTAAAAATAGAGCTGGTGGCAGGAAGCAAAAGGGATCTGTTGAGAAAGGCTTTCTTTCTCGACAGATCCCCCTCTAGACTGCCGCTTTTTGCCGACAAAGTGC
This sequence comes from Pelodiscus sinensis, assembly GCF_049634645.1. Lineage (NCBI taxonomy): Eukaryota > Metazoa > Chordata > Testudines > Trionychidae > Pelodiscus > Pelodiscus sinensis. The sequence continues at coordinate 128,984,583 of NC_134715.1, forward strand.
TAAGTCGGCAAAAACAGAGGCCATTTTTATGCAAATTAAGCACGGGATATTTAAATCCCTGCTTCACTTGCAATGTCAACCTGCCTAATCTGCATCCGTCTGCTGACAGAGGGGTGCAGTCTAGACATACCCTAGGGGTCCTGAATGAACATACCCGCCAGAGCTTCAAAGCACGTCTTGTCGCAGCACTCCAACTGCTGGGCTTTCTCTCTGAGCCCTGGAAGGGAGCAGCTCCCTGGATCGCAGTAGAGGGGCCTGCCCGCTGATGAAAGGCATCGCTGGCAGGTGGGCCATGACCTGGCGATAGCCTCCTGCTGGGCAACCACACAGCCAAAAGTAAAAGAAACAAGAACCGCGAAAGAGGGAGAGGATGTGTCCTGCCCAGGACCGAGGGCGGCGGCGGGGTGGGCAGATCGTTGTTCTGAACGCCTGTGTCTAGGGATCGGCTTGAAACGCCAAAGGGCACGGGAAGGTTCCCAGCTGAATCATATAGGTGTCCTCCGTTCAAAAAGCACCCTCCGGCCATGAAGGAATGAACAGACCCGACCCCCTCAGGAGCGCGGGCTGGGTTATTTACTATCGCACTTCTTCTAGCTGGGGTAAGTGAAGCGGGAAGAGAGAGAGGCCTGCCCAAGGTCGCATAATCACTCAGTGTCAGAGCCAGGAACAGAAGCCGTATTTCCTGGCCCCCGGTGCAGGGCCTTGACCACACCCCTAGCTTTGCTCTCCCTGGGCCCATTCCAGCTCCCGTAGAAACGGAAATCGGTGTTAAAGTTTCCTCCAGCCCCAGTGGGGGTTGGTTTGGGGGCAGGCTAGAAGGGTGGGATAGGAAGCCTGCCCCATGGAAGGAGCCCCAGCTCGGAGGCATAGTCCCTCTTGTAGAATCGTAGAAGCCTAAGGCTGGAAGAGACCACGGGAACCATCGAGTCCAGCCCCCTGTCCAAAGCAGGACCAACCCCAACTCCATCGTCCCAGTCCCATTATCAAGCTGGGACCTCGAAACCTCTAGGGATGGAGATTCCACCACCTCCCTCGGGAACCCATCCCAGTGCTTCACCTCCCTCCTAGGAAAATCGTTATCCCTAATATCCAACCTAGACCTCCCCATTGTAGCTTGAGACCATTGCTCCTCGTTCTGCCATTTGCCCCCACTGAGATCAGCCTCTCTCCATCCTCTTTGGAACCCCCCTTCCGGAAGTTGAAGGCTGCTATCAAATCCCCCCTCACTCCTCTCTTCTGCAGACTAAACAGACCCAACTCCCTCAGCCTCTCCTCATAGGTCATATGCTCCAGCCCCCTAATCATTCTGGTTACTCTCCGCTGGACTCCAATGCATCCCCATTCTTTCTCTAGTGGGGGGCCCGGCACTGGACACAATACTCCAGATGTGGCCTCACCAGTGCTAAATAAAGGGGAATAATCTTTCCGAGATATGCTGTAATGCTCCTCCTAATGCACCCCCATGCAGAGACCCTCCCCAGGGGGGAAAGGCCCCTGGAGGGGTTAGGGCACAGAACAGGACAGCCAGTGGGGCTCCTCTGGATAGCTCAGGCCCAGCAGGGAAGTGTTTGTCATTGAACTGCGCCTGGGAATGCACTAACGTGTACAGGGCCTGCCCATGGGTGTGTGGAACGAACCCCCGCCTGGCTCCTCTGTGTGGTTGGAAGGGCTCTTTGGCCCCATGGCTCAGATCTGTACTACTGAGGTAAAGAAGCAACCAGCTGGCCCCCGGGTGCCATGCTGCTGGGCGACTTTATCCAAACCGAGGTAGAGAGCTCGGCCTTGGGTCTTAAGCAGATCTGTCACTGGAGGGGGATGCAGCACGCGGAATTACCACGGATTACAGACCCCCGGAACCTGCCTTTTGGGAAGCCCAGCTCCCAAAGGATCCACATTCTCCCAGTGCAGCTGGGATGCTGCTGTTCCTACAGGGGTGGGGCTGAGCCGTGAGTTGCATTCAGACCTTTTTAGCTACAGGGAACAAACCATGTGGATTTGAAGGATGTCAGATAGGGGGAGAATAATTCAGCTGCAGGCAGCCTTGGAAACCGGAACCCTCTGTTTCTCCTCAGAAGAGGAGGCCAACAACAAATATCCCCTGACCCGCTGCAGTGAACTTCAGTGGCACATGAATCCAACCCCCTTTCTTCTTGCAATACCAGAGTCATCTGCTGTACTTACATAACAACCGGTCAGAAAGTCTGTGGCAGGCAGTAGCACCCCCCTCTCTGCCCGGCCAGAACTCCCTGCCTCAGTTTCCTTCCCCAAGGCGGGTGTCCCCGGCTCATCTCACATCAGTCTGTGGCGTAGCCCTCCAGCCATGTCACAGCCAAACCAAACTCCTTCCGGGGTAGCAAAAACACAACCCAAAATTCCTGCAAACAAAAAGGTCCTTTTGCCCTTTGCGGACTTTTCTTCAACCCACCTTCTAGGCCCCGTTCCCAGCTCCTTCCTGAATGACCACCGAGTCTTTCTGGCTCTGGGCAGAGCTCTCAGCCCCGAGGAGTAGCCGTTTCTGAGCCCCATTTCTTGGTCCGGAATAGCACTGGGCCTGTCAGCTGGTTCCCCTGTCGGACTGAGCCTCCTTCAGGCCCTGGCTCATGACCTTCCACAGAAGCCCACCCACTCCTTTTGTAAGGCCCTGGCGCCATTAAGCTGTCACCAGACCTGCCCTAGCCTCACACTTTCAGGCTGGGAAGCGGCAAATTCGTTATGGCATGGTTGTGGCTGGCCCCATCTCCCCTGACAGGGGCCCGTCACCCTGTGCCGGCCCCCATTATCATGGCATCTGAACCAAATACCACCTTTAATGTCTTTAACCTCCCAGCACCCAGGGAAGTTTCATTACCCTCCTGTTACTGGTGGGGAACTGAGGCACAGTGAGCCAGCTTGCTAAAAAGGCTTTTCCTGATCTACCGTGCCCAGTCTTTGTGGTGCATGTAGATTCTCTCTCTACCTCCCATTCACACCCAAAGTGAGAGCAAGGAATCGAACCCAGCTCTCTCATCACCGGGCTAGCACTAACCACTACATCACACTGCCTCTCTAGCCAGAGCCATTGCAATGTTTGTGAGCTGGAAACCTACAGGAATAATTATATGACGCATGGTTAAAAAAAATCCGTCCTCGTCTCTGTATCTTCCAGAGCAGGCTGTATTTGGATCAGGGGCTCTCTCTGTTCCTTTGTTCTGGTGTTGTGTACCATGCCTAACTCCCCTGTCAGCGCTAAACAAATAAACACAATAATTATGCCAAACCATTTCCATAAGACCCACAAAACCCACCATGCTGAGCCTGGTCTAGGTACCTAGATAGACACAACAGCCCCTCTGGGCCCTGTAATTGCACAATTGAGTTATTTCTACCAACAGCACTTTAAACACATTACATTTAAATAGCCTCATTGCTGAGCTCAGCTATAATTACTGACAGCTTCTAATTCGGGAGAGCCGTTCTAATTCGCTGCCGTCTACGGGTTATTATTATAATAATCTTTTATTACCGCAGCGCCTTGGTTACAAATTCCCCCTTTCTTCATTAGAGGGGAAAGCTTCCCCTTAAATCGCCCCTGCATTGTGCTTGGGGCGTGTCCAATCCGAAATATATGGCCAACGAGCAGGTTAGCGGGTGCGCAACCTACTGCCCTCTGCTGGATGGACTCAGAACTGTTCTGCTGGGTCGTGTTCGGCCCTTCCCTAACTGACAGACATGTTCTTTTCTTGTACCTGAGATTGGGAAGCAGGGTGGAACGTGTTCTGTTCCTGCTATCAGCATGGAGAGGAGGTGATGATCCGGGCGGAACCTCTCTAGTCTGGCACCCTCAGTGCCGAGCCAAAGAATTTGACGGATTACTGACGGGAGGTCAGTATTGTCTAGAAGCATTACCAACACTTCCACTGCATGCTGGAATTAGAGCTAAATCACAGCACCTAACACAGATCCAGGCCTAGTGGCTGTAAACAAACTTTATGGGACTGCGGGAAACTTGACCACACCCATGCTACGTGGACAACTGGCTAGCTAAAATCAGGCAGGATCATGGATGTTGCCAGTTCAGACAGTGCCAGACTAGAGAGGTTCAACCTGTAATTTCCGGGTTCCTAGACAGCCATGAGTCTGTTCCAATCTAGCCCCCCACCTCCTCGATTGTAGTCAGCTGGACAAAAGAACAATCACACCGTGACCCGGCTCCTTCAGTGTGTTGAACCTTCTCACTTTCATGGATCTGAATGGGAAGTAGGAGCCAAAATACCTTTGTGGATCCGGGCCCTTGTCACTAGTCAGGGGACTGGACTTGCCCAAGACGGTCTGGGGTACACAATGCAGATTTGATAGATTAGGCCCACGCTGACCCTCTGAATGGCTCAGAAGTTCCAAAGTCTCTCCACTTCTCCTCTGAAAGTTGAGTGTCATGCAGTTGTGGATCCTTAGGGTCCATTCCTGGGTGCCCGCTGCACCATCAGCTGGGGACAAGCTAGGAAGCAAAGAGCCATTGATTATCTGGGTAGGGCGAATACAGGGGACAGCGAGCAAGGGGAGCAGCCATGCAAGAGACACCAGTGTGTAAGCAGGAGTGGAGAGAGGGGCGAGTCCCTGAGCAGCAGCCTTGTAGCTCTAACCCTGATTCAGATTTCTGTGATGACCTCACTACTCTTCCAAGAGAACAGAAGAGAGAGGGCAAAGCCACTAACCCTCACCCACATGCACCTTCTTGAGCCCCACCACGTTCCCCTGCTATCTGCATTATGGGCCCAGCTTTGCCGAATGGTGCCTACTAGGGATGTTAAAGAATAGCTTATCAGATAGTCTTTTGACTAGTCGCTAATGGATATCCTGCCCCCAATGTCCATGATCTCCGCACTAGACAGAGGAACGCAGCCGTCTAGGGCAGGAAAGCTGCCAGCCTGGCCACCAAAGGCAACATGCGAACCCAGGAGCAGATTTGCATGAAAATCAAGTTGGTCTGGCAAGACCCCCAACCCTGAGCTTCTCCTCCCCCTTCCTCCCCTTGCCTCCCCCTTCCAGCTCCCTCCTCCCAGGTTTCCCCCTCCCCCTTCTACCCTCATTCCCACCCCAGTTTCAGCCAATAAAGAGAGTTTGTTTTTGGCAAAAAATGTGTTTTTATTTGACATCAGGAAGGGGGATTAGGAAGGGGTAAGTGGAAGGAGGGAGAAATGAGGCACAAGCCCTCAGTGGGGCAGACCAGGGAGGCTCTTAGTGCTCCTCAGGGTAGAAGCTCTCCTGCAGGGCCTCCTGGATATTGACAGCCCCCCGATGGACCTCCAGGATGGCAGCCTGCAGAAAGTGCAGCCAGGCTCACAGCAACACATCCACGAGAAGCACCAGAGGGCCCAGGGCCAGCTCTGGCTTTGTGTTGCCGAGTGCTGTGGTGTCCTCAGTGAAGGCAACCAGAGCACGCAGACACACAAATGCTTTGCTGTCTCTCATCGAGGAAGGCAAGCAAGCAGGGACACCTGAGAACTGGCTGCCCGGGGAACGGGGTGGGAGGGGCCCCATTAAGCACAGGCATCAGATAGCCTCAGGCAGCAGCCACACACAGACACTTCTGACCTGATGCCCTGCCTGACCTGGTTCTGGCTGGCCTTAAATCCGATTCTGTGTCCAGTCAGTATGGATGCAGTATTTCGAATTAGCAAAATGCTAATTTGAGCTGCATTTTGTGTGTAGACGCGTTAATTCAAATTAGCTTAATTCGAATTAACTATTTCGAATTAAGATAACTCATATTAACGCTGTAGTGTAGACATACCCTCAGTCTTTACTTTTCCAAACTCAACAAACCCATTTCTTTCAGTCTTCCCTCAGAGTTCATGTTTTCTAGAACTTTCGTCATTCTTGTTGCTCTTCTCTGGACCCTCTCCAATTTCTCCACATTTTTCTTGAAATGTGGTGCCCAGAACTGGACACAATCCTCCAACTGAGGCCTAATCAGCTCAGAGTAGAGCGAAAGAATGACTTCTTGGGTCTTGCTCACAACACTCCTGTTAATGCCTCCCAGAATCATGTTTGCTTTTCTTGCAACAAGTGGAAAAAGGGGATTCTTTTTTGGAGGTTGCTGATGGTTCTCCCGGGCTTTGGACTGTTTAACAGGGGCTGGGTTGGATAATATGCTATGTCCACAAATCAAAGATATTTCTGCCTTCATTTCCTCTCCATGGACTGCCCTTCCTGAAATCAAAGGGCACAAGTCAGGGGACAGATGGGTGGTTGGTGTCTGAAATGGAACTGCAGAGGGACATTTGGATGGTTCAGTGTTTCACTGAACCAGGTGGATTTTGCTGGGATTTCATTGGGAAAGAAAAGCGGGAAACACGTTCGACCTAACGTGACAGTCCTTGCGAGCATCCCTGTCGACAGCGCCTTGTTGCGGATCCATTCAGAGCTAGGGCCGACTGTGATGCATTGTGACAATGGTCTCCCTGCAGAGAATACAACCTCTAATCCCCAGGCTTATGGAGCTCAGATGGGAACTGAGGCCAGGAAGGCCGAGATCTCATTGTGCTGACCACGGTGCAGAAGAGAAATAGACAGATCCACCCATATCAGCAGATTAGACTCTGGGCACGTGGAGGAAAGGCTAGAATCTGCTAGCTTGGGGATTTTCCAGGTTCAAACATCGTTTCTCCTGTGACTCTGATCCTGCTGTGAGCCTTCTTCTCCATGCAGAGCAGATAAAGCATGATCACGATTTCCCTACACCAGCGTGGGGAACCTCGGCTAGCGACTGGGCCACATGAGTGGCCCTCCATCTCAGTGGGCCGCAGGGTTATTGCAACCAAGAGAGTATCCCAGGACAGGGTAGTTTTGCTCACTGCACTTGCGTAGCTAGAATTGGCGGGAGGTGCCGACTGAACCGTAGCAGCGCTGTGATTGGCTGCAGAGGGAGCGCGCTGGGACGCACAGCCAGTGTTGTGCGCCATCGGCATGCTCCTCACCTCGCATGCCCTGGCTTGACGTCCGTGCCACTTCAGTACTCCTGGTAGGAAAAACCCAATGTGGCTGATAACCAGCAGAATGCGGCAACCCGGCACGTGGCAACAGTCAACAAAATGCCGTCCACCATCCGTCACTGCCCTCCACCATCCGTGCCTGGCTCCCACGTGAGCCTCAGCTCGGATCTGGAGTGGGCCCACATTGATGGAGAAGAGAATAGCTGATTCTCCTTAAGCCTGCTACAGGTTTGCCCCACGGATGGACTCACCCCAAGGCTGCCAGCCCTTTTGGCAATGGCATGTGGAAGCCGAAGGCCTATCCACTGGGAACACAGCTGGAGAGGAAGGATGCGCTTATGGTGGGCTGGGACGCTGGAGATCTGGGTGCCATGCTGGGCTCTGTCACAGACTTTGTGGCGGGGTCATTTCGCATCTCTCTGGCTCAGCTCAGCAAACCAGGTATCGTACATCTTTCCCGTCACCCATTGCCAACCTCTGACAGAGGCTAGGAACACCACTCCTACCCATCCTGGCTAACAACCATTGAGGGATCTAACCTCAATGAATTTATCTAGTTTTTTTTAACCCTGTTAGGATATGTCTACACTGGCATGATTTTCTGAAAATGCTTTTAACGGAAAAGTTTTCCGTTAAAAGCATTTTCGGAAAAATCGCGTCTAGATTGGCAGGATGCTTTTCCGCAAAAGCACTTTTCACGATCGGGGCTTTTTTGCGGAAAACAGTACTATGCTGTCTACACTGGCCCTTTTGCACAAAAGTCTTTCAGAAAAAGACTTTTGCCCGAACGGGAGCAGCATAGTATTTCCGGAAAAGCACTGCTGATTTTACAGGAGATCGTCAGTGCTTTTCCGGAAATTCAAGCGGCCAGTGTAGACAGCTGGCAAGTTTTTCCGCAAAATCATATGATTTTGTGGAAAAACTTGCCAGTCTAGACACAGCCTTATAGTCTTGGCCTTCAGAACATCCTCTGGCAAGGAGTTCCACAGGTTGACAATGTGCTGTGTGAAGAAATACTTTCTTTTGTTTTAAACCTGCTACCTATTAATTTCATTTGGTGGCTCCTGGTTCTTATGGGAACAAGTAAATAATTTTTCCTTATTCACTTTCTCCATACAAGTCATGATTTTATAGACCTCTATCATATCCCCCCTTAATCTCCTCTTTTCTAAGATGAAAAGTCTCAGTCTTTTTAATCTCTCTTCATATGGGACCCTTTCTAAACCCCTCATCATTTTTGTTGCACTTTTCTGATCCTTTTCCAATGCCAACATATCTTTTTGGAGATGAGGCAACCACATCTGTGTGCAGTAATAAGATATAGGTGTAGCATGATTTCATAGAGAGGCAATAAGCTGTTCTGTGTCTTATTCTCTATCCCTTTTAAAATTATCCAAACATTCAATTTGCTTTTTGACTGCCGCTGCACACTGAGTGGATGTTTTCAGAGAACTATCCACAATGACCCCAAGATCTCTCTCTTGAGTAGTTGTAGCTAAATTAGTGCCCATCATAGGCTACGTCTACATTGGCAAGATTTTGCGCAAATACTTTTAATGCAAGAGTTTTTGCGTTAAAGTATTTGCGCAAGAGAGCGTCTACACTGGCATGTGCTTTTGCGCAAAAGCATCTGTGCCAGTGTAGACGCTCTCTTGCGCAAGAAAGCTCCGATGACCATTTTAGCCATCGGGCTTTCTTGCACAAGAAATTCATGTTGCCTGTCTACACTGGCCTCTTGCACAAGAACAGTTGCATAAGAGAGCTTATTCCTGAGTGGGAGCATCATAGTTCTTGTGCAAGAAGCACTGATTTCACACATTAGAACGTTAGGGTTCTTGCGCAAAAACTCCCCGCCAGTGAAGACAGGCAGCATGTTTTTGCGCAAAAGTGGGTGCTTTTGCGCAAAATCGGGTGCTTTTGCGCAAAATCATGCCAATGTAGAAACAGCCATATTGTATATATAGTTGGGATTAATTTTTCCAATGTGCATTACTTTACATTTATCAACACTAAATTTCATTTGCCAATTTGTTGCCCAATCACTTAGTTTGGTGGGATTTTTTTGAAGCTCTTCACAGTCTGCTTTGGTCTTAACTATCTTGAGCAGTTTGGTATCATCTGCACATTTTGCCACCTCACTGTTTACCCCTTTCTCCAGATCATCTATAAATAGACTGAATAGGATTGGTCCTAAGACAGACCCTTGGGGGACCCAACTAGTTACCCTTCTCCATTCTGAAAACTTACCATTTATTCCTACCCTTTGTTTCCTGTCTTTTAACCAGTTATCAATCCATGAAAGGACCTTCCCTCTTATCCTATGACCACTTACTTTACTTAAGAACCTTTGGTGAGGGACCTTGTCATAGGCTTTCTGGAAATCTAAGTACACTATATCTACTGGATCCTCCTTGTCCACATGTTTGTTGACCCCTCTCAAAGAACTCTAGTAGATTAGTAAGGCATGATTTCTCTTTATATAAACCATGTTGACTTTCCCCCAACAAATGATGTTCATCTATGTGTCTGACAATTTTATTCTTTACTATAGTTTCAACTAATTTGCCTGGTACTGACTTATGGGTCTATAATTGCCAGGATCACCTCTAGAGCCCTTTCTAAATATTGGCATCACGTTAGCTATCTTCCAGTCAGAGAAACTGATTTAAAGGATAGGTTACAAACCACAGATAATAGTTCCACAATTTCACATTTGAGTTCTTTCAGAACTCTTGGGTGAATGGCATCTGGTCCCAGTGACTTGTTACTGTTAAGTTTATCAATTTGTTCCAAAACCTCCTCTAATGACACTTCAATGTGGGACAATTCCTCAGATTTGTCGTCTAAAGAGACTGGCTCAGGTTTGAGAATCTCCCTAACATCCTCAGCCATGAAGACTGAAGCAAAGAATTCATTTAGCTTCTCCACTATGACTTTATCGTCTTTGAGTGATCCTTTACCATCTCGATCGTCCCTGGACCCCACTGGTTGTTTAGGTGGCTTCCCACTTTTGATGTACTTAAAAACATTTTGCTATTACTCTTTGAGTTTCTGGCTAGCTGTTCTTCAAACTCCTTTTTGGCTTTTGTTATATTTTTACACTTAATTTGACAGCGTTTATGCTCCTTTCTATTTTCCACATTAGGATTTGACTTCCACTTTTTAAAAGATGTATTTTTATTCTGTCACTTCTTCTTTTACTTTGGTTGTTAACCCACGGTGGCACTTTTTTTGTTCTCTTTATGGTGTTTTTTAATTTGGGGGTATACATTTAAGTTGGGCCTCTATTATGGTGTCTGTGAAAAGTTACCATGCAGCTTGCAGAGGTTTTACTTTTCTCATTGTATCTTTTAATTTTTGTTTTACTAACTTCCTCATTTTTCTGTCGTTCCCCTTTCTGAAATTAAATGCCTTAGTGTTGGGCTGTTGAGGTGTTTGTCCCACCACAGGGATGTTACATTGTATTACATTATGGTCACTATTTCCAAGCGGACCAGTTATATTCACCTCTTGGACCAGATCCTGTGCTCTACTTAGGACTAAATCAATAATTTTTTCTCCCCTTGTGGGTTCCAGAACCAGCTGCTCCAAGAAGCAGCAGGCCAGTGCTGATTATCCAATAGCTTTATTTAATACAGGGCAAGGAAAGTCACCTGGCTCCTGATAAAGGCATTGAAAATTCCCCTTCCAATCCCAGCCAATCCAATGTCCATCCCACTCCCCATCTCGATGGCTGATAGAGGCTCAAATATAGGACAGGATTCCCTGTGGGCAGAGGCTAATATTTCCTTGTCAGCATAGGGATAAGGGAAACCATAACTCCAACACTCACCAGCCTCCCAGATGTGTCACCAATCCAGCTGTGAATTTCAATTGTATAACAACAAGAAACAATACACACACGCTGGTATTTTTAGCACGGCTGCCCAGCAAGAGCCGCAGAGGAAGCGTATGTTTCCTGCTCATTGCTCGCCATCTGGACCTGTCAACCTGCCATTGTCAGAGGACGCAGCCCAGGCAGCAAACTCACGGGGAAGATAACCCATCGTGCCACTTCCCCGGGTGAACAAGAGCAAAAGGTAAAGGAACGCCGAAAGGGCTGCAAAGCATTTCAAGGGCAAATGGCCACTGTCTTTGGGATGCCGACAGCTGCAGACTAGCAAGGCCGAATGAAAGGAACAGTTGGTTTTTTTAACAAAGTCCAGGGAAGAATGCAGTTCTTGGACATGCCTCCGTCTATTGCACCTATATATACAGTGACCGATAGCAACGGTAGAGCAGGCACTTCTATTTACCCTCTCATTACACAAGGGCGAGAGGACATTCGATGGAGCTGAAAGGGAGCAAATTAGAAAACAGAAGCGGAACTATTTGTCCACATCATGCACAGATGTCCTGTGGAACTCACTGCCACAAAATCTCATGGAGCTTAGCAGGATTCTAAACGGGGCTGGACATGTTTATGGATAACAAGAACTTGCACAGTTACAGTAGTAAAGGATTAAGACACAAACCAAGAGTTTTGGAAGGGATCTTAACTTCCGTACTTCAGGGCTCAGAACAGTCTCTGTGAGGGTCCCTGGGTCTGGGACCCACTGGTTCTGTGACAGCTATGGGGCCGCACTAGAGTTTGACAGCTCCCTTGGCTGCCAACTCCGGATTCAAGGGTGCCCTGCTCACAGAGGCCCTGGTTGGCGGTGCTTACTGAGGTCCCATTGGGATCAGGCTGCTATTGAAGGTAGACTCCTGGGGCCATTTGTGCAAGGAGGTGGCTCTCTGCTGCTTCTTTCTCTTGCCCTGAGCTCCACCTGAGTTTTCTACTGCTTCTTTCCTGGCCCTGATCTCCACCTCCCCTTGTCCCAGCCCTGACCTTTCACCCCGCCCTTGTTCCACTCCCCCCACTTTCACTGGCCCACGTGGTTCCTGACTCAGCTCTGACTTGCTCCTCCAGCGAGCCACCAGTGTGGAGTGTGGCTTCCAGCCTCAACCCACATCCCACTCTCAGGGGCAGTCTGACTAATGGGGACTAGGAAGAAGCTTTCTCTGTGAGCAAGCTATCCAGAACTGGCCACTGCAGTGTCCTTACACCTGCCCCTAAGGTCTCTGCGTGCTGCAGCAGGCTACTAAGCGAGACAGGCTACAGGGTGGACTTTGGGTCTGAGGATTCCTGTGTTCCCATGAGGAACTTTTGCAACTACCAAACTCTGTTCCCGTTAGAACAGAAGTGGGACCAAACAAAAGCTCCGAGCTGGACACTGCCCACTTTTGAAGGAATCTGGAAGCCGGATTTTCCAATCTGCTGATTTGCAGTAATGCAACTTTTGAACCGGCTTTAGGCATGCCAAGTACAACAGCCGCGGCATAACAACGCAGTCCCCGGACCTCGACGCTAGCGTCATTGTCAATGAACCGTTACAGAGTCCACGAAGAGGCTGCTGTTAAAAAGACGACAACCTGAAATGACTTGAAAGGAAGTGAAATCCTACACGGAACAAAAAAATTACAGCTTGCATGAGCAATAGCGGTCTATAGGGCTGGAGTAATTCGCTCGGCACTAGTGCATTTTAGCGATGTGCAGGGAACAAAGGATGGGACGGCCCATGGAGTTAGAATGACAATTAGTCACAGGTACAAAATTAGAAGAGGTGAGGGGGGTGGCATGGGACAAGGACAGGCAGGTAGCCTGCCTTAGGCCTGCTGAGGTGCCAACTGGCAGCTACCCAAGTTAAGTGATGCTGTGCTGAAGCCTGCACCCCTCACCCCCTCCTGCAACCCAACCCCCTGCCGCAGCCCTGAGCCCCCTCCACACCCAGACGCCTTCCCAGAGTCTGCACCCCAACCACCTGCCCCTGACTTAGTCTCAGTCTAGAGCCCCTTCCTACACTCCAGCCTGCTACCCCATCCTGGTGAAAGTGAGTGAGGGTGGAGGAGAGTGAGTGATGGATGGAGAGGGGGTGGAGTGTGTGCGGTTAGGGCCTCGGAGAAGGTGCAGGGAAGGGGCGTGGCCTCAGGGAAGGGACAGGGCAGGGGGCGGGGCAAGGATGTTTGGGTTTGTGTGATGAGACAGTTGGCAACTCTATGGGAAGCCCCAGAAGCAGGGGTGACGCATGCCCCCCCCCCCCCACACTGCCAGGGAGTGCAGGGAGGCCAGACTCCCGCTGCCAGAGCTAGGCCCCCGCTAGTCCTCCAGGCCACATTGCTTGAGGGAGGCGGCTTGGGGGAAGAGGGCAGAAAAGAGGTGGGGAGGAGGTGGAACGGGGGGTGGTGTGGCAGGCAGGGGTGAGGCAGAGGTGGGGACTGGGTTGCAGGGGGGTTGTCCTGGCCCTCCCCCAGGCTAGGGGTGGCATGGGGAGTAGTCACATACAGGGAGTAGTCACCCCCCACCCCATGGCCCTCCTCAGAAGTCACCTCTGACCAGAAGCATCAGCTGCTGGACACGGCTACACATGTATCATCGACCCAGCATGAATGAGTGAAATTAATGCCAGCCTTTGATCAGCTGGTTCTTTCGGCACCTCTCTCTGCCACTACAACTCTCTCTATTGCTCATGCCAGAAGGGGCAATAACAAAGCATAAACGTGAGCAACAAGTGTTCTATAATAATCATGCAAGATAAATAAACTATTGGCGGGGGGAAAAAAAGATCCTTTAATCTTCTACAGTGGAGGCTGGTGGTATCAGGACAGAAACCCAGTTTAAACAAGTCTCCCGTTCCCACGTTCGATTAGACATCGTGAGAGCCGGAGGTTCATTCGAGCAACCCTTTAATTTACACAGGGATGGCCGTCTGAAGGGTAAATAGAATACAAAAGCAATGCAGGGAGGGTGCAAAACCATGAATTACAGGCTTGCCACAGGATGTCTTTGTGCAATAATTCATGCAGTCATGCTGCTATAATTCAATTATCCCCTCCTAGACATTTAGCATAACAAGAGGAACAACGAGGAGCGAACACTGATTGCTTGTAGTTACCACTGTGAGACCAGATGGGGATCCTTCAGACAGGCGAGAGGTGAACCCACATTCCCGGAGCTAGTTATAACTTTGATACCAGACTGTTTTTTCCAGCTGGCTCCCATTCTAGGGACTTGTAGTAATCAGACGATGGACAAAGGTTATCAATAGTAAATTCTTTGGGGCAGGGATCAACTTTGCGGTTTGCCCTGGGCCATTGATCATATGACAGCATCAACACCATCAACACATCAAGAAAGATGCAGAGAAATTGGAGAAGGTCCAGAAAAGAGCAACACAATGATGAAAGGTCAAGAAAACTTGAGCTATGAGGGAAGATTGAAAGAATTGGGCTTGTTTAGTTAGCGGTTTTCAAGTAGCTAGAAGGGTGTCACAAGGAGGAGGGAGAAAAATTCTTCTCCTTGGCCTCTGAGGTTAGGACAAGAAGCAACGGGTTTAAATTGCAGCGAGGGAGGTTTAGGTTGGACATTAGGAAACACTTCCTACCTGTCAGGGTGGTTAAACACTGGAATAAATTGCATAGGGGGGTTGTGGAATCTCCAACACTAGAGATACTTAAGAGCAGGTTGGACAGACACCTGTCAGCGATGATTTAGATGATGCTTGGCCCTGCCGTGAGAGCAGGGGACTGGACTCGATGTCTCGAGGTCCCTTCCAGTTCTAGTGTTCTATGAGCCAGGCCCCATGGATGACCCAGTCAAGGGGCATCACATTAGGAAGAGATTTGTGGATGGAGAACAAAGCTGACGTTGCCTCAGAGCATGTGGCTGTGCTATGATGTGGCACTGGCTTTCAGCACTTGGTATAGCTGGGGAGAGACAGGGCACGGCTCCGGATCTTGGGGTACCCATCAGGCCTCAATCTGTTACTTAGAATAGCCTAAAGGCTGCTCTAAGCTGTGCTGGCCACACAGAGCTCTGAAGGAGGATGCCTGGGCTGTCGGGATGCGACATCTCCCCAGGCCGGGGGAAGAGGCCAATGGAAGAAGGATGGTGGAGATAGCTAGCGAAACCAGTGCAAATAGGCAATACTGAGATCAGGAACCTAGCTCCGGCTGTCCAGGCTATAAAGGAGAGCCAGGCCTGGGTGAAGAGAGAGAAGACGACAGAGCCGCTGCCCAGCAGAAAGAATCTCACCTCCTAGCAGCCGCCCAAGTGGGAGCTGGATGCATGTGGGGAATCCTGGCCCAACTTTGTCTCAGAGGAAGTGGGGCGGCCGTGGGGCTCTCCTCACTCCCTGTGGATTTAGTGCTGTCGGGACAGCAGCTGTTGCGTGAGAGAGACAAAGGATTTCTAGCTCTGTTCATCTGGCCGCAGCAGCTACCGCCTGTTCTTATCAGTGCACCTGTCATCCAACACCTGGCAAGGTTGCCGTGGTAACCCTCCCTTGCCCGGCTATGCCCAGGCACAGCCCAGAACCGTCTGCCCCAACGGGGAAGAAGGGTGAACCGTCCCTTCTCCCTTCCAACTCTCCTTAAAAAGAGAGAGACACACACACGTGACCAAATCAGACTCATGAACCTAGCAGCAATTCTCGTTTTAAAGACACGAGATCCCCTCCCACCGGGGCAGTTTCTGATCTCACTTTCAGCAGGGTCAGCTCGGAGCAGCTCTAGCAACGCCTGATGAGTGACACCCGGTTTGGAGGAGGGTGGGGGATAGAAAGGCAGATTAGCACTTTGTGGATGATGGGGATTCACATCAGCTGAGGACTGTCCCACAGAGTTCACTGGAGCAAAGAGATCAAGGCAGATTACCAAGCAGAAACAAACCAAATACAAACAGAGCTTAATACCAAATACACTAGATAGGAATGAGCAAAGTCTCACCCTGTGAAATGATACAGACAGGCCTGCAGTTTTTTAAGGGGCATGCTGCACTTTGCTTCACCGCTTGAAATCCCCAGGTGTTTCATTCACAGGCTTAGAAATTCCTTTAGCCGGGGTCCAGCACTGCCCCCAGTTCAGACTTTGTTCCTCAGGAGTTTCCAGGAGTTTTCTTGGGTGGGGAAGAAGAGAGACTGAGGGATTTGGGCTTATTTAGTCTGCAGAAGAGAAGAGTGAGGGGGGATTTGACAGCAGCCTTCAACCACCTGAAGGGGGAGTTCCAAATAGGATGGAACCAGGCTCTTCTCAGTGGTGGCAGATGACAGAATGAGCAGCAATGGTCTCAAATTGCAGTGGGGGGAAGGTGGGGAGCTAGGTTGGATATTAGGAAAAACTATTTCCCTAGAAGGTGGTGAAGCACTGGGATGGGTTCCCTAGGGAGGGGGTGGAATCTCCATCCTTAGAAGTTTTTAAATCCCACCATGACAAAGCCCTGGTTGAATTGGTCCTGCTTGGAGCAGAGGGTTGGACTAGGTACTTCCTGAGGTCTCTTCCAACACTCATCTTCCATGAATCTACTATTAAAAAAACCTGTCCCGCTCTCAGGGGAGGTAAAGCTCTGGAACAGGCTTCCGAGGGAGGTAGTAGCATGCTTGTTATTGGCGGTTTCAATAACAGATTGGACATACTCAAGTCAGGGTGGCCGGCATTCACTGGGTCCTATGTGAGAACAGTGGGCTGGACTTTATCAACATGGGTAGGACTTTATCTACATGACCATATTATTTTGGGAGGAGCTGGCATTTATTCATACCAAAATTGTTTATTTTATAAACATATCAGCATATAAGCCTTTTCCCTGCCCAACTACTGAGACAGGGTGGTCAGATTCTAAGTCCCCTAGCTGGCCACACACACCAATTGGGTTCTTCTGGGACAATCTATAGGACACAGTCATACCAGGGTACAAAATATATCGGAAAGACAGAGCAGGTCGTGCTGGTGAGGGAGAGGCACTATACATGAAAGAAAATGTAGAATCATATGAAGTAAAAATCTTAAATGAGCCAAAATGTTCCATAGAATCTCTATGGGTAGTAATTCCATGCTCCAATAATAAGAATATAGCTGTAGGGATATATTATCGACCACCTGATCAGGACAGCGATAGTGACCATGAAATGCTGAGGGAGATTAGAGAGGCTATCAAATTAAAAAAACTCGATAATAGTGGGGGATTCCAACTATCCCCATATTGACTGGGTACATGTCACCTCAGGACAGGATGCAGAGATACATTTTTTTGATGTGTTCAATGACTGCTTCTTGGAGCAGCTGGTTCTGGAACCCACAAGGGGAGAGGCTATTCTTGATTTAATCCTAAGTGGAGTGCAGGATCTGGTCCAAGAGGTGAATATAACTGGTCCGCTTGGAAATAGCAACCATAATGTAATAAAATGTAACATCCCTGCAGTGGGACAAACACCTCAGCAGCCCGACACTGTGGCATTTAATTTCAGAAAGGGGAACGACAGAAAAACGAGGAAGTTAGTTAAACAAAAATTAAAAGGTACAATGAGAAAAGTAAAATCTCTGCAAGCTGCTTAGAAACTTTTCACAGACACCATAACAGAGGCCCAACTTAAATGTGTAGCCCAAATTAAAAATCACAGTAAGAGAACCAAAAAAATGCTACCGTGGCGTAACAACCAAGTAAAAGAAGCAGTGAGAGAATAAAGAGATATTTTAAAAGGCGGAAGTCAAATCCTAGTGTGGAAAATAGAAAGGAGCATAAACCCTGTCAAATTAAGTGTAAAAATATAACAAGAAAAGCCAAAAAGGAGTTTGAAGAACAGCTATCCAGAAACTGAAAAAGTAAAAGCAAAATGTTTTTTAACTGCATCAAAAGCAGGAAGCCGAAGAAGAAGTCCACATTGCCATAGACGCTCTTGCGCTAAAGCACATCTCTTGCGCAAAAGTACATGCCAGTGTAGACGCGCTCTTGTGGAAGACTTTTTGCGCAAGAACTCTTCTGCACAACAGTTCTTGCGCAAGAAGCTGTATAGACGTAGCCGGGGACAAGGGGGATCAAGTGGTAAGTAGTACTTAGATTTCCAGAAAACCTTTGATAAAGTCCCTCACAAAAGGCTCTTAAGTAAAGTAAGTTGTCATGGGATAAGAGGGAAGGTCCTTTTGTGGATTGATAACTGGTTAAAAGATTGGAAGCAAAGGGTAGGAATAAATTGTAAGTTTTCAGAATGGAGAGAGGTAACTTATGGGGTCCCCCAAGAGTCTGTCCTGGGACCAATCCTATTCAACTTATTTATAAATGATCTAGAGAATGGGGTAAACAGTGAGGTGGCAAAATGTGCAGATGATACCAAACTGCTCAAGATAGTTAAGACCAAAGCAGACTGTGAGGGCCTTAAAAAAGAAATTTAATGTTGATAAATGTAAAGTAATGCACATTGGAAAATATAATCCCAACTATATATTTAATATGATGGGGACTACTTTGGCTACAACTACTCAAGAGAGAGATCTTGGAGTCATTGTGGACAGTTCTCTGAAAACATCCACTCAGTGTGCAGCGGCAGTCAAAAAAGCAAACGGAATATTAGGAGTCGTTAAAAGGAGATAAAGAATAAGATAGAAAATTATTATTATTGCCTCTGTATAAAACCATGGTACACCCACAGCTTACCATGGTTTATAAAAGAGCAGCTTAAGGGGGATATGATAGAGGTCTATAAAATCACGACTGGTATGGAAAAAGTGAATAAGGAAAAGTTATTTACTTTTTCCCACAATATAAGAATTAGGGGTCACCAAATGAAATTAATAGGCAACAGGTTTAAAACAAACAAAAGGAAGTTTTTCTTCACTCAGTGCACAGTCAACCTGTGGAACTCTTTGCCAGAGGATGTGGTGAAGGCTAAGACTTTAACAGGGTTCAAAAAATAGCTAAATAGATTCATGAGGTTAGGTCCAGGATGAGTAGGAATGGTGTCCCTAGCCTCTGTTTATCTGGAAGTGGGTGACGGGGTGGGATCATGTGAGGATTACCTGTTTTGATTCCTCCCTCTGGGGCATCTGGTATTAGCCACTGATGGCAGACAGGATACTGGGTTAGTTGGACCTTTGGTCTGACCCAGTATGGCCGTTCTTATGATAGCAAAAGGTCTGATTCCCAGTCCAGCTTGGATGGGGCAGAAGATGGCAGAAAATGCCTGAAAACAGCTCATGGGACCTTCAAATATTTCTGTTTCAACCTTGAACCTGACCCCCGCTCACACTTTCCCTAGTTCGATTATTTTAGAACATCACATAACAACAGTTATGTTAACAGATAAACAATTAGCAGTAGAGTCATATTACTGGATATATTGCAACAAGCTCCCTGGAACG
Source organism: Pelodiscus sinensis (assembly GCF_049634645.1). NCBI lineage: Eukaryota > Metazoa > Chordata > Testudines > Trionychidae > Pelodiscus > Pelodiscus sinensis. Next base: position 129,003,764 of record NC_134715.1, read on the forward strand.
CGTGAGGCCATATTTATAGCGCAGTAGTGGCTGGCCGAAGGTTGAGCTTAGTTTTCTGGTCCAAACCAGATTTTTTTTTCAGTTTTTCCAACCTAAAGTTTTAATTTTCCCCCCAAGAGAATTGTTGCTAGAAATGAAATAATTTTCCCATTGAAATTTTCCACCTTGGGAAGCTTCTTTTACCCGTCTGTTCTGTGAAGCCCCACCTCCCAGACACATGGCGCCAAGTCACCTGTTGACACCTGGGGAGGCCTGAGAGTCTCAAAGGAAAGGGATCGGTTAGTGGTCAGGGTGATGACTCACTGTCTCTCTAAGAGGTAGACAATACATCCAGGCCCACTGAGCTCAGCTACCATCAGGAGACAGCTGATAAAGGAAAACTGGCTGCTCCTGCCCCGGAGGAACACGAGTTGTGACAGGGCCGTTCTACTTTTCTGTCTCAGAGGATATCAAGCAGGACACGGTGCCATTTTCTCACCAACTCTGCGAGAGCAGGAAACCAACCCGTTAGGAATTCACTAGCCCGGGAGCCGCTGCAGCTGGGATCAAATAAGGTACAGGCCACAGCTGTCAGCTATAAAAAGGAGGAAGAAGGCTGTGGGAAAATGCTAGTGTTGGAGGGGAACTATGCTGGTATTTTTTTGTATTAGCCTAAGACAAATGGAGGCCCCGTTGCAGTGAAAGGCACCATCTCTGCCCCCAAGGGTTTGCAGTGTAAGGCATCGATCCTGCATGATGATAAGGTGGGCAATAAAATGGCAACAGATCGCCAGGGTTAGCCTCTGGCAGGCCGCCACTGCTATATTTCACCCTTACTGCCATAGGCACGGGCGATCACAGTGCCCACTGGCCAGGATGCAGGGTAGGGGGATGGATACAGCATATGAGCTGAGTGACCATGGCGACAGTAGACAGACCCGCAAAGTGGGGGGATACCGTTTCCTGGACCAACTTCTGTCGATGAGAGAGACAAGCGTGTGATCCGCACAAAGCTCTTCTTCAGGGCCAGGAAAGCCCCTCGCGCTCACCCGCAGAAACTGGTCCCTCTTCCTCACCCTCCATTGTCTCTCTGATATCCTGGATCCAACATGGCTGCCACACGCCAGGCATGAAGAAGGTGGGCACCTGGCTTAGGTTGGCCAGCCCCTCAAAGCTATTGAGGCCCCCAACTCCCTTTGAAATCAACGGGCGTTAGATGTCTGGCCCCTTGGCCGACCTGGGCCAGAGTTAATTCTCCCTTTGGTGGTTGGTTCCTTTTCAGCTGGTGATTGCCCCTTCTCTCCCCCTGCCTCGGACTGAACAGCCGTTGCTCTAGCAGTCCCACGTGCTGATCATGATGGCTCTGTATTTTACTCATGGGCTGTGTCTAGACTGGCACGTTTTTCCACAAAATCATCTGCTTTTGCAGAAAAACTTGCCAGCTGTCTACACTGGCCGCTTGAATTTCCGCAAAAGCACTGACGATCTCATGTAAGATTGTCAGTGCTTTTGCGGAAATACTATGCTGCTCCCATTCGGGCAGGGCCAGTGTAGACAGCCGAGATTTATTTTCCGCAAAAAAGCCCCGATTGCAAAAATGGCGAGCGGGGCTTTTTTGCGGAAAAGCGTGTGTAGATTGGCCATGGACACTATTCCACAAAAAGTGCTTTTGCGGAAAAGCGTCCTGCCAATCTAGATGCTCTTTTCCGAAAATGCTTTTAACGGAAAACTGTTCTGTTAAAAGCATTTCCGGAAAATCATGCCAGTGTAGACGTAGCCATGGTATCGTCCCCTCCCTTCTTCCCTTGACCAATTTCTGTTTTCAATAAACTTTAATAATTGGCCCTTTATCTGTTTTGGGCTGGAGGTTTGGTTTTAAACCATCATTTTTGCTTGTCAAAGTGTATAAAATTCGCACACACACCACACCTTCTCGGCCTCCCTTCCCCTTCAGAGCAACAAAACTCCACGTGCAACCCCTTCCCAGTCCCTCTTGATCTGCCAGAAGCAACTAGGATGAGATTGGGAAACTCCACTCACTATTTCGGGGAGGACTAATTTGAAACTCCTTAACAGACCTGGTTTTCATTGCCAGTGAGCACCGGCCTTCTGAAAACCAGGCTCCTTGAAGATGCTTTATAATCTCTTGTCCTAAATGAGACGTGGGGAACCTCTTTTGGGGTTGGGGGGGCCGCAGACCCACAGAAAAATCAGTCGGGAGCTGCTCACAAGTGAGAAGCAAAAAAAGAAAGACAACCCCTCACTAATGCGGCCCCCAAGGGGGAGAAAGACGCTCCCCACATTCCCCTCACACACCAGAGCCTAAAGGTGGGGGGGAGGGGAGCAGGCTAGTAGATTTTGTGTGCCCCAGCCCCATAGTAGGAGGGTGGGAGCTGGAATGCCAGTGTGGGCTCCCCAATGCTGTGGGGGGGAGCCCTGAGCATCAGGGGCCAGATTCAGGCAAGCCGGGGGCCACATCCAGCCCCTCACACCTGTCCTAAAAGCTCACAAGAGCTTTTTGATGGAATGACCAAGCCTCTGGCTCAAGACGACAGGCCAGTTCCCGTCATACGCTGCTTCCAGATTCCACCCTCTCGTGATAGGCTGGCCTGCTGGAAATGTTATTCATGTTCCTATCCCATGTCTCCCAGGAGGATGAACAGGGCTACCTCAGACCCTGTTGCAGGAGGGTTGGAGGAAAGGAACCCGCAGACTGCTTGTTTTTCCAGTGTAGAGCTCCTGAAAAGTGCCAGGCACAGAGCCAGGAGACTGCTGCCATCTGCTTCCCCACAGGATGGGTGTAGCACAGGGCACCAGCCATGCCAGCCTACGACACAGCACCCTGCCAGCTGGTGCCAGCACTGACTTGGGGGTCAGTCTCTAGGGGCCCCCCCTTCCTCCTCTGCCTCTCGTTGACAAAGAGGCCAACGGACGCTAATTGCAGTGGGTTGTTTTTGTCGGTGCGCTCTTGGCTTCTGTCCACTAGCACCTGGACTGAGATGAAATCATCATTCCGAGGGAGAGCGGGCTGGTATGGTCGCAAGTCTTAATCAGACACACCCTGCCAAGGACGAGTATTTGATAGGCATAAAAAAGCACCTGAATGTTTAACACTCCACACTGGACAGTGTGGGCTTGCCCACAAACCGGGTGGTTCTCTGCATGCTTTAAAACCTCTCTGAATAAGGCCAGCCATCTCTCCCCTCAGACAGCCAGACAAGGAGCTGGAAAAACATGCAAAGTGGGAGTGCTGAGAACTACTGAACCAAACTGTGTCATCCCCTAGCTGTGTTAGCAGCTCCTGGCCCTGGCTCCAGCCCTATTCGTCAGAAGTTAGCTTTGCCTCCTGGCCACAGTCAATTCCAAACTGCCAGACCTTGGCTGTGTCTACACTGGCATGAATTTCCAGAACTGCTTAAAACGGAATACTATTCCGTTTTCAGTTTTTCCGGAAAAGGAGCATCTACATTGGCAGGCTGCTTTTCCAGAAAAGCCCTTTTTCCCGAAAAGCGTCTGTGGCCAATGTAGACGCGCTTTTCCGGAAAAGAACCCCGATCGCCATTTTCGCGATCGGGGCTTTTTTCCGGAAAAGACTACTGGGCTGTCTACACTGGCCCTTTTCCGGAACAGTGTTCTGGAATAAGGACTTATGCCCGAGCGGGAGCAGAATAGTTTTTCCGGAATAGCGGCTGATTTTGTACAGTAGAGCGTCGTTGCTTTTCCGGAAATTCAAGGGCCAGTGTAGACAGCTCGCAGCTTATTCCAGAAAAGCGGCTGATTTTCCGGAATAAGTGGCCCAGTGTAGACACAGCCCTAGTGTCAGGCCTATTCCAGGGAGAGAAATTTCACCCTAGCAATCTCCTCCGGAGTCTCTGCCTTCTCACATGAGCGAGTTCCCTCTGCTCTTCAGACTGCTGCCTCTGGCCCGAAACCAACGAATCACCTCCCAGGTGCAGAGCAATAGTAATTAGGGTCTTTCTCTTGCTGTAAAGGAGATGGGGTTAACCCTCTTTACAGGCCTGATTCTCCTAGGCCTTAGGGTAGCAGCTGGCCAGAATGGCTGCATCTAGACTGGCAAGATTTTGCGCAAATACTTTTAACAGAAAAGTTTTTCCGTTAAAAGTATTTGCGCAAGAGAGCGTCTACACTGGCACGGATGCTTTTGTGCAAAAGACATCTTTTCTTGCGCAAGAAATTAACTTGCCATCGGGCTTTCTTGCGCAAGAAATTAACTTGCCTGTCTACACTGGCCCTCTTGAGCAAGAATACTTGTGCAAGAAGGCTTATCCCTGAGCAGGAGCGTCGGAGTATTTGCGCAAGAACCACTGATTTTGTACAGTACAAACTCCGTGTTCTTGCGCAAATACTCGCGGCCAGTGTAGACAGGCAGCAAGATTTTGCACATATTCTTGCCAGTCTAGATGCAGCCAAGCTGTCTTGAGTTCCTTGCATTTACAATAGAGACTGAGAAGAATTGACAATGGAGACTGATACGTGGCATAACAGGAGGACAACAGCCAAGGCTGGGAGGAAGATATGAACATTATTGATGTGCCTTGTTATCCCTGCCTTTTAAATTATATTCATTCTAGATCTGGCCAGGAAATGTTTATCCTCTCCCCCCACCTAGTGAAAAAAATTAGACAAAAAAACTTCTTTTATCAAAAGTTTTCCATGGGAAAGGTTGCGGTTTACTTTTAAAAAAATTAAAAGCGATAAAACAACGTTTTGTTTGTTTTTATGAAATCCCACTTATTTTCCATTGAAAAAAGTTGTTTTTCTCCAAGACCCCATTTTTCATTGTAAAACTTGGTGTTGAACATTTATTTGGGCTTAAATTACAGCAAGGAAGGTTTAGGTGGACATAAGGAAAAACATCCTACCTGTCTAGGTGGTGAAACACTGGAATAAGTTGGCTAGGGGGGTTGTGGAATCGCCAACACTGGAGATATTTAAGAGCAGATTAGACAGACACCTGTCAGGGATGGTTTGGATGGTGCTTGGTCCTGCTGTGAGGGCAGGGGATGGGACGTGCTGACTTCTTGTGGTCCCTTCCAGTTCTAATATTCTATGACTTTGAACTGCTTCAGTTTTGTCACATTCCTACTGCATCTCCACAGTGTCCAGATGTGAACAGGATCGGCCTGGGCTTAGCACGAGTCAGGGCCCTGTTGATATCGGTGGTTGGTTTTGCCGTACTCTTGACTGGAACCATCCCGGGGTGTCTCTCCTAGTTGAGATGGTTTTATTCACTCCGTTCTGACGTTCTCCGCCGTTAATTATAATCATCACCAGTTGGGAACAAACCAGAGGCCACTGGGGAAACACAGCAGCATCTGATGCTTAGGACTGCAAGGCAAAGTTGCCAGGAGCCGTGTTAGCGTCAGCAGCAATGGCATCCCAGAGTCTGCGAGCCTGGCAGACAGGCAGGCAAAAATGTTACTATGACAACCAGCAGCCAGTTCAGGTGTCACAGGGCGGTGGTGCGGGGAGGGCCGGGGGGACAACCGAGCAAAGCTTCTTCCCAAATCCAAAATTGCTAGGGAAGGAACAGGGTTGCCACGGTTTTGGCTTATTTGCTTCTCCTGCATGCTGGGGAGAAGGCAGCTGGAGAGAACGAAAAATCTCCTCTGGCAAATGTCAGAGCTAAGCTGGGAATAGTCTTAAAGAGCTTGTTTTGTTTGGCTAATCTAAGCGAGTGAGCTCACGTCTCCTGGAAGCCTAAGGAGATTATGTGACAGGAGCCAGCGCAGCTGGGCAGGCAGGGCCGGGTGAGCACCCTCCTCTTCCTTCGCTCAACACAGTCCCTGGTCGGTTGCAGGAGTGAAGAGATCCACTCCCCCCTGGATCATACGGTAACCACTTGCTTTTCTACACCACCTTTCAGCCTACAGCAAAACTGCTTTCCCCAGGGCCTCTCGGGCCTGCGTGAGAGGTGCTACAACCATTTCACAGACCAGGCAAGTCAAGTCCAAGGCCCCATAGGGCCCATTTTTCCAATCTGGCCCTGCAAGTAGGTGCTTCTATTTTTTTTCAGAGCCCAGCTTTAGTTCTATGGACTCTGATTTTCATAGGGGCTGAATTGTGACACTCAGGCCAGGTCTATACTAGACGTGGAAGGTCAGGTTAAGGTACGCAACTCCAGCTACGTAAAATATGTAGCTGGAGTTGGCTTACCTTAAGCCAAGCTTGGCGCCATCTTCACAGAGGAAGGTCGATGGGAGTAAACGCTCCTGTTGGCGTCCCTTACTACTTGTACCTGGTGTAGGAGTACTGATGCCAACTGGAGCTTCCCTCAGTGGTCGATTTAGCAGGTCTGAACTAGACCTGCTAAATAGAATGCCAAAAGATCGATCTCCAGCGTGGCCAGTGAAGACGTGGTCTCAGTATCCCTGGGCTTTGAAAGATGGGCAGCCAGCCTCTGAGGCATCCAAAACTCAAGGCCACTTTTAGAAAATGTTGGCCTAAGCAATGTGGTCAGAAGGCAATGACTCATGGACATTACCAGGAGGCAATGAGATATATCCTGGCTCCCAGGCCTGAGTGGTAACTCCCAAGCCAGGCCTCTTAGCACTTGGTTACTCACCAAATGCGTAAAGGTTCCCCATGCAGTGTGTATGTGCATCTCAAAGGGGAAGCTGGAATGCTGGATTCACCAGAACAAACCACTGTTACCTCAAAGTCCAGGATCCCATCTCTAGCACTGGACAAGACTAGATACTACAGAGGAAGACTCACCCACAGTCCACAATGCCCATTGTGGTGTTGTGGGTGTCTGTCACCAACGGTGGCTCGGATCCGTGGGCCTTGTCATTGGAGCAGAAGGCCGGGACATTTGTTCCTGGGGTTGTTCCAACGTCTCAGGCAGGCCCTCACCACCGACAGTCCCACCTCGCCCGAGGAGCGGAGCCGCCGATCGCCCCTCCGCAGGCGTCCGACGTCCTTTAGCGACGTCTTCCTGTCGGGTGTTTGGCCCTTTGCGCCCGCTCTGGGGGGAAGGTGTGAAATCAAGCACAGGGATTGCTCCAAAAGCAACGCCGGGGGGTAGGACACGCTCTGCTGCTACAGAGGCTGGTTTACGGCCTCCCTTCCTGCAACAGGGCCTGCCTCTGCATCTCCCATGGTGTTCGCTGGTGGCCACAAATGGAACCCTGGGACCAGCATGCCGGGGGTGGGGGGTCACTCATATGACCCCCATCACACTGTTAGAAACAGGGTAGCCATACCAATGCAAATCACACATGACACCAGTGCAGCCCGGCCAAATGAGGGGTAAAATTTGTCCTCCTCATTGAAGGCAATGGCCATTGACCTCAGTGGGATCTGGATTTTATCCTTGCGGGTCACCCTGAGGCAGCTACGGTACAAAGTCCCGATACTTCTTATTCCAACAGCCCCTTTCCCTCTGTCAAGGGTTTGGCTCCCCCCTCAGGCTTACAGGCCTGTCATCATCGGGGTTGCCTGCTCCTAGCTAACCCTTTAACCCCCGTGCTCTTGGACCCTGTACTCCCCACCGCCAGTCAAGGCCCGGATGGGCCCATTGCTGCTCAGGAGGGCTCCGGCCGCTCGCTCAGGGTTCTGGCCAGAGTCTCACTGCCGGACACCGAAAGCACCTCCGGCGTGCGCCTCCGGGCTCGGGTCTTCCCCCGCCACTCCCCAGTTCTGCCTTCGCTCCAGGCTCCTCCTCTGAGCCGGCTGTCCGGCCCTTTACTCCCCCGCCGGTTCTTTCCCCGCCTCCTCCTGTTGCGGGGCGATGACGTCACCCCGCGTCTCGCCCCGGTTAGCCCCTTCCTGTGGCCAGCTCCCTCCTCCTCTCTCCAGCCCTGGAGCCTCAGACCCCTCCCCCCCGGGGAGATCGGGTGCTTCTGCGTCCCCGTGTGGCCGCCTTGGCGGCAGGAATGGACCCTCGGTACCCATGAGAGCGGGCGGAGTGCAGGGAGTCGGGGTCTCCGCGTCTGCGGAGCCCCGTGCCCCGTCACACCCTCCTAATGGCTCAGTGTGCCGGGCAGATATTACTTAATCCTCACCGTGCCCATGCGAGCGGTTTATTTTTTACTCTAGGTCTGTGTTCGATCGTGGTAGGCAGGCTCCAAAGGGCTTTATAAGACAAATGAATTATAAACCAGCCTCTACTGCTGGACAACCCCTTGTCCCTGATGTGCCTGGAAGCACGGCAGCCCAGGGAATGACCAATCAAGTGCCTGTTAATTAGTGGGCTGTGAAAACTAAAAATGCCTTGCGGTGTCTCTGCAAAGTTATCAGATGAGCTCTGGCGGTCCTGCTTGAAGGATCGAGTTCGACAGGCAAGTGTCCTCAGCTTAACGAGGCCGACGTAAGGAGGAGCATGGAGCTGGGAGTAAAAACGATGGGAGATCAGCGCATGGAGATCAGGGAGTAAGGAGACCTGGGGGTTCTTGTCCCCACTCTGTCATTACTCAAGTTGGTCAGGATGTTTTCATGCCAACAAAAAAAGCTTTCGATTCCTTTCATGAGCACATGCGGTCAGGACCTTGCCTTTTCATCTGATCCAGGAGACAGCATCACTAGCAAAAGGATCGTGCCAAAGAAGGGTGCCATCTTGAAGACCACTGGCATCTCTGCCATTTAGGCAGAGCAGGTCACATTCTACTTGGCTTGTGAAACCTGAGATCAAGAGGAGCTGTTAGGACAAGAAGCAAGGGGCTTAAACTGCAGCAAGGGAGGCTTAGGTTGGACATTAGGAAAAAGTTCCTGCCTGTCAGGGTGGTTAAACACTAAAATAAATTGCCTTGGGGAGCTGTGGAATCTCCATCACTGGAGATATTTAAGAGCCGGTTAGACAGACATCTCTCAGGGATGATCTAGATGGTGCGTGGTCCTGCTGTGAGGGCAGGGGACTGGACTTGATGACCCCTTGGGGTCCCTTCCAGTTCTAAAAGTCTACGACTCTTTGATTCTAAAGTCAAGCTAAACAGGTTGGGGCCAACTTTATAGTTGGCAGGCGATATCTAAAGAAAACCCAGCTTGTTTACCGCCAGTCATTGGAGACAGCAAAGGCACAGAACGGATATGTCCAAGCAGTGAAGTAATGTTCATTTTCTGAGGACAGGTGTTCGCCCAAGCTGTTCACAAGGTGGGACTTCAAACCCTACCAGTCCATCAGCTGGTGTTTGGAACTAGAACCATCAGGTGCAAGGCATCCATGTTGCTGTGCCAGTCATTGCCACAAGGTGTACATCTTGCAGCAGGCACAATCACAAAGGAGAACATGCAATCTAGTGATTAGTGAACAGACTAGGGCAGTGGTCCCTGCCCTGGCGCCCGCCGAGCCATTTCTGTGCATCCGTCGAGTGAACAAGGCCAGCCCCGCCCCCAGGTTCACGGTGCATGGGTGGTGCCGGCCACCTGGGCGCACGGCATATGGGCAGCATCGGCCCCGGGCGTGCAGCACATGGGCGGCCCTGCCCTTAGGTGCGCAGCATGTGGGTGGCCCTGCCCCCGGGTGCGCAGTGCAAGGTCTGGGCCAGCCCTGGGCATGTGGCACATGGGCGGTGCTGGCCCCGGGCACGCGGCCCAGGGGTGGCCCAGGCTGTGGGCGTGCAGCACAGGAGAAGCACCGGCCCTGGGCGCTCAGCACATGAGCAGTGCTGGCTCCGGGTGCACGGTGCAAGGGCTGTGCTGGCCCCAGTTGCGTGGCATATGGGCGCGCCAGCCCCTGGGTGCGCGGCACAGAGGTGGCACCGGCCCTGGGCACGCAGCACAGGAGTGGCGCCAGACCCCGGGTATGCAGCACACGGGCAGTGGCGGCTCTGCCCACGGGCGTGCGGCGCATGGGCTGTTCCGGCCCCGGCGCACGGCATGTGGGCAGCCCCACCCCATGGCATGCAGCACAGGAGCGGCACTAGTGCTGGCCCCGGGAGTGCAGCTCATGGGTGGCGCCAGCACCAGGTGCGTGCCGTATGGGTGGCCCCGCCCCCAGGCATGTGCATGGCCCCGCCCCTGGGTGCCCGGCGCGTGAGTAGCCCCGCCCCCAACAGCCCCAAAAGGTTGGGGACTACTGGGTGAGGGAGTCACAATGGCAGGATTTAATTTCCATTTCACTCTTTTAGGGAAAGTCACTTTTTAACGGGTATCTGGGTCAGCTTTTGCACCTGTTAATAAATAACAATCATTTTACACCTGAGGTTGATACTGCTTGCTTCCCTCACCAGCCTGCTGGGAGGAACTGAGACTTGTCAAGTGCTGCAAGAACTTCAGGTGAAAGATGCTAAGTGTCAAACGTGACTATAGCCTTGGGATTGCAAAACAATAATACTAAAAATCAATTAGTAAATATTACGACTACTCTTGTTGGACAATGGTTTGAGCTGTGCTCTCGCTGACAGTCGGAAACAGGGGTATGTTCACGTCAGGCAAACTTTAACTGGAACGTGGTTCCACAAGGGTTCTGAGCACATGTGTGCGTTAAGTCCCCCTTACTGCTAAGAGTTTTGATGAATGTGTATCAGGGGACAAGACCCCCAAAACAACACAGTGTTACCTTGGCCTCCCGTTGCAAACATTGTGCATGCAAATCTATGGAAACAGCTGTCCTGATCTTTCACACAGAGACTAGCTTTTGCATGCTATTTAGCTCCCTCTACTGCTCCCTCCAGAAGCTTGCGGGAGGATTAAGCAACACGTATTAGGCAGCATATTTGGGGTTGTAGCATGCTGGAAAGCAGAAACAAAAAAGGCGAGCTCATATATGAAGGGCCTAAGTGAATGATCTAGACCAGTGGTTTTCCAACTACAGGTTGCGACCTAGGACGGGCAGGCGCGGAATGTCAGGCGCTGGGTCTCATTGATACAGGCGGACCAGGTGAGCAGTGGGGGTGCTAAGCAGCCAGCAACAGGCCTGGCTCCTAAATGGGGGAGAAGAGAGCACAGGGCTGCACGCACTGGCTCCGCACTGCCATTGGCTGGGAACCTGCTGCCGGCTGCGTCGGGGCCAGGAGAGGCAGGAAGCTGCCTGAACTCCCGCTGTGCCGCTGACCGGGAGCCACTCAAGGTGAGCCCCTTTTGCCACAGTCTTGACCCATTTCCCCAAGCTGGAGCCTCAGCCCCACCCCGGAGCCCACACACAAGTCAAGATATGTAGGGTCGTGGCATCAACAATTTTCTTCAACTGGGTCCCGAGGGGGAAAAAAAAAAGGGTGAAAACCGCCGGCCTAGAGAACTGCCCGTCGATGGTTATTAACTCTGTGCACTCCCATTTTCATTGCTTCGCCCACCTCAGAGAGCGTATTGGCGTCACTGGCGCTGTCGTCAGGGGAATCCTTTCCTCAACCTGCTCCCACCCTCACCCCCAGATGGCGAAGCAGCAACCTCGGACGATTAACGAGTCATCAGAAGACCCACAGGCGTGTCCACTGCCTGGGATTTTTTTAAGCTAAAAAGTGAAGTTTGTGTGACCCTCCGCAAGAGCATGTTGTGAAATCAGCAGCCTTCTGGGAAGCAGAGGATCTTCCTGTAACCTTGCACTTGCCCTCTAGATTTCTCCCCTGTGCTTGTCGCCGGTTGCCATAGAGATGTGAGGCAAGAATAGGAGATATGTCGCTGCCATCTTCTGGGCAAGCAGCGGATTGCATGGGACTTCGGAAAAGGGCACGTTTCTGCCACCTGCAGCTGGTTAATACATACATCACGGGCCCTTTCGGTATGCCAGGAAGGACCGTTAAATTATCATGCTTTGACCTCCTGAATGACACGGGCGATAGAATTGTTTGTACCCACTGGATCGATCCACATCCCCGTTTGCAAACTGAACCAACTGTACTCTCGAATATTAATTCCAACGGTCATCATCCCACAAGCACCCTTAAAAACTCCCTTCAATAATCAAGTGCCTCCCCACGCACAGAATCCTAGGGCTGGAAGAGACCTCAGGAGGTCAGAGTCCAGCCCCCTGCCCAGAGCAGGATCAAACCCAACTCAATCATCCCAGCCAGGACTTTATCAAGCCGGGTCTTTAAAACCTCTAGGATGGATATTCCACCCCCTCCCTAGGGAACCCATCCCAGTGCTTCCCCAACCTCACAGGAAAATAGTTTTTCCTAATATCCAACCTAGACCTCCCCCACTGCAGCTTGGACCATTGCTCCTCATTCGGTCATCTGTCAGCAATGGGAACAGCCTCTCTCCATCCTATTTGGAACCCCCCTTCAGGTAGTTGAAGGCTGCTCTCAAATCCCCCCTCACTCTTCTCTTCTGCAGACCAAATAGACCCCAATCTCTCAGCCTCCGTAATAAATAAATATAATGGACGACAGATTAATCATTATTAAAAAATGGCACTGCAGAGGGTGCATCTATGGAATTTTTTTCAATGACTATTCAAAGGTACAAAAGGTCCAAGGTGTTTCTGAGCAGTAACATATAGAAAACTTTAGCTATATGGCTTACTGGCTTCTATTTCTCTGCTCTACAGTTTGAAAACAGCCTATGGAAATGACCATATGCATCTCATAGGATGATAAAGTTACATCTGGCACCCACTGCCTTGCAACAGACTTCTAGAAATACAGGTCAAACTCTCCAGCGGCTCTAAATTGGTGTTGCTCATGGACTTCAAGAGAACACCACGGTATGTCGAGAACTTGTACGAAATTGGTGGCTTGATTTGATTGTGCTCTCCTCCACGTCCTCAACCGGAGGGGAGTCTTTTTCATAGAGCTTCAGTGACCAGATGCTAAAGATGGATGCGAGGCTTGCTAAAATAAACCCGCCGATGGTTAAGTAGAAACTTTCTCCCAGGGACGATGCATAATGGTATACCTTTAACAGTTCCTTGGTTTTCGATGTTTGGATTATCGTTAAGAGCCAAGTACAAAACACCAGCACTAACGCACAAAGAACAGCTGTGAAAAGAGAGTGAAGAACAGAAAGGCAGTGACTTTACGGCAAGTCAGTCTGTATCCACAAAAACAATGAGAAGTTTGCAGATTTATTTGGGCATAAGCTTCCGTAGACAAAACCCAACTTCATCAGATGCGTGGAGTGGAAATTTCCACACCCTCAGGCTTTGCTTTGGGCCCGGGCGATGAGCCACAGTGAGAGAACCACTGGGATAAGATCACGCTGAGCCTTCCCATGAGGGCAACTTGTCACTTTGCCAGCACCTTTTGTAATGCCTGGCAGGGTTTTCACTCTGAACCCATTAGGCACAACAGGTTAGGGGACACAATGAACCAGCTCCCGGATCACATGATAGAGCTATAGTGTAAAGACAGCAGTACCAGCACAGCAAGATCTAGTCTCTGAGACTTGCATGCATCGGCAAGTTGTGGTAACACCTGGGAGGTGCACTGCCCCTTTTGCCCCTTGCTAAATGGGGTTCCCTCTCATGCCCCCTCCCTGTTCCTGTGAGTGACCTTCCCTGGATTACTCCCCCGCCCTGGCACCAGTCACCTATGCCTGTGTGCACAGTTTGGGGGGATTTTCAAAGGTATTTATGACCCTAAAACTGCATACAGCACTTTGATTAGTTGGGCACATACCCCCTTTTCAGAAAAAAGATGTTCTGCTCCCCCAGGAGACAGGTGTAAGAGACAGTACAAGAGAACAAGCTCTGTCTCTCACTCTCCTAGCTATTAACCACCCCCTGCATCCCATGGAAAAGAGAAGAATCCAAAGGAACGGACTGAACTAAGATCCTCTGGGTTATGCTGGAGGAGACTACAGCTCTTGGTTACGGGGTCCTTTTAGTGAGTCACTGACCAGAGTGAGGGGGAAATCAGCCCATCTGACTTCCCCTGCCTAGTAGCTGTCCTATGAAAAGACTATCTGCTCCATCACTGAGAGTGTGATTCAACAATGTGGCTTGTGGGTGGGTGGCGGGGTGGGGGAGTCTATTAAAGCTAAAATTGTACAATGGCTGATTTATAGGTGCATAGATTTTAAGGGCCTCAGGGATCACTGTGATCAGCTAGTTGCTTTTCACCCTTCATGCTGGCTGCTGACTTCTTGCCTTTGATTCCCCTGGGACTTTTTAATATGAATGTTTCATAGAAATCCATTAGAAGCAGCATTTCAAAAGGCAGTCGCAGAACCATCACAACTCAGCTGGCCCAGGAGTGAGCCTCTTAAGTGGATAGGACTGACGAGGCTTTGCACAGTGAAATCAGGTTGGTATATTTCACTTTTGAATCTAGTTGCAGTCACCTTCTGGTTCTTCTGCACTAGCCCAATGCTGCTGCTATTGGGGGTTTCAACCCTTCCGAGGAAAAGTTAAATGTAATTGAAACAAAAGGAATTTTTCTTAAAACAAACAAACAAACAAAACACAACAGGAAAATTCTTCTGTTCATATTAAGATTATGCTAACCTCAACACACACACACACACACACACACACACACACACACACACACACACACACACACACACACACACCCATTTGTTCAACAAACAAAAGTTACCTGACAATATGTGTAGGAAACTTGAAATGATTAAACGCGCCACTCCTAGCTTCTTTATCTCTATGAAGTCAAGGAGGAAAGCCACGAAGCCAGTCAACACACCCAGGAAACACATTCCCAGCATCAGATGTATGAAGACCCATTGATTCGGCCTCAGGAGAATAATGTCTTTTATCAAAACAAAACAGCAGAATAAATACAGGACAACAGGAAATGAAATAGAATGAACAAGTCCAAAGCTACAGCAGCTGACGGGCTCTTAATTCTTTTCCTGTGTCCTGGTGACCCTTCCACAAGCTGCGCTGCCATTGGTAGTCCATCAATTTGTTAAAACTAATGGACTTCTATATCTAGTAGATTCAGGCTGATGGCACCATCCAATTAGCATGTTGGTTTTCAGCAAGATGCACCCAGAATATTCAGTGGAGAACTCATTATATCTCTTTACGAGTTACCCTTTGCTTGTCTCTTGCCTTGTTTTTTAGATTGTAATCTCTTCAGGACAGGGACCATCTGTTTGGACGGATCTATGCCACGCAGCAATGTCAACCTGATTGTACCCAATTTCAGCTGCATAAATAGGTTGAGGTGCTGCATGGTCTCCACGGGGAAAAGCTCTCCTGTCGACTATGTTTCTCATTCTGGTGGAGTACTGAGTCGACAAGAGAACTATTGGTGGTTGATTTAGCAGGTCTTTACTAGACCCATTAAATCAAACCCTGGGGGATCAATTACCGCGGCACCAATCTCCCAGTAAGTGTAGACCTGCCCTTTGCTAGATGTAGAGTACAATGAGGTTCTGGCCTTTACATTATCATGATACAAAAATATGTATGAGACAGAGTTGAGTCACAACAACTTCTAGCTTCAGAATCCTTCAAGACTCAAGATTATCCTTCCCATTTAGCCTTGACTCTAGAGAAGGAAGGAAGCCCTTTCATTACATCCCCTCTATCACCATGGCTAAGCAGATGCCATAAGCGTAGACAACTGTTCAGCCTGGTGAGCGGGGGTGAATAAGAAAGCCAGAATGCAAAGCCTGAATAACTTGGGTTACCAAACTGGCCCTGGCATTTTAAACTCTCTAGCTCACCAGAGCTGGGCAATTACAGAGAACTTGTCAAGGCCATTTTTCAGCAAAGAATTTAAAGCAAAACACTTAAGTACATGCTCCAGTCCCACTGAATAATAATGAATAATGTCTAATTCTTTGATAGTGTTTTACAAAGTACTTTTAACTATCATTTCATTTTACAGATGGGGAAACTGAGGCAGGGAGCAGTGATCTTAAGCCCCAAGTTCCTCCAGATGGTCAATGGCAGCAGAAGAAATCAATGGTAACTCAGATTCGTGCTGGCGAGGGGAACCCAGTGCTCAGTGAGTAGTCCAGTTGTATTTGTGTTTGCTCCTGATTTCCGCTGATCTAAAGCCAGCGGAAAGAATTGAAAGGGGGCTTCGCAGACCTTCAGAAAAACGGACAGAAATATAAAGTTACAGAACCCTGGACCCTCTGGGGAGAATGGGAGATGATCCATTGCGACATGTATCAGCAGAGGCCAACAAAAAGGCTGCCAAGACTTTGTAAATTGGAGAGCAGCACTTGGAGTGAGTCACTATGGATGCTAGAAAAGATATAACAAGTTATGGGCGAGTAGCATACCATGTACTGGTTTGCTAGTACATTTCGAACAACTGACTCTAGCTTTCCTTTGCCACACAACTCGCTAGAGATCACCATGAGCTTGGGCTGTGTTCCACACAGAGCCACTGCTCCAAGATGTGTGCTCAGATCCTGCTTTATGAAGACACAAGGGAAAAGGCACTTGGTAGTTTGTGTGCAACACTCATTTGCACGTCACCCACCACCACCATCACCGCCCAATGTGATCAGCGGTCTGTCTGCATCAGAAAGGCCTTCCATTGGAGCAGCCCGGGTTCTCACCGATTTCAGTTGACACTGTAAAAACGAGTAGTCTCATGGCACCTTAGAAACTAACAAAAATATATAGAATCAGCCAGTTCTGCAGTCTCTCTCTAATTGAAAAGCTTCAGGGGGCAGCCAAGTTGGTCTTTAAAGTGCTACCAGACCATTTGTTGTTTTTTAAGTTTCTCTCTAAGGCTGTGTCTAGACTACATGCCTCTGTCATCAGAGGCATGTAGATTAGACACATAGGCAAAGGCAAATGAAGCCGCGATTTAAATGATTGCGACTTCATTTACATTTACATGGCTGCCGCGCTGAGCCGACAAACAGCTGATCAGCTGTTTGTCCGCTCAGCGCGCTAGTCTGGACGCTCCCCTGCCGACATCAAAGCCCTTTGTCGGCAGCCCCGGTAAACCTCATCCCACGAGGAATAACAGGGCTGCCGACAAAGGGCTTTGATGTTGGCAGCGGAGCGTTCAGACTAGCGCGCTGAGCGGACAAACAGCTGATCAGCTGTTTGTCAGCTCAGCGCGGCAGCCATGTAAATGTAAATGAAGCCGCGATCATTTAAATCGCGGCTTCATTTGCCTTTGCCAAAACAACAAATCTACATGGCTCCGTCAACGGAGCCATGTAGTTTAGACGTACCCTAATTGGTTAGTGAAATTCAATCTTTCCTCATAGGTCTGTTTTTTCCAGACTTATCTTCTAAAGACTTTCTCAGCTTGTCCACATCTTTCCTGAAGTGTGGCACCCAGAACTGGACACCGTACTCTACGTGAGGCCTTACCAGTGAGGCGTAGAATGTTTAAGTATATTTAATTTTGCCTTGGTATGATTAAATATACTCAGACCATCCACAAGCTCCAATGACAAGGATTTCAACACTCCTGTTCCAGTGCTTACTGATTCTAATTGAAAGTTTTCCCTAATATGTAATCTAAATATCCCTTTTGGCAAACTTAAGTGGATTGTTTATTGTTCTACCTCAGTGGACATGGAGAATAGTTGATCACTGTCCATTCACTTATTTGATGACTGTTTTAATCTCACCTGACACCTTTTCTTCTCCACACTAAACTAAATATGCCCCATTCTTTCACATTTTCCTCACAGATTACTAAATCTCTTAGTTTTGTTTCTCTCCTCTGAACGCTCTCCAGTTTATTTACAATCCTCCACTTGAGGCCTTACCGGTGCATGAAAAGGCAGAAAAATTATAGTGTTTTACATGCACACGCCTGTTAAAATGCCCCAGAATGACACTAGCCGCCTTCACATCAGCACCACACTGTTGGTTCATATCAATTTGTGAGCCACTAGAACCACCCAAATACTTTTCTGCAATACTGCTGCCAAACCAGTTAGTCCCCTTTTTGTATTTGTGCATTTGCCTTTTCTTTCCTACATGTAGTATTTTGCACTCAAATTTACAGGTGTCCCTGCTATAAGTCGCCCTGGCATACATCCATTCTACACTAATGTCATTGACACTTGTAGGGACTGATGCGTTTTAAGTCCTCCCATTCCTGCTCTTAAGTCGTGTGCGCGCAAAAAAAATAAAAATAAAAAATTGGGAAGTCAGCCACAGGGAAAAAAATCCCCGCTTTAAGTTGTGTTGATATAAGTCCACGTTTTTCAGAACGTATCTTGGACTTACAGCAAAGACGGCCTGTATTGAACTCCAGACCAATTATCCAATTTATCAAGATCATTCTGAATTCTACTCCTATCCTCCAAACTGCTTGCCAGTGCGGTGCCATCTGAAGACTGTAGAAGCATATTCCCCACTCCATCATCCGTAGTGTGTGTGAAAATACTGACACGTACTGGATCGTGGATATACCCCGCTAGGGCTCCTAGTGCTCCCAATTTATGGTAATTTCATCTATACCATATTCTCCTAGTTTGCTTATGAAAATGTTGGGCTGTATCAAAAGACTTATTACAGTCCAGATGTATCACCTCTACTGCTTTCCCTCTATCCTGTGGTGCCCTGGCAAAGAAGAAAATGAGATTGGTTTGGCACGATTTGTTCCTGGCAAAACAATATTGGTGGTTTCTTCTTCTTCTGGTGCATCAGGTACCTCGTGAGATGGATCCAGTCTGCCAAATACTATACTCCTGCAACAATGCTCCCTCTAGTCTTTTCCATCCACTGCATTCCATGGAGTTTTTCCATCCACATGCGGAATACATTTTAATGTACACCAAGACACACACAAATGTGCACCACCAAAAACCTAGCTGGGGGCGCTCTCAAATGCC
This sequence comes from Pelodiscus sinensis, assembly GCF_049634645.1. Taxonomy (NCBI): domain Eukaryota; kingdom Metazoa; phylum Chordata; order Testudines; family Trionychidae; genus Pelodiscus; species Pelodiscus sinensis. The sequence goes on from NC_134715.1 coordinate 129,022,373, forward strand.
ACCAGGCTCCCTACAGCCCCTCCTCTAGCCTACTTCTGGGATCACCCAAGAGGGAGCCTTTCCACCTGCATATGATCCTCTGTGATAGACCACCCCAGATCTCTGCCACTGGGTCACCAGGCCTCTCTTTTTTCCTTCTCCCCAGGGCGGCTTAGTTCTTACCCTTTAAAACGCCATCCCTTATCCCATCTGCCTTGAGCAGTCTCACCTGAGTAGCTCGTTTGGTTCAACCACTGCTGGGACTTCAGACGGATGGGCACCCCGAAGATGTAAATGGCGACCCAGAACTCCGACCTCTTCTGCAGAGGTTCGTGATCGGTGGTTTCCAGCATGATCCAGCCGAGGTTGGAGACGGCAATGCACAGGGCTGCCACGGCAAGGCACTGGCATGTGGCTGCAGCCAGGCTGTACTGGGTGGCCATCGACAGCTCCCACAGCTGCTCGTGGTCGGAGCGCACGGGCAGGTTGCCCGCGGCAACCATGGCTAACAGCCCTGAGTACTCGCTGCCGGACGACGTTCGCCTCTCCATCGTCACCTGCTGCCGGGGAGCCGGTCCCAGGGCCTGGCTGGTTTCCAAAGCGAGGCTGGCTACATTCTTCTCCCAACCGCCCGGGTCATTCCCTTCCATGGCAGGCTCCGCCCCCTCACACCCACCAATGGTAGAGGCTGCTGTGGCATCAGCCCCGCCCCCTCACAGCTACCGGCCCGATCGGAAGCCCTGGGCCAGCCTCAGGCGCACCCTCTAGGCCTGCTAACACCTATCAGACTGCCCCCTGCCCCAGTCCTTACAGCAACCATTACCAGCCAGTCCCGCTCAGGGTATTTATTAATTATCCAACAGCAGTGTCCCAGCCGGGCAGGAGAACTGTGCGCTAGGTGCTGTACGACATGGCAAAAGGCAGTCCCTGGTCTAAGAGCTTACGGTCTTAGTTGAGATGAGATGCCGCAGGTGAGTGTCACAAACCAAGAGGGCAGATGAAAGTAACAGGGATAGGAGCCATGGATAGCTCCACACACAGCCAGACCTCCCAGAGTACATCTACACTGCACACAATACCACCCTGGCAGTCGTCTCAGAGCCTGGGTCAGCTGCTCATTGCAGATAGAGTTACCACCTTTGAAATACCCAAACCCAGCACACACACACACCCCTCCCATCCCCCGCAGGGCAAGCCCACTGCATCCCCAAACCTAAGGCAACTGCACACACCTGCCCGCTGCTTCCACAGCTACTTATAGCGATCCAAACTCCCCCTCTTGTGCACGTGGTGCGCTTTGCGTGTCGGTGGGCAGGCAGCCGCTGTGTTGTCAAGTTTTGATCGGTTATTGCTTGCACTAGGGAACACGGCAGCTTCCTTAGCTGGACGCTGAAACCTTTAACATTAGCCAGGCCAGCGTATTGCAATAATAGAGCAAATGTCAAGATCCATGTAAAAGACAAAACTACCAACCAACAACCCTGAGAATAAATTGTTTTTTCTGGCAATTGGCAAGTCCATAAAGAAAAAAAAATCCAGCCACCTTGGTCAGGTGCAAACCCTAGCTATGGGGCCAACAATTTGTGCAGTGCCAGGAATGAGTTGGGCCAGAGAACTGCCGGGCAGGCAGGATGAGAGGACAGGGATCCTATCTGTAACCGACTTGCTCTGATCGACCGTTGTGTCTCGGATTCTCCGCCTGCAAAACAGGGATGATGACACTGCCCCCTAGTCAACAGCCTCTGGCCCAAGATTTGGTATCTCTGCACACAATGGAGAGAAGGCAGCTGTTTGTTGATGGCGCCAGGGCTCTGCCTAGTGGAGAGGAACTGCCCTAGACCCCACATACCAGTGGGATCCGCACCCACAGCATCACCTTGTATTCTAATTCATGCAAATATAGTGGAGAGATGCTCTTTCCCACCGCCTCTTTAAACCCTCTGCCCCCTGTGTATTACAGAGTGAAGAAAAAGGAAGGAAAACAGCCCAGGTGGAAAAAACCAGGAAGAGCCTAGAGCAGGAGGAAACGAACGATGTGGGAGAAGTGGAGTGGATTTCATAGGAGAATGAGAAGGGGGTGGGGGCTGAGTCCCTCCCACTCCATTCCCCCATCCTGCCCACCAAAACAAATCAATCTTGCCAGCCTTACCCTAGCCAGACCTCCTGCACCTCACAGCAGGCTGGCATCACACGCAGCCCATCACCAGCCAGCCCTGCATCATTCATTGGCCAATGCCTGTCTAGCTTTGTGGCAGGTGCCAGGACAGGAGCTCCTCTAGGACCTCATTAGTTGTGTAGTCCACTGTTCCAGGCACTGCCCAAACCCAGAGAGATGAGGCACTGCTGCTAAGAGCTGTATTTATCACACACACACCCACCCACCTACCTCTGGGAATGTGGCACACGCTGAGCGACAAGCTCCTCCCTGAAGGGGAAAATTGAATCCTCAAAACTCAAATGTCGCACTTGTCATAGAACACAACCATGTCCCCTTAACTCTGCCCCTTTTGATCCATTCCTTCAGGCATCCCTCAGAGACACTGCAGCTCCCTATACTCTTAAACATGTGTGTCCAGGGAGATCCCTTATTCCTCAAAGTACCAGCAGTGCACGGTGCATCCGCTGGAATACAGAGCCGGAATCTTGGCCTACAATTGCCATAGAAACTGAAAAAAATGGCAGTTTTTATTAGCGGGGAGTGAGCTACTGGGTTGTTCTCAGTTCCTTAGGGTGTTGCAGCAGGAGGAGAGAGAGCCACAGGCAGGCTGGTGTGAGAAGTGTTGCCTTGACTCTAGATTTCCAGGTTTGCTAATTTACTGGGTGGGGGGGCGAGTGTGTTAAAGGGCACAAGGCATGCAGACCACCAACGGGAGCCCTCAGCCTTCACGCCATGGTAACAAAATCCTACCTGTGAATTTCCATCAGGGTTTTATTTAAGAGGGGGTAATGGGAGTGCAGCGGTAGGAAGGGGCAGTAGGAAGTGCCCAGGAACCTCAGCTACCCCAAGCTTGCTGCATTCCCAGACACCCCTGTGTCTCCTCCGGATGCAGCTATCAGAATCCCCAATGGGGGCCTCCCCCTCTCCCTGGCAAGCGGACATCAGGAACGAGATTCCTCTAGAGCTTCAGGCAGCTCCTTCGTACCAAGCCTGCCAGGGGTTCCTCGCCAAAAACAGAGAAAGAGCCAAACCAGACTGCTGACGGGGCACTGAGGCACACAGACTAAAGAGGCACTCCTGTAGTCTGGGAGCTAGGAATTGAACCCACCCTCCCTGAATTAACCCCCAAACTCCTCCTAGGTCTTTCTAGCAAGTTCTGGGCCCCTTTCTGAATTCTGTGCTCATCTCTAGGGGTTTTTTTTTTTTTTTTTGCTCTTATTCTGTATGTAACATGGCCCCACACACTGCCTCAGCTAGGAGACTGCAGATGCCCCCTGAGATCTTGGCTAAGGTTGGCAGCCCTGGAAATTAGGTCAGTAGGTCACTGACACCTCTTTCAGCGGACAAGCCAAATTTAAACGGATATGTAAAGAGTAGAGAGCAAGTCACAGCCTTGCTCAGACCGGGAGATGATGGGCTGATGTTAGACCAAATATTAGGGCTGCCGATTAATCATAGTTAACGTATGTGATTAACTCAATTAATTGTGATTATTCAGTTTTAGTCACTATGTTAAACATTAGAATACAAAGTGAAATTTATTATATATCTTTGGATTTTTTTCTACATTTTCATTTCAATTACAACACCACATGCAAAGCATAGTTCTCCCTTTTTATTATTACAAATATTTGTACTGTAAAGGATAGCAGTTTTCAATTCACTTCACACAAGTACTGTAGTGAAATCATGAAAATGCAACTTACAAATGTAGATTTTTTTTGTTACATAACTGTACTCAAAACAAAATAGAGTCTACAAGTCCACTCAGTCCTACTACTTGTTCAACCCATTGCTCAGACAAACAAGTTTAACATTTATGGGACATAATGCTGCCTACTTATTTACAATGTCACTTGAAAGCGAGAACAGGCATCTGTATGGCGCTTGTAGCCAGCATTGCAAGGTATTTACGTGCTAGATATGTTAAACATTTGCATACCCCTTCATGCTTCAGCCACCACTCCAGAGAACATGACTCCACACTGTTAAAGAAATATTCCTGTTAAAGAAATAACTAATTAAATTTGACCTCGTTGAGGGAGACCTGTTTGTCTCCTGCTCTGTTTTACCTATATTCTGCCATGTATTTCACTTTATAACAGTCTTGAATAACACAAGCACGTGTTTAAGAACACTACAGCAAACGACTAAAAGTTTAAGACTCTAAAGTGCCTTCCAAAACCTGAGGGGGACAAAGTATGGAGCCTGCTTTCAGAAATCTTAAAAATGCAACATTGTAAATAAGTGGGCAGCGTTATCTCCTGCAAATATAAACAAACTTGTTTGTTCAAGCAATGGGCTGAACAAGAAGTAGGACTGAGTGAACTTGTAGGTTCTACAGTTTGATTGTTTTGTTTCTAAATGTAAGTGTTTTAAACACAACTCTGCATTTGTATATTCAACTCTCATGATACAGATATTACCCTTCAGTACTTGTAAGGGAGGAACTGGGAATACACTCTCTCGCTTTTCACAGTGCAAATGTCTGTAATAAAAAAATAAACTTAGCCATTTATACTTTGTATTCTGTGCTGTAATTGAAGTCAATAAATTTGAAAGTGTAGAAAACATCTAAAAATATTTAAATAAATGACAATATTGTTGAACAGCGTGAATAACCACCATTTTGGAAATCGCTTGACAGCCCTATCAAGGATGTATAAGTTTGTAACAGGCTTTTAAAAACTCCTTCATTACTCTAGAGCTAAATTTGTTTCTGCTCTGCGCTATCGAATGCAGACAAGGAAACACATGGATTCCCACTCGTAGACCAAGTGCCATAAGACTGCCTGGGAAGTAGTGAGAACTTTACTCGTGGAATAGTCACAGCAGTGAATTTTGTGGTTCTGAAACACTGGCTCCACTGGTGTTTGAAGCACCTGGCACTGTGGCACACACTACACAAATACAACTCTTGGCTCTTAGATATTCTCAGGAAATAACATTTGAGTAAACATCACCTTAGAAATTTGTGCCTGCTGAGCGTGGCATGCGAGAACTGCTCCGCTGACATGGCATTCCGAACCACGCACACACACGCTCCATCAGATATTCTCTCTAGACAAACATATGCAAGGAAACTACCATGCCGGCCCAATGAGCGATGTGATGACGTAATGTTTGTGAAAGGCTCTGAAGATGGTGAAACCACAAAACCCTCCATAGTTGAGCAGACGCTGCACCAAAGACCCTCAGTGCACAAAAAAACAGGCCTCTTTCCATTCGACAAGTTACGCAAGTGGAGCTGCAGAAGGAAGCTCGCACTGACCAACGGCCCGATTTTGACCAGTTACATCCTCAACAACTGCAGTTCAATTTCAAATAACTGTTGAGATCAATGATGTTACTTTGCTGAATTCAGTTACTTGCTCGGCTGTAGAAATCAATGCACAAGTCGGTTTTAAAAAAAAACCGTGTCACACTCAAAAAGTCTGCAATTCTTGCCGCTGTATTTATTTTACTAGGAAAACTGTCCATATCATGACAGGGCAAAACAAAACAAAGATACACTACCAGCATACACCCCCAAACCAAATGAATAATTCAGACACTTTGAAAAGCCTTACATCAACCCATCTGTCTGCTGGTGGCTGACTGCCTCTTGCGGGGCGGTGAAACGCACCAGTATTTGCATCAGGTACACGAGGCAGCATTACAGCTAAATGTTGCCTCCCAGAGCTGGTAGATTCTGCAGGAATGGTGTTAGCAGACACATTTCATTTGCATGTTGTGATGTTGCAGTGAGAACATTTACAGCTAATCAGACCAACAAGATTTCCATTCAATTCCGTTCTACTTTGACTTTTCATGTACTGAGAAGTGTTGTTACTGTATGCCAGATGAACAAGTACAATGTGTTTAAAAGAGAAGATTAGCGGAAAAGCATCCATCTGACTATACATCTTAAATTAGTCGCATAAAGGCGATAACACCTCCCTACTCCCTATTAAAACTGTGAGGCAAGAAAAGCCATGAAGCAACAGTTCCTTAGAAATATTCTCTTGGTTGCAGCAACAGCACTGTGAAGCCTGGGAAGTCAGTCTCCCCTTTGTGTAGAATAGTAATAGAAATGTAGCCGTGTTAGTCTGGTGTAGCTGAAGCAAAATGCAGGAGTATGTAGCACTTTAAAGACTAACAAGATGGTTTATTAGTAATAAACCCTAATAAACCATCTTGTTAGTTTTTAAAGTGCTACATACTCCTGCATTTTGCTTCCCCTTTGTGTGTGTGTTTTTTTTAAAAACAATCAAGAACACTCACTCCTTTTAGTAGCTACCTATGTGAAACCAGCAGTCTCACTGACTTGATGCATGCATTTGTGTTGCAGGACATTACAGGACACGCCCTGTTTACCATAATTAGGATGGATCTGTACAGCAAGCCAGGGATATTCACCTTGCTCGGCGTGTTTGTGTCTTTCTGGCTGCAGACACAGGAAGAGTGTGTTTTGGCCGCCTGCCACGCTTTTGACATGACCTAAGCAAGAAAACTGAGGTATCCGAATGGCAAAGGCTTTTTACAGCAAGAAGCGGTTTGACATTCTTTGAGCTTGGGAAGCGCTATTTAGAGAGTTATTAGAACCAGAAACTTCTAAGAGTTTTCTTTTTTATCTTCTACATCAATTCTAGACAATACAGTAAAATCTGCAAATGCCATCTGCATAGATGTATTATTTCAGCACCCCCCACAGGCAGTTGACCTTAAAACTAAGCCTCTCTCTGCACTACTGCAGAAAGTCGACCTAAGGCACTCAAATCCAGCTATGTGAATAACAAAGCTGGAGTTGACCTACCTTAAGGCGAGTTACTGTGTGTCTCTACACCCTCTCTCTCCTGTCGACTTACTCTTCTCATCAGGGGGCAGGGGTCAACTGCAAAACGATCAGTGGTTCATGTGAGGGTCTCCACTAGACTTGCTAAATCAATCTCAGAGTGATACACACTGTAGTGTAGAGGTTGTCTAAGCACATAACACACTACCAGCTGCAAAGCCAGCCTGGGTAATGCCAGCTGCAGTTTCAAATGCAACTGTACAGGACACAGACGTGAGATCTGGAAGCAAAATGGGATGATTGGTAGGGTGCACAAATTTACCCAGCATGCCTTTCCAGCTCACACCAACACAAGGTTCTGAGCGTTGAATAAACTGAAAAGTGTGGTAGAGCTTTTATGGGCACTTGGGGCTAAATTCCACCTTCTATTGCATCCACATAGTCACTGAAATCACAGTCACAGATGCACCGGAGAACATATAAGAGGGGGTGGAGGGAAAAATGTGGCTCCATTTTATTCTCATTAGCCACTCTAATCAACTGAGAAGCAAAACACTGGCTAACACCCTGCAGTTCATGTTAAAGGTAATCACCACATCTCTTTCATGGTTATGGACACGGAGGTTTTGTTGTAACAACGCGTGTGTTATTTATTTACTGCAGCATCGGTCCGCACCGTGAAATGCATTATCACGCCACACTCTGACTGACAGCTCTGCTTTCCGGCTGGAGGTTGATGAGGGAATTGCTTGCTTGGGCCAAATCTGCAATGGAGACTCGTCCTCGCTGTTTGATAAACTGAGCCACAGCAGCCATCTCCTCTGGAGTGATATAGATGAACTTTCCTCGGTCATCGATCACGCCTAGAAGACAAACACGACCTGGGGTGAGTACTTCCAAGCTAGCTACATTTCCCAACGGCATTAACGACCCCGCAACTTTAGTCAATTCAGACGACCACATTTACAGTGCACAGACAGTTCCAGAGTTAGGAAGGCAGGGTGGCCCAGCAGAAAGGGGCGCTGGCCTAGGAACAAAACTTGGATTTTATTCCAAACTATCCCACAGTCACGCAGCAGGCCCATGGCAAACACACTTCTGGGCCTCCCTCTGTCTTGTCCCAGGCTATCCCTATGCTTATGCAGCTGCATAGGGCACCTGAAAATTTGAGGCACAACTGGGAGCAGACCTGCTCTTCCCTACGGAACCCCATGATATGTGCCCTGCCCTTCCTAAAACTCTTGCAGGAGAGAGAGAGAGAGAGAGAGAGAGAGAGAGAGAGAGAGAGAGAGACAGTGTCTGTGTGATCAGCTGTGAGCTGAGTGGGAGCCTTTGCAGCAGCCAGGCACTTAACTCCCTCCCTGCCGGACTCTCCCAGGCAGCTGGTGTGCCGCACTGGCACCAGTTAACGTGCCATGGGGAGGGGATGGGGAGAACCAGGAACACATCACATGGGAGTCACGATGGAAGGGGGTGGCCAGGACCCCATCAATCCTAAGGATGGCCCTGGTCTTGTTTATTTAGATGTCCGGAGTGGATCAGTAGCTTTCATTTCTGCCTCACACCCGTTCCCCACCTGCCTGCTCCCGTTTTATACCGTGCTTGTGAATGCTTCGTTACTGTGTACATGCAGCACCTAGTACAAGGGGGTTGTGGCCCACACCCAGGGCTCGGCAAATACAAATCATGGCCTCTGTTGGACTGCAAGGCAATAGAACACCACGTATCAATAAAATCAAAGTGGCACACTGCTAGTATCCATGTGTTACTATCATATTACAATATACAACTGCAGCCCAGGTTGCCAACACTGCAAGGAAGTGCAATAGCCACTAGGTTATCTAGCCCCCTGTAGCAAACCCTCTTCAGAGAACCTAGCTCGAACCTTTTCCCTTGAATGCAGGCAATACCTTCCTCCTCTTGCCAAATGAGGGCAGGAAAGACCACCACCTGTAGGTACCAAACTTGCATCTATTCAGGGGACAGCAACGAAAAAAAATAGGGATAGGAGGACAAACGGGAGCTGAAGTCCTAATGGGCCCTTGTAGAACTACAAACTATTTTAATTTCATTTTGACAAACGGATGAGTTTTCAGACTGGCAGCGTCCCAGCAGAGTTTGTAGGCTACTCTAGTCATCTGAGGAAGGGGAAATCCTAATCTAAACAGCTGTATGATTAAATGGTTTTATTTTGCTTAGGGCTTTTCTTTATTAACATGTGGAAAAAAAAAGTGTCAAAGCAGCCGTCGCAGTCTTGTCTAGCGCTCGTCTCCAGGGCTTCCCGGGCCCCATGCAGAGGCTCTCTTTACATCAGCTCCTGCTCTCTGCTGCTGTTTCCCTCTTAGCCTCCTACTGACAGGTGTGGAGAGTCCCCACCCACGACCTTTCCTGACCAACCTCGCTCCTATCTGCTTCCCCTGCCTTAGCAGCAGAAAGCCATACATGCAATTTCCTGTCGGGCACATGACTAAGAGCAGGCATAAGATCCACAACTACCACTTCCAGTTCTCAAGGTCACTACAGCTGCAACAAGTGCACTGAGGACAGCTCGTACACAGTCCTCCAGGTCTACTGTCTTGTGATGGTCCCTTTTCTAGGATCCAGGTTATCATATGAGGAGAGGGTTAGAAAGACTGGGACTTTTCAGCATGGAAGAGATGACCAAGGGGATATGATAGACATGCATCAAAACATGACTGGTGTGGAGAAAGTAAATAAAATTATTTACTCCTTCCTATAACACAAGAACTAGGAGGCACCAAACAAAATGAATAGGCAGCCGGTTTAAAACAAATAAAAGGATGTACAGTGAAACCTTTGTTATCCGGCACTCTGTTAACCAGAAAACGTTGTTAACCGGCATTGCCCCCAGCCACAATACTGTCACATCTTCAGGCACACAAGCCTGGCTTGGTTTACCATGATTGGCTTAACAGTTTTTTATTTAAGAAGTACTAATCTTCTTTAACTCAAAATAGTGCTTCACACTACAAAACTACCAATATTAAGAACATGAGTTTTACTATTATTGGTTTCTCCTAGGTTGACAGGACCCTCAGATAGCCGGAATTTTTAGATAACCGGAACGCCCTAATCCCCGAGTGTGCCTGATAACAGGTTTTACTGTATCTCTTCATGCAACACAGAGTTAACCTGTGGAACTCCTTGCCAGAAGATATTGTGAAGTCTGAGACTATAGCAGGGTTCAAAAAAAGAACTAGATAAATTCATAGAGGATAGGTCCATCAATGGCTATGAGCCAGAATGGGTAGGAATGTTGTCCCTAGTCTGTCAGAAGCTCGGAATGGCAATAGGGGATGGATCACTTGATCCTCTGTTCCGTTCCCTCTCGGGCACCTGGCATTGACCACTGTAGCAAGAGAGGATACTGGACTAGATGGACCTTTGGTCTGGCCCAACGTGGCCGTTCTTATGCTCAAGTGTTCTGCTTTTTACAAACGTGTTTGCAAACTGCCTGAAAACCCACCCATGGTTCAGCTCAGACTGGCAAAGATAATTTAGCGCTCAGAGTGAGCGTCAGAGCTGCACAGCCCAGCAATGGGCTCAACTGATTCAGCAGGACTCAAGTGACACACAGACCTAGACACAGACTCTCTGCCTAGGGGGGTGAATTTCGTCCCGCGTGCACTTGGTTATGGCTGTGCCTCCACCCACGGCCAGGTACAAACATGCTACAACACCGCTCCAGGGTGGCAGCCCCCTTTACATGACCAAGTTTCAAAGCCGGCATTGGGGTCATGAGCAGGTCTACTGATCACGTCGAGGAGGCGTCCTCTGGGATTACGGTACAAACGAAACAGAAAGCGTGTGCTAACTAACTGGCTGAGGGGTCCTGCGTACTTCTGCAGCATCTCTTAATACCCTAAAAACGCGCCAAACCCAGTCACCTGTTAGAGTGCCGTCCGCCATCAGGTCTTGTACCCTATTAATGGCATCCTGTTGGGGAGGATGGGAAAAAGAAGTGGTTAAAAGGAGAGAGGCTTGGAAACAGAGAGATTGGGCTTCACATCTTATTCTCAAATGCAGAATTTGGGTGGAACATACGCACCAGCATTTCTCTATAGAGGCAAGTGATAAGCCTGTCATCGGGATAAGGTTTTGTCTTGGCCAGGATGCGGTCAGACTCTGCAACCCAGTGTGTGCAAATAGCTCCCTCCCCACAGCTTTTGCAAGAAAAACCTCCTATCTATGCAGACCATGCAACTCTGCCATTTTACACCAGCAAGGATCTGGCCCAAATACATGAATGAAAATCGATTTGTTCTGTGTAAAAGCTGGTGTGTTCTCCACTGGCCCAAAAAGTAACATACGCCCTCGAGGTAATACCACGGTGACACCTCTTCTGCCTTACACAGAAGTAAGGCAGAAGAGGAAGACACATGAATGTAGAACAGAGGCCAGTAAGTACAAATGTAAGGACATGATTTCCCTTGGAAGATTCGATCGTTTTTGCAGGGGTGAGGTTGCTTGTTTTTAATAAACAGTGCTGGCAAGGAATGACTCTAGGGACAAACAAATTAACATATTTTACTGCAGATGAGAACAGCATGGCCAATGTTGTAATTTCCCTACTCATTGGAGCAGCTTCCACTCTATCCCACAACGACCATGCTCTTCCATTCCCAGACTGGTGAATCTGGACACAAAGAAAGGCTTGGATTACAGTGTTAGCAGCTAGCCAGAGGTAGACATTCTGGGCACATTCCTTCATGGCCAGGACTCATTGGCTGGATGGCTCTTCCAATTAATTCCTCTTCTTCTGAACTTCAGTCAAAACTCAAGTATTTGCACCAAGGCACTCATGGAAATATCCAGTTTGCCCACCCTCCCAGCGTCCTGCCACAAACATGCCGCGTTGGCTCTTAGTTCTGGCTCCTAACGCTTACCTGGGTTCTTAGTCCCAAATGGGAAGCCAGGTCTTCCAGCAGAACCACCTTTGTGTTCTATGGAAACAAACCACAGTTATAAGCTGCTGATGGAGAACTGGGACCAGCTTTTTATCTGTTTGGTCACAGAAATGCACAGAAGGTGTCTATTGGGAGAGGCACTAGAATGCAAGTTCACAATTCCTAGCTAACCCCCCGGCTTGGGAAATACCGGAGTGGAAGGATTTATTTAAATCAGTTTCAGAGGGGTAGCCGCATTAGTCTGTAACAGGAAAAACTTAAACAACAAATAATCTGGTAGCACTTTAAAGACTAACAAAACATGTAGCTGGTATCATGAGCTTTCCTGGGCACAGCCCACTTCTTCAGATGACTGGAGTGCTGGAAAGACATTTAAATCACAGTTTGACTTTTGGAGAAATCAGAGGTTCTTGTCCGCCTGCAGATGAAGCTCTGAATAGGTCTCTAGGGATCTGTTATAACCAATCTCTAAAATAAGAGGCAAGATAAGCAGAAACATTTTGAACTATTGATGAGCAGCTATTCATAAAAAGCCTCTGACTGTCCTTGTAACCTGTATCCCTCTGCCAGTGTGAGGATAAGCTTCCAGTTTGTACAATGCTATTTCTTTTCACTTCCATTTGGGATGCTGCAAATGAGGGGTTTTTTTGTTGTTTTTTAAAGGCGAAGTGGCTCAGCTCTCCAGATGGATTTATGTTCTTCAGTGGTTTGTCTGCTTTTTACTAACACTAGCACTGTCGCCTTTACGACCTTCTTTCGCAAGTTAACCCCTAATCTAGCTTCTCTAGGAATGAGAAACATTCCTTGTGCTCTGTCAGGAACGCTTGAATCTTATCTGGCTTCGGTACTGACTCTGTGCATGTCTTTAGCCAAGTCATTCAGTATCGGATTTCCCACTGCTTCATTCTAGCTCTACAATGGTGTAATCCTAGGGAGATACCCAGCAGATTCAAGTCACACAATGCACTGGTGAAATGGGAACTCAACCACGCCATTACTCAGTTTCCACATCAGTAAAATGGGTTTTACTTTCATTCATGCAATGGTTCTGCGAAGGTGCGTTAATGTGTGTAAGGAAGTTGAAATATGAAGGAATACATAGGTGCTAAGTATTAGTCTCTAAGTTCCAGGAGATTCTTCCTTGCAGTCCCCTGGGTAGGCAGTATAGGGCAGAGTTCTACAATTTCAGATGCAAGTATGACATTTGAATGGGACACAACGCTTCCAGAATGAGGTTTACATTTTGACTTATTTATGGTCACAGCAACTCTAACCTGTATAGACATCTGAGAAATAAAAAAGGTTGTGCGTAGGTCATGCTCCCTATCGTGGGGGAGGGGGAACCCACGGACTTACTAGTTGTGAAGTTAGATACAGCCAAGCTAGAGAACTGACTACCATGAACTGAAGATACAGCACTGAAACCAGTCCATGGAATTCAGTTCTCAGAGCTGGGAACTGCGACGGATCATCACATCTTCATTTTAAACGACAGGGGAGAGGCGGGGGGTGGGGGGGGGGGCAAAAGAAAAAACAACCCCTCCCCCCCAAGCCAAACAATGCACCCACTCACCCCTTTACTAAATGAGAAAAGAGGATTTCAATCTTCCCTTAAGAACAGCCATGCCCTAACTACTGAATGAGTTTACTGTAAGCTTTCCAGGTTAATTGCGTGTCCTGGCTAGGATTCCAGGAAATCAACGCTCTTTGGCAGAAATACAATCATCAAAGCTTGAAGCCTGATTCATGGCACAGCATTTAAGCACGTGCTTAACTTCCTGAAGCTCCATTAATGTCAATAGACCAGCAGTTACTTATGTACTTTGCTGAACGGGGGCCAGAAACGGTTAGTTAGGGCCAAGTCCTGCTCCGGTTACTTAAGCAACGAATCCCACCGGAACCACGAATCCCACCGGAACCACGAGAGGGTTTGCGTGACTCCGGGAGCAGGCTCTGGACCTTACTTCCCAGAGCAAGGGAGTGCGCAGCCGTGTATTCAGGGTTTATCCACCAAACCTCCTTTGGCAGTTTTGTAACGGGCCCCTTTCAAAAACAAAATTGGTTGCTCTCCGGAGCTGCTCAGGGCTTTGGAAACAGCGAGTCCAACTGAAAATGGTTTCAATGTGCCAAGGCACAGCCCAAGGTTGAAATACTAGGGACTGAAAAACAGCGTGCTAGGCAGAGGCTGGCGGTTACATGGTTTCCCGCACTGTGGGCTCTGCAGTAGGGATGTAAGCGACTAGTCGACTATCTGCTAAGCAAAAGCTTATCGGACAGTCAATTAGTGACTTGACTTGTCACTCTCCCCCCTTCCGCCCCACTGCCTCTATCAGAGAGAGGCAGCAAGGGCGGAGAGGAGCAGGATCCGGTGCTGGGGGGAGCCCAGCACCGTCTCCTGGGGAGAAGGGGCAGGAGCATAGTGGGGAACGGGCGGCGCTTCCACTTTTGAAACGTAGCAAGAGCAGGGCCTCTTGTACATTTCAAAAGCAAAGCGCTGCCAGGACAGTGTGGCCAGCGGGGGACTCGAGGAGCACCCCGATGGCCCAGAGCTCCCTGCTTCTGAAATGTACAAGAGCCCCAGCGGGACTCAACCAGTCTGGATCGCTCCCGGGGCTCTCGTACATTTCAAAAGCGGGGAGCACTGGGCCAGTGGGGGGCTGCTCGCGTCCCCCACCTGCTGTGCTCCCGCCTTTCAAACGCAGCAAGAGCTGGCAGGGCTCTTGCTATATTTCAAAGGTGGAGGCCGCCTTTATCAACGAATCGAATAGCCGATGCAAATTACATCTACTATTCAATTAGCTGATTCATCTAAATTTAACATCCTTACTCTGCCGTGCAAGCTTGATAATGCAGAGCCTGCAGAGAAGCCTGCCCGGGAGCAGGGCCACCAGCCCCTTGCCGCCCAGCTCCCGGGGAGGAGGCTTAATGGTTAGTCGTTTACACTCAAACATCTCCAGCAAATGTGTTTCACTTTGCCTTTTGGGCCAGCGACCGGCACTCTACGGTGAGGCTACCTCCCTGGGTCCACGCCTTCTGGCAGCTTTTGAACAAATTGACTGGTAGTTGTTTAAACTACTGACTGAGCCCACAGAGTCCTTCTTGAGAAGTGCCCTGCCGGGGCCATGTCGAAACCAAGCAGCTTTTCTATGGCTTCTCTTTCACAAGCCAGATCCCCCGGTTTGTCACCTTACAATCAGCTGCCGGGAATGGAAACACCTTTGGTACTGATTTCACACAGGCACGCAAGATCAGAAAGGCCTGAGACTAGAGGAGCAGCCAATGAACTTAATAACCAAAGGCGCTTGGAGGGAACTTGACGTTCAATCTCCATTTCATTTCAATGGGATCTGGGTGCCTTGCCCTCTTGTCCTTTGTAGAAATCCCAGCACCAACCCATCTCCCTCCCCCCCCAAAAGAAAAACCAAGGAGTCTATATTTCTTGTAAAATGTCCCTAAGAATAAAATATGAAGCAAGCTGCCTCCACTCAGAAACTGACAAGAGGCAAAACAGCTTCCCCAACAGAAAGGTTAAGTTACATTTTTTTTTGAGGCATCAGCTGATCTTTAAGACGGTTTCAGACTGACACTGACAGATTAACACCGTTTCAGCAGAGAAGTCATGCCTTCTAAAAAAGCAACGACATAGTCAGCTAGGATGGATTGCATGCTGCCTTTGTCTTCTCTAAACCAAGGCTATTTTCAAGCTACAGAGAAAGTTAAATATTGTAAGAAAACAAGGAGCTGGATTTTGTTGTCCATCCCAATTCAGCAATGCATGCACTTAAGTGCCTTCCTGAATGCGGATAGTTACCCGAAATAGGGCCTTTAGCACATGCTTAAGTCCTACTTAGTGCCACCTGAGCCAAGCTGTCTTAGCTTCCAGGTCTCTGAGTCGCACTGATTGTCTATCTGAAATTGGACACACAATGTGTATTGCAGTCAAAATGTAACAGTAGAGGTTTCTATTTTAATTGGAAAGTGCAAGGCATCACACATACCCCAATGCTTATTAAAAGCCCAAAGACACCCTAATGAGTGACCTTTTCTACAACACCCTTCTAAAGGTTAAGACGTTGCCACGCATCTCAAGGGTAGAGGAGTTAGAGAGGAAATAAAGTTAGAGGTTTGTGTGACCTTTACTGTGCTTGTGTTTCAAGAGGATCAAAAATGATGCACGTGGTACAACAGATACCACACAATTTCAGCAATCCTCACTCTCACTCACTGGGCGGTGGGGGGCGGGAGAAACTAAATTAAACGGCAACGGAGCCAGTGAATTTATTTTTAAAATAAAACATTCAGGGCTGAACCTTGTATGGTACGGAGAGTTCTCACCTACCATTGGCAACGTTCTACCTCATTGGATTGGACACCAAAAAACCTGTAGGTACAGGTTGAACCTCTGTGGTCTGGGACTTTCTGGTCTAGCAACATCCATGGTGCGGAAGGACCACAGAAGTTGCTGGACTAAAAAGCCCTAACCACAGAGGTTGCCAGCGTCTTGGCCTTCAGCGGAAGGGGCATGAGGGCAGGGAGCCAGCCAGGAGGGGAGCCCCACAGGTCCTGAAGCTGCTGCTGGCCGGGAAACAGAGAGCAGGGAGCCCCCACGTTCGGGGGTGCAGAGCTGCTGCTGGCTAGGAGCAGGGAGCCCCGGCAGTCTGAGCAGGGCTGCAGCTGTGAGTGCAACTCTGCCAGCAGACCAGGGGCAGGGCACTGGCCAGGCCAGCGGCCTGAAGGGGAGCCCCAGAACAGCCTGAGCTCCCCTGCTTCAGCAAACTCTCTCCTTTGAGACTGTAGGAATTTAACTACAAGGACTAGGAGTATTGGCTACAATGCCAAGCCAAAGGTGCAATTCAGGACCCTTGGCAGACGATGGTACAACAAGCCGTCAAGCCGCAGCAGCAAGGGCTGTCCAGGCCTGCACTAGGCACTCAGCAGCTAACCCCTGCTGCCATGGCTTCACAGCTACTGGTACCTGAGCTAACTAAATCAAGCTACTGTGGTGCGTATGTGTGTGCTCCAATTACACCTTCAACTGCCAAGCAGACATACCCCAAACAGACCTACGTGCTGACAAGTCTACCATACTTTTACAAAGGCCTTTCAAAGGCGAAATAAAATATTTAGTTATTGATAACGTCTAACAGGAAGTGACATGCTCCCAAAGCGCAATGCTTAAACTGGAATATCTAGTACATGATCCCAAAGCAAACAGGAAAGGAAAAATTCTGTGTAAACCTTTCCAGAGTTTGACCTGAAATATCCACGAGCCAATCAACTAATCACTCATTTATGAGTTGCTAGAGCAAAACAGACACTTTAGTTCTATGTCACAGAGGGGCAGTCGTGTTAGTCTGTATCTGCAAAAAACAACAAGGAGTCCTGTGGCACCCTAAAAACGAACAGATTTATTTGGGCATAAACTTTCGTGGGTAAAAGCCACTGCCTCTGACAAAGTGGTGTTGGTTACCCACAAAAACTTATGCCCACATAGGTCTGTTAGTCTTTAAGGTGACACGAAATGCCTCTCGTTTTTACTGCAATTCTACTTCATAGATCTCCTGCATATCTGTTTTATTAACAATCCACCTAGATATTTTCCTCCTTTACACAGCTCTCTATCAATAAATATTTTTATAATAAATAAAATACATAAAAGGAACACACACTGAATATAAAGAAAGAGGAATGGTAGCTTACCTTAATGTAGCTGAGAAATTCCGTTAGAAAGCTATGGGACTGGATATAGCAAGGAAAACAATTATTAATTCAAATGAACAGACATCAAATCAAATGCATCTACACATTGATGGGAAAACAAGGATTTTCAGACTTAAATCATAAAAGGCACAACACGCAGACCGAGAAGGACCGATTCTCATTTGTTGCACTAGTGTAAATCTGGAGTTAATATCATCTACAGATTTATACAGATGAATCAGAAATCAGAGTAAGGCTCAAGATGTTTGTAATTAAATATATATATTTTTAAGCCTATCCAACTAGTGGAAATAACCAGTTTCTATTTTCTTTAGCTCTACGTCATAGACAGTGTGCCACGTACACAGCTGGACCAAGTTACTTTCAGCATCTTCCCAGTAAGTTAGAGTCTTTGAGGACGAAATCTTGCTCTCTGGATGTGTAAAGAGCAGGGTGCGGAATGATATCAACGGAAGACCACTCTCATGCATTCAAGGGGAGAGTTTAGCCTACACAGAGAAACCGAAGCCAATTTTTTAAAAAAATTGGATGCCTAATTGTAAGCATCCAAATAAAAGCTGCTTGATCAAAGGCGCTGCATGCCCAAAATTTGCATTTAAGTCAATGGAAGATGCTGGCGCTCGGATCCTCTGGAAATTATTTATTTATTTACAATATTTTTACCCCATGTCTCTATTTAAAATATTCGAGGCAGATTACAACATATTTTAAAGACACAATATAAATATCTATAAAAAAATTAAAATTATGTCATTTATAAAAAAAATATGTCATTTATATGATTAGTTACTTAACTACAGATTTAAGTGCTTGGCTCCAGATAGTCCTGCTTGAGGATATTATTACTAATCAATAACAGAGCATGTGACTAGAGGATACTGGATGCCTTGTAAAGCACAAGGCAGAAAGCCTACAGCCTTCTAGCCATGCAAGCAGTGACAGAAGCCCTGTATATGAGTGTGTCTTGGAATGTTTTTGTTTAATAAGCATTTGTAATATATACTTTATAAAAAAGCATTTGAAGTAGAGAACAAGGTTCCAACCTCTGTCTTAAGCAAGTCAAGCCCCCTTCTACCACCATTTACATACAGTAACCATTCCGGTCTGGGATCTTGTACACAAAATTCCTCCCCTCCACCCCACTCCAAGCAAACCAATGCAACCAAGTTACATACACCTTTTGAAAGGGAGCCGATAGTGGGATTGTTTTGTTTTTTGCTGTAATTGATCTCCCAAGAGCATCTGTGGTGTAGTGGACACAGCTGCTAAACACTTCATGTAACTTACAAACAGATGGGAAAAACCTGCTGAAAACACTTTTAGTAGTAAGACACTACTACTCATAATTTCAGAAATGCCAATGGCAAAGTAAAAAGATTTTCAAAGGAACTGACAGGAGTTAGGATTACTCTAGTGGTCAAACTAGCTTTGTACCACTGAGAATCTACCTGCCCAATCACTAACTCGGCATGACTTAAGTCGGCCTTAGTTTAGAGCCACGATGAAGAATGCTTCTGGTGTCTACAGTGGGTGGCTAGACAGAGGGAGAGAGAGAAATAAAAAAAGACCAATACTACTCTGATTTACACCAATGTCACCTCACTGTCCTCAGCATAAGAATTTCGGACACTTAAAGTTATGCTAAAATCCAGTGCATTCAGCTGTAAACCTCTGGAGAGCAAGATCTCCATTTCCATGAAATGGAATTAAAAGGTAACAATTTTATAACAATTAAAATGTAAACCTATCAAAATAATTAGGCTCTACGGGTTATCAATGAGAATCTGGTCTTTCAGATTCCAGCATTAAAAAAAAAAGTACTGTACACCATGATGTGAAATGCCACCCTTGCAGGTAGCCATAACAGATTACAGTCCCACGCAGAGTGTAAGAAATTAGCAAGTCAGTTCCATCGCAAAGTGTACAGTTCCAAAACATCCAGAGACATAGGCATTTTAATGCTCCATTTAATAAAATACTTTAAAAATCAGCTTTGGTTCGGTTTTATCCCCTTAATTCAGAGATAATTAAACCCCTTAAATATTGAAGTTCAATTTAAAAACCAGATGTTGCAGCTGATTTGGAATCACTCCACCTTTGGAATTGCTCTCTTCCACTGTTATTTGCCCTTCTAGCAGCACTTTCTGTAATTGTATTGCAAGGCTTCAAGCCTTCGGAAGACATTTGGATTACAGAACTCCAAGCTATGCTGCAAGCTCGTATTTGCTATATGCACAACACCTGCCATTTAAAGATTAAAAAAAATCCTTATGTACACTCAGCCCATGCCAGCTAAGTGCCATTTTCAGAAGCAACTGACCCCGGACTCAATTCAGAATGGTTTGGAGGCATTTTTTCCGTTTGGATTTTTAAAACAATGGCGGGATAAGAGGCTATCAGAAAGGTTTAAATAGGTGAATCTAATCAGACTCAGACAGCTGGGCGGGAAGCTGGGAATCATAGCCTGCAGGGACAGCACAACCTACCTCTTCCTCAGTCATTGCTTCTTCAACACCCTCCTCTTCAACTACAAAACTCTCCTTCAGCTTCAGGTATTCTTCGTGCTCCCTCTGCTCCTTTTCTTCTTTTGCTTTCTTTTCTTCCTCTTCCTGCACAAAAATGAAGGGGTCAGTTCATTCCTCCCCAAACCAGGTTTAGTTTAATGGAGACCCTGCTTACTTTTATCATCCAGGTGCCAACCGGATTTGGCAGGACAGACCAGGAACAGAAGGAGTTTCTGAAAAGGGAAGCTTTAAACTCTCCCTTGATCGCATCATTAATTTCACAAGCTGCTCTGCCTCTGCCATTCTTTTAATACAGTAATTGTCTAGTGCACATGGTCTTAGACAGCCTAGATGCTCCTGGCCTGGCTCAGAAAAGATCTGATGAAGGGGAGAAAGACACTTTTATATAGCAAACTGCTTCCTCAATTTGCATGAACACATTTTTTTCTGCAGTGCAAGCTACAGGAAGTCCCTGCCCCCAAACCATAGGTTGATGCAACTTACAGGCCCTGATTCTACTCTCTTACACCAGTGTAAAAACAGGAGCAGCTACTGAAGTCAGAGGAGTTACACTAGTGTCAAAAAAGTGAGAGAAGAGTCAGGCCTATTATGTGGTTTAAAAGGTGTTTTTTTTTAAATGGTAGACCACTCAGCTGGTTATATATAAAAGATACAAGGGGAGCTGTATTAACTACCTGTTTTACAAACCCAACACAAGAGGTAGCCGTGTGTAGAGAAAAATTAAATTCTTTTGTGAGTAGTTGTCTTTAGTTAGCTAACAGCTATGAATTTTGTTGCAGTTCAATCAGTTACAGTCACTAATCCACTATATAGTCCAGAGTTTCTCTATTCAATCAATCAAGAACTCTTCCTAAATGGTCAGAGCTAGGACCACCAAATTTGGCATGCAGCTTCATCTTCTTATGCCAGGCATGTTAAACTCGAAGCCTACTGAGGGCCACACAAACGAAAACTGATAGTTTTCAGGGCCACCAAAGACATCGGAAAGTCATAATTATTTATTATTATAGATTACGTTTTAGGATTATTTTATAATTTTTCAGGTCTTGTTTTAATATAATACAATAATTTGATGTGTAAAATTGTTATTTGCCCATATCAAATATTTTTTAATTTAAATATACATTTAAGGTACTTTTTGATTTTTTTTATGATACAAAACTTGTTTTGCTGAAAACAAGTATAGACCGTGGTTAATCAAATAGAACAGGCTTCTGTGAAAATTTCAGATACTTTGTAAATTTGAGATTTTGCATAAACATATAATATTCATGCAATTGCAAAAATGTGACATATTTATTGATATAAAATTAATATACATTTTGTGATTTTATTTGGGAAAAAATAAACAAAATGTTAACAAAATATCCTCCACCTCTCCCCCCAAAGCTAGGCACTCCCATACCCCAGTTCTAACCCAATCTCCACCCCTTCCCTCAGAGTCTCCCCCTCCTCTCCTCTAACCCAATGCCTCCTCCCTCCCCCAGAGCCAGGCACTCCCAGCCCCCCTTCCCCCCCCCAACCTAATGCCTGGGTTCCAGAGCAGCTGCCACACATTTCATCTTCAGGTGCTGGGGTGGCATGAGCACAACGGCCAGCTGTGAGTAGGTGTTTGATGCCTGTGCAGAGCAGCTGGCCAGCCATGTGCAGTCACTGCAGTGCCGTGTGCAGAGTGGCCGGTCGGCTGGCTGTAATCTGCCCTTGGCCACATGCTCCAAGCGGCTAGTGGGCCGCACTTTATTCTTTTATAAAAATATAGCGGCAGGCCACATCGGGCTGCATGCAGGCTGCCAGAGGCCCGTTTGACATGCCTGTCTTATACCTTAATGTAAGGGTCTGGTTGCGCCAGGAAAATGGGATGTGCCTGGAATGGGATCGTCTCTCATAAAACCAAACGGAAATGACAGACTCACCAAGACGAGCACAGGCCCCAAAACTGACATAACTGAATGAATGCTGAACGCTTGATGAGCCAAAAAAACCCAGGGTGAACCTGGAATAGGATTGCCTCTCAACAAGCCTTACAGAAAAGAGAGAAGCAGAGAAATTTGGAGCAGTGCTCTGTTTTGGCACAGCTTTAAAAAAAAAAAAAATCAATGCTTAAGGTTTGAAAACTAGAAGAAAACGTTACTGAAAACCAAATTGACTACAGCCCTTTTTTGTTACAACATAGCAAATAAGAGTTGAAAGGGATGAAACACACAAAAAAGACACTTGACGGAATTCTTATTTAAAGCAATTACTAAAAAATTACACATTTTAACAATACTTTAAGACATTGGAAATAAATATTAGCTTCGTAAAAATACTGTATTTTTCAAAAAAATACAATGTAAATGAAGAACGTCCACTTTCCTTTTATTTTACAGCCCCTCCCAACTTTGACTTAAGAACCCAAGCAATGCCAGGTAAATCTGCTAGTAATATTTATAAAGCATTTTAAAGCTGTCTACAGAGAGTCATTAAATCTCCTAAAACCCCAGTGCTGGAGGCATCACACATTTAACAGGACGCACATATATGTTAAGTGACTTGCTCTAGGGTCCCCAGCAAAAATCAGGGGCACACCCAATGTGACATTGCAGGGGTTGTGTGCCCAAAGCTCTGTGTGTGCGCTGCTTTCCATGCGTTTTCCCTTGGGGTTCTCAGACGGAAATAATAATACAATCACATTAAGCTATGGCTATATCTGCACACAACTTCATTTTAGGCCTCAGCATTGCCGGATCAGACACCGAGGCTGACTCACTTGTGGGACTGTGGTCCTAAAGCATAACTGCGATGAAAAAGTGACTGGAAAAATAATAATAATAAAAAAAAGGATCTAGTTTCTTAGCAGACCTGATCCTTTTGTGCATTCAGAGTCAAACGGGAAAGTTCTGGAAGTTTTTTATTCCTGCAGATTTAGTACAGCTTTCGAGAGCGAGCGGGATTCACTTCTGGATCCTGCCTCACCAAAAAGGTTAACTAAGATCTAGTAGCAGAATCTATTATTAGCAACACGAGTCCGAAAGAACACACAGACGGGTTCTCAAGAGTACTTGTAAACTGAGCCAACTTGATTGTGTCTCAGTGATTCTAGAGAAAGTCCTTCTCAACTGTGTGTCTTACTTTGGGCCTTCCAGTAACCCAAATGCTATACAGGATTCTGAAGGAGAAATAACTTGACAACACCTTCAAAGGGAAGTGATAAGAGCTGAAAAATTCTTTCAAAATTTCCATGTTTTTCTGGAAAAAAAATAAAATCAAGACATCTAGCTCATTTACAGCTGTCAGTTATCATTTCCCGGTTTATAAGAGAGACTGACAAGCAGACCCACCAACCCAGTCTCCCACATCTAAAGAGCTGTGCTCTAATATTCAGTATTCAATATTTCCACACCTAGGATATGCGAACACGAGACTGAGAAAGGGCACCAGTCTCGATCCCTAGTCTTTTTCTTTTGGTCACTTGTTACAAGCCGACTTACCCTTACTTCTCAGACCTATGTCTCTCGCACTGTGGGACAGGGGGTCTGAGCAGCGCCTTTGGTAAGCATCCACCAGCTTTAATGCTTCTTGCTAGTTTTAGCCTAGTGCAGGGGACACAGGATTTCTAGCAGCTTTTTTGACCAACAGAACAGAACCACCCCCACCCCACCCCACGCACAGCTGCTTCATGCATTTCTATGGTATAAACTCAACCAGGATCCAACCTGAGGACAGATCCAAACTGCAAAGTGGCCGAGAGATGAGAGGCGTCTGAGGGACAATGCAGCAGAGATGGGTTTTTTTGGGGAAAAAACTAGAGTAAAGCAGTTTTGTCTATTTCATCAGCTCACCTTTATTTTTCTTTCATGTCACTAAGCACGACAGCCACTGTGTGAAAAGCACGGACTCAGGACTAGACAGGGAGATGCCCACAGTGGAATCAACCCGCCTAGAGATGTAGTCCACATTATAGTTCTAAGATCGGTCATTAACTACTTAGTTTAGTGGCTGTTTTTAGCGATGCCTGCCTTGCTCCGAAAGATTTAGGGAACACGAGGGCTAACAGTGAAACTGTTCTGAGGAGTCTGTGGGAGGAAAGTGAAATTAAACTTCTGGAAAAAAAGACACACATACACACAAAATACAGTTATGTTGTTTATTTCAGCCTGATCTCAGATCTATTGCTCTCATGCGAAGGTGCAGGGGAGAGAACAGACGGCTACCTCCCTTCAAGGATGGGTGGGGAGCGTGGGGAAACCCCAGCACTAAGGAAGTTTAGTAACTGTTGCTGCTTGCCCTGGTGGTGGTGGTGTTTTTTCCCCCCCTTCTGAAGCAGATGCATCTTACTTTTCTCCCACCTCAGCATTGCCCAATGTCTGGGCTCTCTAAAAATGTGAAGAATTTTCTCTCAGCCTTTCCCATCCTTCTTATGAAGTATTAAAAAGCCCTTCCACCTCAAAGCAAGTCTCTCAACCCCCAGTATGAACTTACACTCCCTTGACACTCCATCTAAACACTGGGCAAAATCCACCCTTGCTCACGTTGCACCAGTCCCACACGGGGTCTCTTGCTGTGTCTCCGCGAGGACACACTAAACTCTTTGCTAGGCAGGGAGCTAGCGACTTCAGGGAGTTTCCTCCAACAGCTCCAAAGTCTCAGCCTTGTGCAGAACCTTTCTGCTAGGGCTCTGGAGTGTTCTGCAATGGTTTTTCCCCTCAAACACTTACTGTTTTTACCTGGATTTGCTCTGCACAGATGAGGTTTGCCTCTAACAGGCCTGTGAAAGGCTGTGCAGATCTGTTGTGCTATAGAAATCATCCCATGCAGAACATGCCAGGAGAATCATGGCCCCACAAGCATTCTATTGTATAGGATTGATTAGCTTCACGGGAATGGTAACAGAGAAGTAAGGCAGCAAGAGGGATATCTTTCAGTAAAGCAAACAAACCACACCTCTTCCTTTCATCGCTAGGTCCTTATTCAGCAAAGCATTTATACTGAAATGAAGCCACAAGCCAACACGATCAAGTGTTTGAAGCACTGGACTACGATTTGGTAGACCTGGGTTCAATTCCTGCCTCTGATCTGCTAAGAGACATCAAACAAACCATGTCACCCTGCCTCAGTTTCCCCAACTGTAAAACAAGAATATGTTACTGATCTCATTTGTAAAGCACCAAGATCTATGGATGAAAAGAACTAGGTATTACCAATCTTCATCCTGTCTTATCACTCTGATGGTACAGAATTTGCAAGATGGAAGAGAGAAGTTGAAATTTGGGGGAAAGGGAGAGGTTTAGACGCTCAGAGCATTTTTATTTAGATACCAAAATATACTATTAAAAGTAACTTTAGACTTCAATAGGAAGCACTACTTAGGAGTCAGGCAAACCCCACAGAAATATTTTTGAAACCCAAGTAGAGTTCCTCTGTATGTCACATTTTCACGGCTTATGCACAGCACCGATTGTTTTTAAACTCGCTCAACCTCTATAAATGGGAAATGCTCAAAAGGAATTTTGTTCAACTTTTCCAAATAATTTACCTTAGTGCCATCCAAGTCTGGGACATTTTCAGACATTATGAAAACAGCCACAAACTGAAACTGCATTGCAATCTTAGCTAGTGAGCATCCAAGAGAGAGAGAGAGAGTGTGTGTGTGTGTGTGTGTGTGTGTGTGAGTGTGAGTGAGTGAGTGAGTGTGTGTGTCTGACAAAATGAAGCAAAGTTTAAGTGGTTTCCAGATATCACTACACAGGATAAAGATACAGACTAAAACTTTCAAAGGCAGTGCTTAAAAATTAGGTTTTTAAATACCAATTAGGCAAGTAAGTCTAAGTGGCCCGATTTTCAGAAGCACAGAGCAGCCAAAAACTCCAGTGAGTCAGTGGGAACAGCTGCAAATGAGGGTGGTAGTGGAAATCAGGCCATTTTTATTTAGGTGCGGAAATATGACATTAGAAGTCTAACTTTAGGCACCCAGAAATTTTGACTACAGCCTTGTCTGTGCAAGATGGGCATGGTTAATGATTTACAGCTCCAACATTAACGCCCCAATGCTGCAGTGGCACATTTTTAATTACACAATTAAAAGTAGCTCAGTGGAAGAGGGGCAAATATGGGTTCCTTTTTATATTACAGCAAGCCAGGTTTCATGCAACACACATCCTGTCCCAGTAGAATACTTTGTTACAGGACAGGCACGGGGTTACATCAATTACACAGATTGTATGCAATATTTCAAAGTAGATTTGTTGTGCTATAGGGAGCGAAAGATACAAAATCCCTGTGCACAGAAACATAAGCTCTTTGTACTAAAGCTTTGCAGATTGCTCAAAGGGTGCTGTTTTGCAACATCAGAGGAAGTTCGTTCTCATTGATAAGGTGTCGGTTGGTAAACCATTTCACCACCAAAAAACTCCAAGAGTAGAAAGGGAAATCCCCAGGGTAAGGCACCGCTGAAGCCAATACCAATCATAAAGGAGTTTCTCCACATATGCAGCCAATCAGGTCATCAGAACGCTGGAAAGGAAACTTATAAAATTTAAAAATATATTTGCTAGTTTGCAACACTGCAGCCGAGGGACAACCACATTTCATTTTTTTTTATATAAATACATTTAAAATAGCACCAATGATCTCATTTTCTCATAAAGTTTGAGATTTTAGTGCCCATGATTCTTGCAAAAGAGTAGTTTCCATTTACAGCTAAACTTTATGCAATGCTGTGAAGAAGACTGGACAGCATTTATCCACCTGCTTAGAAAAGGAAGCCAGAGCGATTCTAGGATTTCATTGACAATCTTAAGGACAATGTTCATTAAACTGCTGATCATCTCATCTGAAGAAGTGGATTTTGCCCAGGAAAGCTCAATATATATATATAGTATGTTAGTCTCTAAGGTGCCACTGGACTCTGGAGGGAGTTTGCTGGACGTGGGGAAGTCAGGTTTCTGGCTGTCCTAGGGCTCTCCTTCTGGCTGCTGGCCTCTGGTCATAGTAGTGTGTTAACAGATAGGATGAGATTTAAGGAAACACTTGGTTACAGATGCTTTTCAAAGTAAATCCAATTATTGGATGTTTTAAATTGTAACTGGGCATTTTATCTATAGTAACCCAATCAAGAATCACCCTAAACTTTTGACAAATTTTCCATCTGTCTGGATCACTGGAGAGAATCTAGCGGTTTGTTTTGGGTGTAACCAGCTTCTCCAGGCAAACAGAAAAACCCAGCATTCGCTACAGGAAGTAAATGTCAACTCCTGTGGAAAGGAAACCTCTTTTGGCAGCTCTCTACAAGATACACACAAAAAGAAAGACATTCTAATGGTAACTCAGAGTTTTACTGCTCATCTGTAAGATAGCAGTCTTTAAATAACTTCTCTTGCATATATAGATCATGGTGCTCCTATGGCATGGACAGTCTCCATGTGAAAAAATAGTGGCCTTCTCAGAACTTACATTACACAAAACAGTTATTGGGATATTTTGTACATAGTGCTTTTTCACATCCATGACACTGCTATTTCCCTTCATAACTGCTCCAAAACATCTTAGAAATCAGAAAGAAGAGAAACACAAAAACCCTAGGGCTGCGTCTAGACTGGCATGATTTTGCGCAAATACTTTTAACGGAAAAGTTTTTCCCTTAAAAGTATTTGCGCAACAGGGCGTCTATACTGGCATGTGCTTTTGTGCAAAAGCATCCGTGCCAGTGTAGACGCTCTCTTGCACAAGAAAGCTCCGATGGCCATTTTAGCCATCGGGCTTTCTTGCGCAAGAAATTAACATGGCTGTCTACACTGGCCCTCTTGCGCAAGAGGACTTATCCCTGAGTGGGAGTCGGAGTATTTGTGCAAGAACCACTTATTTTGTACATTACAAAGTCAGTGTTCTTGCGCAAATACTCGCAGCCAGTGAAGACAGGCGGTCGCTCTTGCGCAAAATCATGCCAGTCTAGACGCAGCCAAGGAGTAAATGGCTGAGCTACCTTGAAATGCAGGAGTTACTGGATGAATCTGAGACAAGGATCAGAATATTAGAAAGACTCAACACAATCTCTTAGCCAAACTCTTAATACCGAATTCTGAATTCACTATGTTTTGGGGATGATGATTCTGCAACAAAAGCATCGGTATCAAACAAAACCCAGAGCTGGAGATACAAAGCTCTGTAACCGGCTTCCCTCCCATGTTACATTAATCGCTGATCAATCTCTGGTTGCATAAATCTTTCATAAATTTGCCTTTCCATCATCTAATGGAAGCAGGTGGTTAGGAATGGTGCGCATGCCGCCCACAAAATCTGGTTCCAGGCATTATGTTTCTGGAAAGCAATTTAAGGTTTTTTGTCTTTTTCAAATAAAAGGAATGCATGTAAGGCACATTCTAGCGTGGGTGGTCTGCAAACAGCATCGCCTCTCCTGGCCCTTGTGAAAGAAAGGAGTCAGCCAGATTAATACTTGGATATAATAGGCCAAGTCTGTAAGATGACTTGAAAGTGAGAGTGTTGTGCATAGAATGTCTCTTTCTGTTAGCACAACACGTGCACTGGGGTGTACAGATACCCAATTTTTAAACTCCCTTTTATTCTCCCTGTAAAAGGGTAGACCCGTTCCTTTAAGGGCCAGTAGCCTGGCCAATTATCAGACTTAACTGTGAAAGGAGTCGTCAATTACAAAGGCAAGCAATCGGGTACCTTGAGGGAGCACTGTGGGAAGAGACCGTTTCCTGCAGCAATCTCTCGGGGACGTGGGGACCTCAGGCAGTATACCCTAGGCACCACTGCTGGGCAGAAAGACCCATCTGGAAGTTTTGTTTGCCTTGTGAGAGTCCATGGCCATCTGGACAGTAAGTGGAGCTCAGAACCAAGAGCTGAAGACCAACTTGGTGTGAGTGATAAATTCCTCAGGCTGGTGAGGAAGCCAGCAACTTGCAATCGCCTATACTACCAGGTTAAACACCTGTTACTGTGACCCTCCTTGTACATGCTACTCTGTCCCCTAGCTGAATCACGAGCTTTTGATTACAGGTCTAGTCCTCAGGGAAAAAGGGCAGGGCACTAGAATGGTCCCATTTCCTGTTGGAGATTCAAAGAAGAGTTAACAGGAAGAGTAGTGATTATAACAGAAGTCCAGCTCAACTCAAGAACTACATATGGCCAGAGTAGCTGGACTTGTGGATGAGTCTGGAGCATTTGATGCTTACTTGACTACCGTATTCTTGCTCATAAAATGAAATTCATTTGCTTATAAACGGTGGGTGTGTTTTGTAAGACGGTAAGATGCTCTGATACAACAGCCTAGTGGGTAGACCTGTTGTCCCCATTAAAGTTACAAGACTATTGAAGGAACGAAAGGATCTACTAAGATACTGTTGCAAATAATACACATCTAAAACCATAATAGTTAGATTTAGGCTGGGGTTTGCAGGAGCCTGAGTGTCTTTATTCATCTTCCTTTCCCCCAGTCTTGCAAAGCTGTCATAGAAAACACACCAGCCCATGCGCAAACATTTTCTCCCTCCCACTTGACCATGAACAGTGACAATGAAAAAGTAATAACATTTGTGCAAATTCACTTGACCATAATAAAGGTACTCATTTGGGGATAGGGAAGTTAAGTTGCAGATAATCAGCTGATCGACTTGTGGATGGAATTTTCATCGACTACTCCATTAGTCAATTGGGGGGGGGGGGGGCGCACGCGGGGAGGAGAGAGAGAAGAGCGCGTTCGCTATCCCGGCTCCGCCTTTTAAATGTTATAAGAGCTGCGTGGCTCTTACGACACTTAAAAGGCAAAGGTGCGGTGCGGGGTTAAACCTAGACTTATCGGGTGGTCGACTGGTCTTTTACATCCCTAATTTGGGATAGAGTAAATTTTGCAGAGACAGCTTTGATCTTTTCCCTCTAATGCAGCAACATCATGGTGGAAAGTTCTACACATACCTACTACTCAGCACGGGCTGAGTAGACTCTACGCAGCTTTCATGCTGCTTCCAGTTCAAGTCACTGATACTGGGAGTGAAGGAAACCATCACTTTGCAAAATACCCTTTGCCACCCTCTCTGCCCTTCCTGAGGAAGCTTGTGCTCCGGCAGCTTGCACATATTGAGCAAATAGCTTTCCTGGGAAGAAAGCCACTGGCTGTGGTGGTTGTGTTTGATGACCGATTTTGAAATCAGAAGGTTTTGTTTAACACAGGAATTGCCATATTGCATCAGACGAGAGCTCTGTCTAGTCCAGCATCGTGTCTCCATCAGTGACCAGTACCAGCTGCTTCCAAGGAAGGTGCAAGAAACTGCGGAGTGGGGGATTATGGAGCAACTTGCTCACAGGGAATGTTCGTTCCTGAGCCCCATGAGGCAGAGCTGGAACACAAGGTTTTATATCCCCTTCCAAAACACTTTTGTTTTGGCTTTTTTTTTTACAAATCCCTGCTCACCCTTGCTGCTCTGGATAACACTTTCACCATTCATAAAAAACTAACAGCCCAGACGCTTTCCACTGATGTACTAGCTTGTCGGAACAGCTGGGACGTGAGGGAGAAATTTTTCAATGGGTGACCCAGAAACATTTTGTTTCTGCAGAAAAATGAGAGCATGTTAGGCATCTTCTGTTGGTTTCCTTCTGTAAAGTGTGTCTTCTCAAGCATGCTTACAATACTTCCTACGCGCTGTTCTGTGCATTCACCTCCAAATGTGAAAAGGCCACGGGTCTCATCTTTTCGGATATCAGCAGACACAATCCCTATTTGGAATAACTAAAACAAACCCACTTAATGCAAGCAGGCAGACACAAATCAGCATCCTCATTCCCGTATGCCAGGCGATTCACCCAGAGGGTATTCAGGCTTCATTGGTAGGTGTGACTGCAATGAGCATTGCTACATGACGTCTGACAGCGACTCACCCCTGCCTGCATCCCCCAAAGCTTCTGTACAGCTTGCTCATGTGCCCAAGAGAATATGAAGCTGCTTCTTCCCCGCTAGCTGTCTCCAGAGTGGTTCTTGCTGCTCAGAGAAATCTAGGATGAACAGCTTGGCCTTCCAGTCTCCTAGCTGAAGGGACACTTTCCCAGAGGCTCTGAGGTATGCCCAGTACCTGCTTTTCTTAACCTTTCTTGCTACGCACACCAACATTCATTTTTAAAGATTTCCAAAGTAAGTTTTCACATTGCGATGGCCCCAGAAAGCACTACAGCAGCCTAGTACAGTGTTTCTCAATCTTTTTTTTTTATAAAGTACCCCTTTAAAAATATATATATATGTGTGTGTGTGTATGTATGTATGTTCCCCCTTTAAAAAAATTATAAGTACCTTAGTACCTACAGTTTTCAGACACACAAAATGTGTGCGCGCCATTGCAATACATTTGTTTAAACAACTTAATCGTAGCTGGGTAGGCGATGAAATTTTTGGGTGTAAAAAGTACAAAAATAATAAAGCGCTGTAAAACTTAACAAAAAAATTCAGTTTTCTCCAAATTTCAGTTGTGCTGACGTACACCCCACCCCCCCAGACTTCTCTTGGGTACCCCTAAGAAACTCGTACCACTGGTTGAGAAACACTGCTCTAGCACGCCGGCTTTGATGAGTCTTTCACTTTATACATGACTGTTTTAAAGTTACAGTGAAAGCTGGGCTCAGAAGGCTTTTGATAACCAGCCCCCTCCCATAGGAAACCAGTCGGAAATATCTTCCCAAAGCTCCCACTACGATTGGACAGGGCTTCTTAAAGTAACTCTCCTAAAAACCAAGCTGTTTTTGATGGTCCCTTGGGTGACTAAATCAGCATTCATGTCACAGCAAATCAACCAAACAACTCTTCAATGGCAAAGTTCTAACACAAAGGGAGTCAGTGTGGAGTAACAGACAGCCAACTGGACTAGGAGCCAATAGATGAGCATTCTAGCCACTGACCAGCTGTGAGAGTATGGGGTTTAGTCACTTCCCCTTTGCCTTGTCTACATAGACAAACAGGGGCTGTCTCTGTCTGTCAAACTTTTAACACAACAGGATCCTGCTCTTGGTTGGTATCTCTAGGCACTATCATACAAATAATAACGGAACAAAACAAAACAAAAAACCCATCAAAGGCTTGTCTGATAAAGCCGGCAAAATTTCCTTTAAAATTTCCATCTGCAAACACAATCATGTCCCACCTGTCTTTCTTCTTCAAGGCGTATTCTCTCCTCTTCTTTCTGCCTTTCCTCTTCTCTCTTTGACTCGAGTTTTTTCCGTTCCTCACGCTCTGCTTCTTCAGCCTAAAAATAATTTTTAAAAAGCCATAGATTATTCTCTCTCAATCTCTGGTTTCATACTTCACAAAGCATCAGTTCTCTCTTACCAGTTTCCTGGACTCTTGTATCCAGAAATACATAACTGATTTTTTTTTTGAAAGAAGGTCTTCTAGTTTATCATCAGAGTTTTCTGTTTGTTTAGAATTTTAGTATTTCCACTAAGTTTATAAATTATCCTTATGGTGATTTAAAATATCAGTTTCCTTTGTCAAAGTTTTCATCTCCACTGAATGCACATATTAGCTGATTCTTGTAGCTTTGCTACTGTATACTGTGACAACCATTTACTTTTCCCTACACTTTAAATCCAAAAAACCGAAACTTTGCAATCATAAAAACATTAGTTTTAAATCTACCTTGAATTTTGTTCTTATTAATCTGAATGGCATCCTCTAAATTTACAATGAAATCACATTTAAATTATTTTACAGTTCAAATGGATAAATTGCTCTCCTAGATAAAGAATGGAAATCTTATTGTTAAGGAAGACTAAATTTAACTTAAAAATACAAGATGATCCCTCTCCTCCAAAATAACCAACCACTAGAGCCAATACCTCAAATTATTCCAAGGGTGGGGGGAGGGCGGGGGGAAGAGAAATCACAGGGCATCCCTGCTATATGTCCAAGATACGTTCCAAAAAATGTGGCTTTATAGCAAAATGATGTCAAGCGGGGAATATTCTTCCCCCAGTTCACTTTCATGAACTGGTCTTTTTTTTGTGTGCGATGCAAAAGTGGGAATAGGAGGACTTATAACACAACAGTTCCTACAACAATTAATGATGTTCACGAAGAGCCGACACATGCCAGGGCGACGTATAGCGAGGATGTCCTGTAATGGATGATTCAGACTATCATTTTAGAACATCTTGATACTGATTTTTTTTAAAATTATTTCCCTCCTTTCTCCCCACCGAAAAAATAATTAATTAATTTGTTGTTTTTAAAGTCAATAGCCAGGAGATGCATCCTCACTGAGGAAGTGCCACCTGGAATAGTGTCATTTTAACTCAAAACAGCTGACCGGTTATCTGTGTGGAAAAAGAAAATCAGCTTGTTTTCAAATGGACCAAAGGATCTTTCTGCCTCCCTCTGCCACCCTTTATTTAACTCTGATTTTCAACCTTTTCTCATTTTCAGACTGCTAAAAAAATTCAATTGGAGGTGGAAACCACTTTGGAAATCCTAGCAGTCTGAAAATCACTGATCTACTGATCTGATTTTGCTCCAATCCTGCATAAGAAGTCAAGCACAGAAAGTAAACCCCAAAATGATTGTGAGCAAATGAAGGCAGAATCGGAATGGAAGTCTATCCCTAATCATGCAGTGTTTGCTACCATGCATGCTATCTATAGTGCTTATTACCACAGCAAGCCTACGTAAATGTAATCCTTGTAAAATCCAGGCACCACTTTATTTCTTAACACAGGGCTTATGTGGGGCTGTGTGTGGATCCAGTGCAGAGGTCAGTTTCAGCCCAACAGACTTAATTACTACATTCACTCAGGTACTGTGGGGACTTCTCTGTTACACAAAAGTCTGTTGTAGTTACATCAAGCTTTTGCAAACCATGCTCCAGGTTACAGAGACTGCAGGCCAATAAAGTAGAACAGGAAAAAGAAATTAATGTATAAAAACTTGAATCACCCACTAATGTGCTTTAGGAAGATCTGCTGCTGCTGATTAACAGCTGGGAGTCCAGGGGCAACTAAACACGTGCAACTGAAAATGCCAGAGTGGTTAAGCTGGTAATTCAATATGCAGAACTAGAGCTTAGGAAACGGAAGATATTCATAGCACAGGGATGTCTGTTTTCTAGGGTTTTTGCTCTCTGCTGAATTCTGGCCTAGGGACTGAATGCTCAGCTCCCAGAAACGTCAACGGGCTTTGCAAAGAGAGAGCTTGCCTAGGTCACCAAATTCTCATCCACTCCCCCAGGAGTGAACAGAGAAAGTCTGTGCATGGAGAACCAGCACAGCAGGTGGTTAGAGAGGGGACTTCCCCCCTGTAGGTGAACATGGAGCACTGCATAGACATTCCCTCAATCATACTGCAAACTTGAGGTGGCAGCAAGGGCAAGCCCTAAGCTCCTTTTTGGTCGGTTTTGGAAACAGCCCGCTAGCCCTCAAATATCCTTGTGCAGTGCTGCAGGGATAGGCACCACGGTGGGGGTCTGGACACGTCCGTACACTCTGAAGCAGGTCTGGGGGCCGGGATGCTTCTGCACAGCGACATTAATCAAATTTCAGTGGGGGTGTATGTTTAAGGGGCTGTGTGACTCAGGTTGTACAATAAACAATCACAACTATCAGCTGCTCTTCCAGAGGCCCAGACGATTGGATGGGGAGGGTACGCCCCCAAAGCAAAATGTTCCCCACACACACACTTTTGATGACATTCCCAGCTGTTGTGACCAAACTCCTCCTGCCTCCTATAGGTCAGCTATCACCTGCCCTTTGCTTTGTGCTTTAGGTATAGTACCAAACACTCACCTCTCGCTGGGCTTTTCTGGCTTGTTTCTCTTCTAGCTTCCTCTGTTTCTTTGCTCCAATTTTCCCAGACAACTGAAATTCTGCAGCTTCATCTCCATCCTCTTCTTCTGCAACAATGCATTAGAGACAAAGAACATTTAGAGCTCTCACAGCTGGATTCCCTGCTTCTGAAGAGAGATGAGAAGACAGCCAAATGTCTGACAAGATTCAATAAAAAAAAGAAAGAAGGCATTCACAAGGGGCTGCCAAAGCCACAAAACCGATTTTACAAGGCAGGCAAACGTATGGTGAAGTCAGAGGTAAACTATACTGGAGCCTTTGAAGAAAAGCTGTACAGCATCAACATCCTGCTTTCCACAGTGAAATGTAATTTTCATTACATCTCTACAAAGTCATGCGTTATACGCACTTACTTTTACAATTTAACATCCGGCTGTAGGGATTTTGTTATCCTGGTACCTTCAAGCCTATTGCAACATATGATCTCAATATTTTTTTTTTAAAAAAGGGGGCATTTAGAGAAGGTTTAGTAATTTACACTGTGATGCTGCCCACCATTCCCCATGTCTGATGTTTAAAAGAAAACATATAAAACCCTCCAAGGACTATACAATGCATATCATGTGCTTGATCTTTAATAGCCTGCCTGCACAGTGAAGTCACAGCAATTGCACAAACAAAAATGACCTTCTAAAACAAACCTGGCAATTTGCAATTGTTTCTGCACTCGTGGAACATGAGAACAATGTGCAAGTTAGAGATGCAATTGGAGATGCATTTTTACAATACCTAAATATTTGCTGATCAAGTAATCAATGAGCTTCGGTCTTTGCACGAGGCTGCTCTCTCCCCAGAAAATATTCTGTCCCCTCGTTTCTTTGCAGGCCACATGTTTGATCTTATTACTCATTCGCCTGCCTAACCTGGGACCCAATCTTGCAACACAGGAGTAGATTGACCCCGATGTTCAAGGAGAGTTATTGGGATTCTGCATGGCGTAAAGCAGGGGTGGGAAAAAGACCCTCAGTAGGCCGGATCTGGTCCACGAGACAGTTCCAGGTCCCACCCCCGAATGGACATGCCCAACCTGTGGCATGTGCCCCGCGGGGGAAAGGAACTCAGTCCCACCCCTCCTGCCCCCGCGCAGCCACTGGAGAGGAGGCAGCAGTGGGGCTGAGGCTCCTCAGCGGCGCCTCGACCATGGGGTCCTGGGCCAGCCCCGGCGGTGCCGCAGCCATGGCCACGCATCCCCAGGCCGTCCTGGAAGCTGGAGGTGCTGTGGCCCAGGACCGTCCCCGCAGGCACCGCTACCGTGGCCAGGCTGCCCAGGGCCGGCCCTGGAGGTGCCGTTGCTATGTCCAAACAGTCTGGGACCAGCCCCAGACCATGTGGCCACGGTGTCTCCTGCCTCTAGGGCTGGAAGGGGAGAGGGTATATAGAATCTCACAACTTTGAGGACCCAACTCATGATTTTGGAATGCTTGGAATATGCCAGTCACTACAATGAACTGTGATGGGTTTGGTTACGGTGCGTTTTTACGAAAGACCCTTTTGCACGTGGAATTTAAATCGTGGTCTGACAGAGCCCACTTCAGTTGACCTTTAGGGCGTGGGGCAAAGCCCAGATTTACCTCAGGCATTTGCCAGAGGGTGTGATTAGGTGGCTGTGGGATCAGGTACCGTCATTGGTAGGTTTAGGTTTTGAATGCGTAACCCGAGGCCTGTTTGACAAACTGAAACACACACAAATACAGACAGTAGCTGCCTTCCGTACTAGAATTGTTCTCCAACTATTCCACTGCTTACTCACTCTGGAAGGAAATAAACACAAGGTAGACTTCTCAGACCAGTCTTCAGGAGGAGTGAAATCATACTAGTCCAGTGGTCACCAACCAGTAGCTGAGGATCTACTGGTAGATCTTGGAGTCTCTGACAGGTGATCTTAACTGGTTTGGCTGGGAGGCTGTGAAGTGCTGGCACTTCAGCTGCCCCAGCCTGCATTGCACTGCTGCTCCTGCCCAGAGCTGCCCCAGAGAGCCTCTGCTCGTTGTGGGAGACAGAGGCAGGGAGGCACTGACGTCACTCTGTCCCCCTCTTCTATTCCCCATCTTCACAGAGTGAGGATGGCGGGGCCTCGGCGAAGGGGAGGGACGTTGGTGAAGGGGCGTGGCAGAGGTATTTGGGTTTGAGAGAGATCCTGGACTGACTTAAATTCAAAGTGACCTTGTGCTTAAAAAGGTTGGAGACCATTGTCCTAGCCAGAGGTTCAGTAGGGTTTCCCCCCACTGCTTCTCCTATGCAGGCTCAGAAAGCACAAGACTCGCTCACATTTTACATAGCCACAGCTTCTGAAATTTTACTAAGTGAAAATAATTCAACTCTGTGACATGTGGAAATATCAAAGGTAGCAACACATCCCCAGAAATGCTGCATGGAGTTACACCCTTCCCGTTCACAGTTAGAGTCAGCACATATACGACTGGCACTTTCCAGGAGCGAAGAATAAAACAGAACCTGCCCTGTAAAGCTTAGGCTATGCCTACTGGGAAGGACTGGCAACAAGTGCTGTCGACACGCGAAAGTGAAAACTGATCACACCAGTTTTTCTGCCTCCCACTGAGGACATTTCTGGGCCACATGGCTAGCGCCCCTGTTGACAGAACAAAACAGAGTGGGTAGGCAGAACTGATCCCTGCGCTTCTTGGGAATCCCTCCTATCTCTGTGAGTTCTCAGTGCTGAGGAATGTCAGAGCAGCACAACCATATCTCCAGGCCACCCCCGCAGCAGCAGAACAGGAGCATTTACTCTATTGCTTTACTCTGTTCCCCAAAGGTGGCAGCTCACTGAATTGGTTAGATACTTCCTGGAGCTCTGAAAGGAGAAGAGTGCAT
The DNA here is from genome assembly GCF_049634645.1 of Pelodiscus sinensis. NCBI lineage: Eukaryota > Metazoa > Chordata > Testudines > Trionychidae > Pelodiscus > Pelodiscus sinensis. The sequence goes on from NC_134715.1 coordinate 129,060,110, forward strand.
GCCCGCAGGGCAGCAGAGATCACAAAACACTGAGCAGAGCCATCAGGGTAGGCATTGTGGGATACCGGCAGAAGTCAGTTCTCATGACAAAAACAAACACCACAGTCTACACTGGTTCTGTGTCAACAATAAAGAGAGGGGAAAAGACAGAAGTCTTTTGCAGGGATGAAATTTGTGTCGTCAAAAGTGGGTATTTTTCCCAGACAAAAATGTTGCGTTGTAGTGTAGACTGAGGATGTTAAGGACTAGTCAACTATCCAATAAGCAAATGCTTATCGGATAGTACAGCTGACTGACTGATTTCCCCCCCCCTTGCTGCCTCTCTGATAGAGGCAGCAAAGAGGGGTGGGTAGAGGGGGTACTTCAAACCAGCAGTGCTGCAGGGAGGCCGTAAGGCAGTGCTGCTCAGCTGATCCCGGGATTAGCTGTGTGAAGCTGCCGCTTTCAAACGCCAAGGTGGCATTCAAAGTGGCAACACCGCACAACTAAGTCTGGAATCAGCTGTGCAGTGCTGCCCCTTTGAACAGCAGTGTCACGTGGAGCCCGAGGTAAGCCTGGGACTCCCCAGCTGATCCCGGGTGTCCATGTGGCATTTCCATAGAACCCAGGATCAGCTGGTGAGTCCCCAGCTTACCCTGGGTTCTCGGGAAATGCTGCATAGAACCTCTACTCAGCTGGAGAATCCCCCACTGACCCTGAGGTCCATGAGGGCACCTCCACTGGGGACTCTTGTAGATTTCAAAACTGGCATCTGCGTGCAGCCCAAAGTTAAGCGGGACTTCCTGTTGGTCCCGGGCTGCACGTGGAGTTCCGCATTCCTCCTTTGAAATGTACAAGAGCCTCACGTTTCAAAGGAGGAATGCGGAAGTGCCTATCGACTAGTCGATGGAAATTCCATCGACTACTCAACTATTAAATTAACTGATATTTAACATCCTTAGTGTTAAACCAGCTCTCACTGGTTTGTCGCCAAAAGGTGTTTTTTAGCGACAAAACCTACCAGCGTAGCCAAGGCCTTAGAGTTATCGGAGCAGCATTTCTTATTGATTCCTCGGGGCTTGTCTGCATGTGGGAGATTTGCACCAGTGCTGGCTCTCAGTCTAGCAATGCTCTTTCAACGCTTGTTGGGGACTGACCTCTGACCATTAACATTTTCCTCCCCCTCTCCCCCACCCAGTATGAAGCGTCTGATGGGATCCCACAAGACCCACTTCCTCAAGACATCAGCGCGTTTCCTTGAATGTGCAGTTGCTAGAAATGCACCACATCTCCCTTTAGACTGTGTTCGGCTCATGATTCAGCAAAGCGCTTCAAATTAACAAGATACCCAAGTACATGCTTACCAGGACTTAAGTACACGCAGAAGTGCTTTGCCGAGTTACTGCTTTCATTATTTAAGCTGACGAATAATTAACCCAAATGCAGAACAGACATTAAATGCAGCATGGCATTTGAGCTGTCACGCAGTTATTACCACTGTAGCTTAAACACTCCATGCAGACCTATTCAGCCACGCACAGACAATGAAAGGTGTATGTGTGCCGGGGGACAGAGGTTACTGCTGATGTAGGAGTCATAGTTTTGAGCTTCCCCAGGTGAACATGCAAAACTTTAAGACTGTTTCCTGATTGTTTTTGGCTTGGAGTTGTGTGGGTTTTGTTTTCTTTTTGCATTTAACCTACACCAACTGTAGATAATGCTGCTTCCCTGCCAATAACCTTATCATTATAAAGTCATCAGCATTCAGATGCATTTTTTTGTATTTCTTTTTAGCGATGTAAAATTGTGATTATTGAGCTAATCGAATAATTGGTGCAATTTGTATAGACTATTCGATTAGTCAATAAGGATGTTTCCGCCTCTCCAAGGCTGTTGCTACACTTCAAAGGAGAAAGCACTGCGGGGAGGATGGGATCAGTGGGGGACTCAAGCAGTCCCCCCCGGCCCTGTGTTCCCTGTGGCATTTCAAAGCAGCAGCACCACAGAGCCCAAGGTCTCCACGTGGCACTGCTGCTTTGAAACGCTGCGTGGAGCCCGGGGTCTGGCCCTAGGCTCTATGCAGCACTGCGGCTTTGAAGCACCCCCTAGTCTTCTCCCCCTGCTTTGCCCCCCGCTGTCACTTTCTCATGGGAGGGGGGAGCAACTAGTCATTCACATCCCTATTCTTTTAACAAATTCCTTTTGCTGCTGGGCTCTGGTTCTGTAGATCAGGGATCAAATGCAATTTACACTGGTGAAACAGCAGTAAGTCTGCTGAAGTAAACTGTTTTACACCAGTAAAACCTGAAGCAGAATTCAGCGCCACAGGCTCATTTCTGTCAGCTCTTTGCGCCGTGGTCTTTTTATTATGTATTTGTCTAGTGCCTAGCACAATGGGACCCTGGTCCAGGGCACGGGCTCCCCAAACTACTGCAATATAAAATGATAATGAACCCAAAGCAACTAAGGTAATTGGCTTCTGAAATCCACCCAACCCTGCTTACATCAGAATCTGTTACATGTGGCCACTTATGGGGACAAACCAAGCCACCATATGGAAAGGCGTGGGTAATAAGATGAATAACATTACAGTCATGCAAGCAGCTTCTTTTTGTAAGTGAAAAGATTTATCAGTGATCCATTTTAGGACTCAAACAAGACAGTGGCCTATTAATCTGCAGCCATGAAACCAGCCTACATGCATGACAATCAAGTGCAATACGTAAAGGGCATATACTTCTTAAAGGAGCCATCGAACCACTTGAAATTCCTTTTCTGAATAAGGGCAACTGAGAAACAAGACAAACTAGCTTCCTTCACTCAGGTCTGCGCTGGAAATGTCTCAAGGGCAAAGATGGTCAGTGCTAAACCATACCACGTGGTTTACTGATGTAAAGGAAATCGAGGTTGCTATAAAAATGCGGCAGATATATTGATAACACTAATATCAGCTATGATATCTATTTCAAGAGGATAACAAATCCAGGTCACAACGTATACCATTTACCGGCGGTGTGCTAATGAAGAATTTGGTAGTCATGGAAAGCACAGCACAAAGTTTAACTGTGCATTGAAGAAGTTTTACAGTATTTTATTTCTCTTAACCTAGAAGCATAGGACAAGGGCTACATGCATTAACAGAACTAACAGTACAGACTGAACCTCTCTGGTCCGGAAACATCTGGAGTCCGAAATGATTTTAGTTAGCTGGATGTCCACTTTTCATGGGTGCAGCCATGAAGATCCCATAAAGTTTGTGGACATCAGTCCTGGCTCTCAGCGTTCTGTGCTGTTATTTAGCTCTGATTTACCCCTAAACATCCTCTAACAGCCCTGGAAGCAGTGGAAGTGTTGGTAATTCTGCTAGACAGTATTTACCTCCTGTGGGATGGAAAATTCTCTGGTTCAGAACCAGTCAGGCCCCATGGATGCTGGATTGAAGAGGTTCAACCTGTAACCTATCTCACATGACTTTGTGAAGCATCATTAACGTTTATGGAACAATGTATGTATCCTGGGATGCATGGCACTATTGTGAATAAGCGAGGTGTATTCCTTACTTAGTAGTTAAGGAGACTCAGTAGTGACAGATGGCAGAACAAGGAGCAATGGTCTCAAGTTGCAGTGGGAGAGGTCTGCAATGGATATTAGGAAAAACTATTTCCCGAGGAGGGTGGGGAAGCACTGGGATGAGTTCCCTAGGGAGGTGGTGGAGTCTCCATCCCTAGAGGTTTTTAAGCCCTGGCTGGGATGATTGAATTGGGTTGGTCCTGCTTTAGGCAAGGGGCTGGACTCAATAACTCCTGAGGTCTTTTCCAGCCCTGGGATTCTAGGACTCAGATTCCAAGGCCAGAAAAGACCACTGTGGCCATCTAGCGTGATCTCCTACATTACACAGGCCAGAGACCTACCCCCAAACAATCCTACCACAAATCTTTCAGAAAAACATCCAAAGTTGATTTTAAAATGGTCAGCGAGTCACTACAGGCTGATCTTGCAAGTAAAACAGTACAGAACATCCCAGTTTAATGACAATCAATTCCATCATCCTAGGAAGGTGTAGATAGGATGCTCTATTTAATGAAAAGTATCAAACAATAATGGATTTAAAATAAATGAGGAGCGCGGCATTAGTCAAGGTGAATTTTATGTAGGCACTGTTTCAGATGTCAAAATTACGAACAGATGCAGATTTAAAATGCTACACATATGAGCCTTATGGTCAGCAAATTGATTTAAAAAAACCAACAATCTGTTGTCGTTTCTGTGCTCTTCCTGTAGCAGTTAGCAACTACGCAGCTACACAGTCCAGCAAGCTATAGGTATCTGATGCCTCCTGGGAGAAGCAGACCATTCTGAGTTCCAGGTCTCAGGAGGTAAATAAAAGGAACCACATTTCAACTACGATGTTTTAATCTGCAATGTTTAAATTGGGACAACTATGTCTCTGTATTTTGAAAGCGAGATTGTACGGGGTTCGCTGGGATGCCTGGCTGTGCCAGCACTTCTCTGGGGGCTCTCCTAGTTTTTGCAGGGTTGATTCCAGGTGGGGGGCACAGAGATAAGCCTTCCAGGCAGATCCCAATGCAAACTGAGTTTTGCCTTCCTTAGTCTGCAGACACAGAAACAATAGCACAGAGAGGAGACCTCAGACTTCCCAAAATGCTGATGTGGTTTTCCATGAATGGGGGCTAGGGCACTGGAGTGAGCCATGCTGTGAACCTTGGGAGAGATATTTCACCTCTCTCACCTGTTTCCCCTCTTTAGATTATCATCTTTTTGGGGAACAGAGCTTCTCACTACATGTCTGCACCACATCTAGCACAATAGGGCTCAGCTTTCATTTAAGGTGCCTGTCTCACAATTAAAAGGAAGCAATTACTCTCCAGATGGGCAGAGAGTCTTGTGGCATAGACAAGAATGATCGTCTTAGTGCTGTGATACTCAAAGGGTCCCGCCCCACCGTGCAAGGCGCTGTATGGTTTTAGGTGCATTCGTGGGGGATATGGCTATAGTACTAGGAATCAAGGCCTCCTAAAGGTTGAGTAAACACCTAGGAAGCCTGATATTTTTCTACACTTACCAAAGGAAAATGAAAGTGTCCAGGAGGTTAAATACTTCACTGCTGAGCATTTTAGCAGTGACACCTCACTACTCTGAGTGGCAGCCTGGTCCTTGAAATGGGTCTTCAATCCCAATCTCATGTCTGAAGGAAAGCTTTCAGCAAAGCCATTAAATGCTAAAAACCAGACTCCGCCGGAGCCATCAGCTCCAAGCTCTGGTGACTCCTTTGCTGGCTCAACCTTTCACTGCCACCTCCACCTGAATCAACTGAATAGGCTTAAGAGCTGGTTTCAGTCAAAGCCATTCCTGAGCCATGCACACACACTTTCATGGAAACCCTGAGCCTTGCAAACTCATACACTTACAGGACATCCCTCCCTCACCCTTTCTGAAGCACAGAAAGGCTCAGTGACTGGCCCAACTTTACACAGGAAGTCTATAGCTGAGCATGGAATCAAACTTCGGTCTCCCAAACTCTAGACTAGTGCCTTAGCCATGGGGCCATCCTTCCTTTCTACCCTACTACACCCCAAACTTACTACCGAACATTCAGTATCTGTCTGTAAGTGTATTCATTATCCTCACTGTTGTAATTCTGGCCCAGGAAGGTACCCTGGAGTTGCTCATCTTGTTGTGTTATGCTCAACAGGCTACAAGTACCCCCGAGAGAGCTCTGTCATCTGTTTGTCCTGCGCCACGTGGATCTTGGCAATTAGTATTGTTAGTTGCTGCAGCAGCAGCACCAGTGTGGTGTGAAGGATTGGCAGCTGTTGATCAAAGACTACTTTCTAAGTCAATTGAGCTCAGAGGGTTCACTCATTTTGAGAATCACTCTGTCACAAGTCTGCCCAAACATTTGGACCCGAGCAGGTTATTAATAGACATGGTTACTCTCATAAGAGACGACCTTCTTTGAGTAATCAACTAACCACTGAAAAATTTACTCAGCAGGCAGACGCGGCGTGGGACGCTTGGCTAACAGGCCTGCCGCAGCCCACACGGGACCCTTGAATAAAGAGCCTGCCTACACACCGGGGTCAAGGTTCTGTGGGGAAGCTGTCGGCATTAGACATTTCAAACCTGTTTTCTGGGCCAATCTGCAAGTCCTTCAGATGTCCTGCCCCACCCCAACCGCAGGAAGAAGCTGCCACAAGAAAGATTTCATGTTGATTTAACTCCACTTGCTAAGGGTGAGTATTTTACATCCCCCCCCCAATAATTTCCCATCTTTCTTTCTATTAACTATTCCTCCTCACCCACTCACAATATCTAGAGAACAGTTCCATTAAATAAAATTAAGCCTTTATCTAACTTATTTCAATAGCTACTTATAAGCACCTGCATAGATTAAAATATGAATTCAACAGGCTAGGCACAAGAACCAAGCAACGACAACTAGAAGCCGTCAAAAAGAATCCTCTTTCTAGCACTGTATGGTAAATTGGAGAAGGTTCAGAGACGAACCACAAGAACAATTAAAGGATTAGAAATTGTGCCTTGCAGTAAAATTCCAAGGAGCCCAATCTCCTTTGCTTAGCACAGAGAAGGTTATGGGGTGACTCGATCACAAATCACTATGTACTTACACAGGAAACAGATATTGGCTAATGGGCTCTAGGAGAGAGAGATTATAGCATGATCCAACAGCTGGCAAAGCAGGACAAATTTAGCCTTAACAACAGAGACTGTAATGAATCATTGGAAAAAATCCTGGTGAACTGTCACTGGCAATTTTTAAATCAAGATTATCTTACAAAACAAATTCTTTAGTTCAAACAGGAGTTATTTCAGTGAAGTTCCCTGGGTTATGTTATACAGAAGTCAGACCAGATGATCAAAGATCATTTCCATGTCAATCCTTTCCTTTATTCTACAGTGGAACATTTCACTCTTGAAGTGATAAAGCAACTCAGTAGAGTCACCAAAGTACAGGGTCATTCTTCTTCCCTTGAAAGTGTCTTATTCTAGCAAAGACATTTAATTTTAAAATAAAAAAACTCCACTTTCTTCCCCGCTAATGTGTAAGCAACGATTACACAAGGCCCAAATCTCAGGTGTGCTAGGGTACTTTTTGTACCAGTCTCCTAGGACAAATCAGATACTGTCCTCAGAAGGATCCTCTGATACTTGCAATGACTCCCATGTCAATGCACTCTCAGTTCTCAACATAAGGAAGTACTGGGGGAAAGGGAACTTTGACAGCTGGTGTAGATCAGAGTTAGGTCTGCTTTAATCTGCAACAGGAACCAGGCCCACGTAGAACTAGTCCCAAGACCAGTGGGTCTGTGCATAAAGCTCAGCTCACCCAGATCTGAGCATCTGTTCATAAGTCCAAAACAGAAAACAGACAGATGAGCACACAGCTACTGACGTCTGGAGGCCTGAACAGCCCTGCAACTCATCTAAAGGCAGCTTGCTAAAGAAAGCAGCAAGTCCAGCCACTGTATGATTTTCAATGCCTGTGTTCTCTCCAGGAAGCATTAGCACCATGCGCCAGTGCTCAGATACACACCCACAGCACAAGACAGAGGCGAGAAAAGGGACCACACTGGAAAAAAAGGACTTATCTTAATTTGATACAGACTGTAGAAAGAAGTAATGAGAGAGGCCAATTTAAAGAGGGAACTTCACATTGGGGTGAGCCACAAAAGAGTTTAGAAGGGCTGAGGACATGGCTGCTTCCACTGCTGAAGTGCAAACTAACATAAACAGCTGTGCTTTGAAAGCTTTGCATTGGACTCCTCTGAAGGCGGCCTGAATGGCCCAAGCGTCAGGCATCAAAAGTCTTGTAGATTTCATTGTCTTTCAACTGTGCCAGCACATGAAAAGAAACAGTTCAGACCTTGCCCAACTCCCACATGTGACACAGCTAAATATAATTCAGTCACCCATAGCTGCACTGGCTGCGTAGAGCTAGCTGTGTGTGGGGTAGCAAAAAGGGAATTTGGTTAGAAAAAGCCAGCAATTAGCACGCACAGGCAACAAAAGGTGTTACTTACAGGCATTTTCCTGACCACAGTGAGGTAACAAGGTTATTATCTAAAGATGTAAAACGAAATTATGGGGCCCAGTCCACCCTGACCTACGACTACACCACATGCTCTAGTCCATGGTGGTACAATCTCAAGCGAGGGAGGCTCTGCCCGCATCAGTACTGGAACTGGTGATTTAGTAGGTTGTGTTCTTTCCCCTAAGACAGCATTAACCCCACGCTTTGTCTGCTGGGGCAGCAATCTTCATAACAGCCATAACAGCTAAGGCACCAAATCAGTTTGTATCATAAGATCCCTTGGCACTTTTTAATAGAGCAGAGCTGTCAAGCAGCCACATTTTAACTTGGTTACCTACGTTCTGCCTCTCTCCTAATTTCTCCTTGTTTCCAATTGGGGGTAGGGGGAGGGAAAGAGGGATTTTCATTCTTCTCCTAGAAGCAGTGTGACCTTGCTGGCACAGAACAGTGGCCACAATCCATCACAGAAGCAGCTGCACCTCCATGATGGGCAAATGACCTCTAGTGAGAGGAGATCGAACACACTGGAGGAAGTGCTGTGTAAATGTACTTTCATATCATTAGGACAGCACGGCCGGTCGGGTTCTGCAGTCTCCATTCAGAACAGCTGGCCAGCATATTCTAAGAGGCTTATCGTGTACCTAGGCCAAACCAAGCCCACCTGCTAGCCCAATCTGTTTTTAAAAGTGGAGCTGAATCAGAAGTTACCTTCCATCCCCTCTTCTGCCTGCTGCGCTCTCCTCTGGGCGAGCATCCTGCTGCCCATGTTCCGTCGGCGTCTGGGCATCCCCTCTCCCCGCTCTTCGACGTGAGGCCGAGGCCGCGCCACTGCGGTTGCCACATTTCGCTGGTGCTCCTCGTCGGCTGGAAGGGGGACATTTTAAAGGAGAGGTTTGATATTGAGCTACTGCAGCTATCCCTTTGCAAGGGTGAAAGGAGCGAGCTGACGGGCAATTAGTGATACACGAGTGGTCTGGATGGCTTGCAGCCGTAAGACCGAGTAAAGTCATTTCCTCTCCCCCCCCCCCCCCCCCAGTTATTAAGATGCTGTTTCTCTTCTGCCTCTTGTCCGACATTCAAGAAGGGTGGCCAGAAGGAGCAGCAGAAGTCACCATAAGCAAATTCCACCTCTGGATGTAAAATCCCATTTAATTGGCTCACTGGTTTAAGAGGGTGCATGGGGGTTGCTCCAGCCCAGCTGGAGGCTCTCCCGCCCCTTCCTCCCCCCTCCCCGTTGCTGGCCTGGAAATGCCACCTCCCTCCTGTTGCCACAGGCAGGTGCTGCACTGGCCAGGACGCTGGAGCAGTGTGACTTTCTGTGACTGATCAGGGTGCAGCAAAGGCAGGGGCTGCTCCAGCATCCCAGGCAGAGATGACCTGCCTGTGGGGTGCCCAGGCACTGCAGCAGTCCCTTGCTCGTGGCAGGCAGGGAGCTGCTCCAGCCCCACCAGTTAAACCATTTAAACCTTCACATTCCTAGAATCAACATGATTCAGATATGCAGGAGTCAAGCACACAGTGAGCATTTGGAAAACACCACCCTTAATCTCCCTGGGTTAAAGGCACTTGGGATCCGAGGGGGATTTTCAAAAGCACCTAAGGCATCTAACGCCCATTGATCCCACTCGACATCCTGCACCTTGAGGTACGTAGGTGCCTAGCTTCCACTGAAATTAATTTCAATCAATGGACGAAAGGAGTCTGAATATCTTGGAGTATCTGGACCCTTAAGCACCTTTAAAAACCGGCCTTCTGGTCTCAGTTCTCCACCAGTAAAACAGGGACGAGTCTTATCCATCTTATTTATTTAGAGTCTAGTCTCTTCAAGCAGGGACAGTCTCCTGCGGGGAAGAGGTGGGTGTCTAGCACAATGGCCCTCCAATGCTGATTGTGGTCTCTTGGTACTACTGTTATTAGAGAGGAAGGGGACATAAAAAGTCTATGGACAGGCCCTTGAAATACTGTTATGAACCTGAAATACTGTTATGACCATGTAGGTGAAGAGGCTTTGTCATTTGATTATGGTCCCATGGCTCTTAGAAATGTCCTTAAAAAAGGGGGGGAGGACCGTTTTTGCTGTATTTACTTTTTTCAGTCCAATATGAGATTGATTTTTACACACACACACTCGTCATATGTGGTAAGAAAACTGGTTCCGTCATATCTGAATTAGCAGAACGTGGGACCCAAAAGTGTCTTTCTTCCTTTCGGAGAATTCAGATTTTGGGGGGGTATTTTTGCACTTCAGCTATTCAGACCTGACGTTATCAGGACTGTTGAAACCTGTGACCGTGTGTGTATTTTCCACAGAGTAATGCATGTATTGCTGCTCTTGGAACAAAACTTCATCAACAAGGACGGACGACAGAACACAACTGGTGCATGCCAGAGTGTCTCATTTTCCTATCCTGACTTGAGCATGGTTATCCCCAGCATATAGGACTATGGAAGAGGGAGCTGGTGGATAGGATTGCCAGATACTTTCACAAAAAATTCCGAACATGACAGGGAAAAAAATTAGTTGGGGGGGGGGGGGGGGGGGGGGGCGGGAAGTATTTTACATGTCCAGTATTTTCTGGGTTTTTTTTTTTAAACCAGACAGGGCCCACAATTACCCGTGATCCACCAGTCTTGGTGAAAACTGGACACTTGGCAACCCTACTGGTGGATCACAGTTCACAAGAGACAAGTTACCTAAATCATGTTTCGCACACATGTACGACAATGCTTGAGTCTAGCTACCTACTCAAAGGGTACAAAGCATGGCTGAAGAGTACTAACAGCGTGGGACAGCTTTCTCCAACCCCCCCACAACTTTCCTGTCCTCTGACCCGATTTGCCAAGTATCTACTGCATCAAATTTATACTTTGTCAACAACGTAATTCCACCCCTATCTCCTCATCCAGTCACACATCTCATCCGGTCTCTGCTGCTGCTCCAACCATGCCACTCTCCATGCCTCTATGATCCACCTGTCCCCCAAGCAGGTCCATGACTTTTTACCAGCTGCCACCTATATGAGGTACTCGATCCTGGAACACCTGGAGTGCTTTGGCCCAGCACAACACTTAAGCACATGGTTTGCTCTGGCGCATGGATGGCCTCACCGAAATCTTAACTTTCAACATGCAAGGGGATTGCTCACTTTAAAAAAAGTTAAGCATGTGTGTAAGCGCATCGCTAGTGTGGGGCGCTCGGCTCTACTATGTCAATACCCCTTCTCTGGGATCCTTTCCTGACACTTCTGTTGTGGTATTGACCGTAAGGGAAAACAATGCACGACCACATCCTTGAGGAAGTCACAGCCGTATGCACAAGTGGAAAGCCTCATTCTCCTCACCCAGGTGTGAATAACTTAAATTGCTTTACTGGGACAGTTGTTTGCACTGTCATGCACAGCGCTGAAACTTTCCTCGCTCAGGGGTGTGAAACGCACCCCCCCAAGCAATGCACATTTCAGCGCTGTACCTGGCAGCGTAGACAGCGCTACAGTAAGTGCTAGGAGGTGGCTTATTTATTAGAGCCCTGGCAGAGCTCTCTTTCAGCGCTGGAGCAGGGACTACACAGCCACATTAAAGCACAGCTGCGGCAGCACTTTAACTCTGGCTACATGCACAAAACGCTAGTTCGGCCAATTTCTTAGCAGCAGACAATACCAGCCTGTACCAGTATACTTTCCCCTCCGTCCTCACCCCATCCAGCCCCTTCCGTCTGCCACCCTTACTCACTGTATCAGATCTAAAATGTTCAGAGTAAGTGCTTTAGGGCAGCGCATCTGTCTTATTTGTGAAGCACCTAGCATGAGTCTGAGAGCTATAAAATGATTCAGTGAGCTCCTGTACACTCCTGATATTTATTATGGTGCATTGTAACGATCATTAAAAATTCCAAGATGTGTTTTCGGACACATTATTTACGGAGGCATTAGACTAAACAGACAGTAGTATTTCTTAGGGTACGTCTAGACTACATGCCTCTGTCGCCAGAGGCATGTAGATTAGGCTACCAGACATAGGAAAATGAAGCGGCTGAGCAGCTGTTTGTCGGCTCAGCGCGGCAGCCATGTAAATTTAAATGAAGCGGCGATTAGTTAAATCGCCGCTTCATTTTCCTATGTCTGGTAGCCTAATCTACATGCTTCTGGCGACAGAGGCATGTAGTGTAGATGTACCTTTAGTTTCTTAAAGAAAATATCCTACCATTCAAGGCTTGGTATCCTATAATCTAAAAGGACTCAACACACCTGTGAAATGTTAAAGCCATTCCTGCATAGTGCCTCAGTTGTGACATTCTAGCGCTCATTTATTTTGCGATAAAAAAACAAAAAACCAGAACCCAATTCCTGTGAAGCACAGGCTGTTATGTATTTCATGAGAAATAAATCTATTTATAAAGCGTTTGTTCATTTCAAACCTGGCTCTCAGCTCTCACAAGGACAAAACATGCACACACAGTGACCGCATCACCTTGACTCAAATCGCCCCAGAAGACATGGTTAGTCCCCAAATCTAACAGTGTTAATTCAGCAAAGAAAACAGTATTTACTTTGTTTAAAACTAAAAACCTAATGCATCTTATGGCCCCTGAATGCACAGAGTAACTGACCTGTATCGCTTGCCTATTTAGATTGCCAGACAGGGCCTTATCAAGACCAGCTTTGTACAGAATAAAGCACACTACAGGCAGTCCCCGGGTTACATGGATCCGACTTACATCGGATCCCTACTTAAAAACGGGGTGAGGCAACCCCACACTAGCTGCTTCCCCCCAGCACACCAGGGAGACGCGAAGCTAGCGCCCCCCCCCCCAGCAGACCAGGGAGACGCGGAGCGGCTTTTCTCAGCAGACACCTCAGCTTGAGAATAAAGGACTGAGGGAAGTGAGGTGTGGGAGAATAAAACTGAGCTCTGGAGAAATGTTTGGCTAGAGTTTCCCCTACAATATGTACCAGTTCCGACTTACATACAAATTCAACTTAAGAACGAACCTACAGTCCCTATCTTGTACATAACCCGGGAACTGCCTGTATAAGCCCTGAGCTAAATATAATAAGGCACAGCCAAGCCTCCAACTGAAGGACAACACCAAAACCAAGAAACAAAACAGCAGAACTGGAAAACCGATATACCTTGGAGGTGCATGTTTAATTTGATCAGAGTTTTTCAATAGCTCCAGTTATATGATTTAGCATTTCTACATTTCGCAGACACTTTAGTTCCCCAAGAAGCTGATCCTTTCATGTGTAGGCTGCAAAAGCAGCTACATTTTGGATTTTTGAAACTAACCTAGTGTGGCAAAACAAGAATCCCTAAAAGAGCCTAAAGCAGTTTAAAAACAGAAGTGTTTATATATTAATCAATTCACCTGGCTCTACAGCAAACACCATACAATGCAACACTACATGAAGCTAAAAGATGGACGAAAAATACAAGCCACCCAATGAAAGTGCAAGTAGATTTAGAAAAGTTTTCCAAATGGGAATTTAGCAAAGGCATTAGATTATAACATTATAGAAAATAAAAACAGCCACCGTGGATCAGACCAAAGGTCCATCTAGTCCAGTATCCTGTCTTCTGACATTGGACAATGCTGGTGCTCTAGAGGATATGAACAGAAAATCTATCCCCTTGTGCCCGTTCCCAGAGTACCACAAGTTCTTTCATGCCCCACAATACTTAGAGGCACTTTCTTGTAGATACTTTATTTGACCTGAGAGAGGAGAGTGCTCCTTATACAACTTTACACAGTTTTACTTGTCCACAGCAAAGCAGTTTTTTTTTTAATCAGCATGTAAATACTCTCGCTCCTTGGCTCACATCACCATTTAATAGCATGGTAAGCCCCTATCATGCCTGGTCTGCAGATTTTCATGGCAGCTTTTCAACACTGCCCTAATGGTCACTAGCTTTGTGCTGATTCAGAAGAAACAGCACCACCTACCGCATTTACATTGTGATAAACACTGCTGTAACAACTGCCTCACAAATATATGCTTCAAATAAGCCATCTCCACCCCATTTCCTGCAAGACAATCCCCCGCCCCCATCCAGAAACTAACTCAGCTTGTGACATCCAAGAAAACGGTACTAGAGCTCTGTGTTGGAGTGGAAGGCTAGGAGGGAGTGACCTTTTCAGTCTGCCTGTCGTTTCTTTTGTCGTTTTCATATACGTGCATGTAACGTTTTCCCTTTACGAATAAGGCTGAGACTGTGTGACTTTCCAGGACCCCTGCGACTTCTGCAGCCTGCAGGTGTGACTGACCCTAGTGCCAGATGCACTCGTGACAGTCCTGGACCACCCTCATTAGCAGAGTTAGTGGCAGTTCTGGGCCTCTCCGAATCAGAGCAGCAGCTATGCCTCCAAGCCACCCAGAATACCAAACATTTAGTCAGAGATATACAGTACAAGTCACAGGACCATGAATTTTTGTTTATTGCCCGGGACCTGTCCATGACTCATTAAAAATGCCCAGGACTAAATCTTCACCTTATGAATAAACATGCTTGCTTAGAAAGAACTGTGAGATCTTATGACAGCGGGGGATACTCTACAAGGGCTAGAACCAGTGTACTCACAGAAAAACAGATGGCAAATTAGCTTGTGGGGATAAAGTGTAGGTTAGGGAGTTGTGCAGCCTTAAAATCTATAATCACAAGTGAGAGACAGGTGTCCATCCAAGAGAGGTGATGGCTAGGATTAAAGGCACCCACAGAGTAAGAAATACAAATGCAGTTACCTGAAACTGTGACGCTGAACACTTGTGCTCACTGAACCCTTCTCTAAAACAGCAGTTCTCAACCTTTCCCTGACTGTGACCTCTCATTACATCAGAGAAGTTTTGGGACCTCTATCCAGACATACAGAACTCCCTTTGTGAGGATTATCACAAGCCCTTAAACCAATTTGCAAGCCCTCATGCTGAAGACCTCTGGCCTAAGGCACAATGGGATGTAGAATTACTAGCAGATTTGTAATAGCTGCTGCTTTCTGCCACAGAAGAAAGTGAAGTGAAATAACCCCCGTGGCAGATTTTATCTTACCATTACTACATACATGGGAGTGCCAGGAGATTTGAAAACAATTTTTTGGTGTGCAAGGAGGCCAGGATCAAGCCCAAGACTTGCAATGCTGTCGAGTGCTTTGAGGTTACAGAAATCAATATAAATCATTAATCAATAAAACAGGTCTGTCTGAGGCCAAAGTCAGGTGGTGTCACAAAATGCCATTGGGGAAAAAAGTTTCAACCCAATTAAAACATTCTGAATAGAAACGAATCCAAACCAAACCCCCTTTTAAAGAAAGGTGGTTTGGGATCACAGATCATAAACAAATAGAAGCCTGGGCTTCAACATAAGTTAGGTTTTAGAAGAAAGTTGTTTTCGAGGGTTTTTTAAAACAAGACAAAATACTATTCCTGTTTCGCCCTGGCTTGCAAAAGTCCTGAGTTCAGGAAGTGGTATTTCTAAGAACATAAGAACGACCGTACTGGGTCAGACCAAAGGTCCATCTAGCCCAGTGTCCTGTCTGCCGACAGTGGCCAGAACCAGGTTCCCCAGAGAGGGTGGACCGAAGACAATGATCAAGCGATTTGTCTCCTGCCATCCTTCTCGAGCCTGACAGAGGCCCCTAACAGCCTTTTATAGAACTAACCTCCATGAAATTATCTAGCTTCTCTTTCAACTCTGTTATAGTCCTAGCCCACTCCACACCACTTATGATTTTATAGACCTCTATCATATCCCCCCTCAGTCTCCTCTTTTCTAAACTGAAAAGTACCAGTCGCTTTAACCTCTCCTCATAGGGGACCCGTTCCAAACCCCTAATCATTTTAGTTGCCCTTTTCTGAACCCATTCCAAGGCCAAAATATCTTTTTTGAGGTGAGGAGACCACATCTGTACACAGTATTCAAGATGTGGGCGTACCATAGTTTTATACAGGGGCAGTAAGATATTCTGGGTCTTATTTTCTATCCCTTTCTTAATAATTCCTAGCATCCTATTTGCCTTTTTGACCGTCCCTACACACTGTGTGGAAGTTTTCAGGGAACTACCCACGATAACGCCAAGATCCCTTTCCTGATTTGTCATAGCTAAATTAGCCCCCATCATACTGTACATATAGTTGGGGTTATTTTTCCCGATGTGCATTACTTTACACTTATCCACATTACATTTCATTTGCCATTTTGTTGCCCAGTCACTCAGGTTGGTGAGATCTTTTTGGAGTCCCTCACAGTCTGCTGTTGTCTTGACTATCCTAAACAGTTTGGTATCATCTGCAAACTTTACCACCTCACTGCTTACCCCTTTCTCCAGATCATTTATAAATAAGTTGAACAGGATTTGTCCCAGGACTGACCCGTGGGGGACACCACTAGTTACCCCTCTCCATTCTGAAGATTTACTGTTTATTCCTGCCCTTTGTTTCCTGTCTTTTAGCCAGTTCTCAATTCATGAAAAGACCTTCCCTCTTATCCCATGTCAATGTAATTTACACAAGAGCCTTTGGTGAGGGACCTTATCAAAGGCTTTCTGAAAATCTAAGTATACTATATCTACTGGATCCCCCTTGTCTTCATGTTTGTTAACCCCTTCAAAGAACTCTAATAGTTTAGTGATAGAGATGTAGCCGTGTTAGTCTGGTGTAGTTGAAACAAAATGCAGGACAATGTAGCACTTTAAAGACTAACAAGATGGTTTATTAGATTATGAGCTTTCGTGGGCCAGACCCACTTCCTCAGATCAAATAGTGGAAGAAAATAGTCACAACCATATATACCAAAGGATACAATTTAAAACATATCCTTTGGTATATATGGTTGTGACTATTTTCTTCCATTATTTGATCTGAGGAAGTGGGTCTGGCCCACGAAAGCTCATCATCTAATAAACCATCTTGTTAGTCTTTAAAGTGCTACATAGTCCTGTATTTTGTTTCTAATAGTTTAGTAAGACATGATTTCCCTTTACAGAAACCATGTTGACTGTTGTCCAACAAATTATGTTCTTCTACATGCCTCACAATTTTATTCTTTTCTATTGTTTTGACTAATTTGCCCGGTACTGAAGTTAGACTTACCGGTCTGTAATTGCCAGGATCGTCCCTAGATAAATATTGGTGTCACGTTAGCTACCTTACAGTCATTAGGTACGGAAGCTGATTTAAAGGCTAGGTTACAAACCACAGATAAAAGTTCAGCAGTTTCCCATTTGAGTTCTTTTAGAACCCTTGGATGAATGCCATCCGGTCCCGCAGATTTGTTGACATTAAGTTTTTCTATTTGTTCCAAAAGCTCCTCTGATGACACTTCAATCCGGGACAGTTCTACAGATTCACCCCCCACAAAGGACGGTGCAGATTTGGGAAACTCCCCAACGTCCTCAGCCGTGAAGACTGAAGCAAAGAAATCATTTAGTTTCGCCGCAATGGTTTTATCTTCCTTGATTGCTCCTTTTATATCTTGATTGTCTAGGGGACCCACAGGTTTTTTAGCAGGCTTCCTGCTTCCAATGTACTTAAAAAAACATTTTCTTATTTCTTTTTGAGTTTTTGGCTAGCTTTTCTTATTACAATTTTACACTTGATTTGACAGTGTTTATGTTCCTTTCTATTTATCGCACTAGGATTGGACTTCCACTTCTTAAAATATGCCTTTTTGTCCCTCACTGCTTCTTTTACACGGTGGTTAAGCCACGGTGACTCTTTTAGGTCTCTTACTATGTTTTTTAATTTGTGGTATACATTTAAGTTGGGCCTCTATTATGGTGTCTTTAAAAAGTTTCCATATGGCTTGCAGGGATTTGGCTCTAGTCAGTGTGCCTTTTAATTTCTGTTTAACTAACCTCCTCATTTTTGTGTAATTCCCCTTCTGAAATTAAGTGCCAGAGTTCTGCACTGCTGAGGTGTTCTTCCCACCACAGGAATGTTAAATGTTATTATATTATGGTCACTATTCCCAAGCGGTCCTGTAATGGTTATCTCCTGGACTGGATTCTGCACTCCACTCAGGACTAAATCGAGAATTGCCTCTCCCCAACAAGAGTTTTACCGTCACCTCATTTAAGACAGGGATGATGGAGGCATCTGGCTGCTCTGCCTTACGTAACAGCAAGTTCCTGGGCTATTGTGGAACTAAGGCCATATCTACACTAGAAAAGGTACGGCTGGCTAACACAAACCCTTCTGTGGCAGACACAGTGTGTGTCAACAAAAAAGTGCTTTTGCCAGTACAGCTTATACTAATCTGGCAAGTGACAAAAGGCATACCAACAAAAGCACTTGTATGCTGGTGTTACTGCCTTTTTCAGCGCTTTTGTTGATAGCAAAAGGTCAGTTTCACACGCTAACCAACATTACTATCCCAGCAAAAACATGTCTAATGAAGACCCAAGGGCAGGTCTGCACAGCCAAAAACCCTCTCCTTTGACTTTTAAAATGCACTGGTCTGGAAAGCTTGTGACCACATTTGGGCTGCAAGGAAACTGCAGCAAGTTTTACACCAGTGGTCACCAACCAGTCGATCGGGATCTACTGGTAGATCTTGGAGCCTCTGACAGGTGATCCTGACTGGTTTGGCCAGGAAGCTATCAAGTGCTGGCTCTTCAGTTGCCTCTCCACCCACTGTCATGCTGCTCCTGCCCTCTGCCTTGGAGCTGCCCCCGTGGGAGCCTCCTGCTTGCTGTGCAGGGTGTAGGAGGAAGAAGGGGGGGCTGACGTCAAGGTGTCCCTCCTACCCCCCACTCCTGTACCCTAACTCCACACAGAGACAAGGGGATGGAGGGAGGTTGGCAATGCAAATCTGTCACTTTCACACACTGCATGTGTGTCTGTCATTCTCTTACACACACAGTTCTTCACTCTCATCTCCCAGCCCAACAAATAGTGGGGGGTTGTTACTTCTACTGCTTGCAAAGTGGGTTATTTTCGGTTTTTGACTGGTCTGTGCACTTCATAATTTTCATAAGAACATAAGAACGGCCATACTGGGTCAGACCAAAGGTCCATCTAGCCCAGTATCCTGTCTACCAACAGTAACCAACACCAGGTGCCCCAGAGAGGGTGGACCGAAGACAATGATCAAGCGATTTGTCTCCTGCCATCCCTCTCCAGCTTCTGACAAACAGAGGCCAATGACACCATTTTATCCCCTGGCTAATAGCCTTTTATGGACCTAACCTCCATGAAATTATCTAGCTTCTCTTTAAACTCTATTATAGTCCTAGCCTCCTCTGGCAAGGAGTTCCACAGGTTGACTACACGCTGTGTGAAGAAGAACTTTCTTTTATTAGTTTTAAACCTGCTACCCATTAATTTCATTTGGTGTCCTCTAGTTCTTCTATTTAGGGAACTAATAAATAACTTTTCTTTATCGGCCCTGTCCACACCACTCATGATTTTATAGACCTCTATCATATCCCCTCTCAGTCTCCTCTTTTCTAAACTGAAAAGTCCCAGTCGCTTTAACCTCTCCTCATATGGGACCCGTTCCAAACCCCTAATCATTTTACTTGCCCTTTTCTGAACCCTTTCCAAGGCCAAAATATCTTTTTTGAGGTGAGGAGACCACATCTGTACACAGTATTCAAGATGTGGGTGTACCATAGTTTTATACAGGGGCAGTAAGATATTCTGGGTCTTATTTTCTATCCCTTTCTATGTAGGGATAATATATTAATGTATTGAAAATGATTCCCCCAAATGGAAGTGACTCCCCATAATTTGTTCCCCACAACTTAAAGTGTTTAGATTTATTATTAATTCTTCTTATTATTATTATTATTAGTTAAGATTGTTAAATATTTAGATTTATTATTATTATTGCCCCTTTAGAATACAATGTATTAGGTCATGTAACTTTACTCAGCACTCAGAGAATGTTTTAAGCAATACCACCCAGAAACTTTTGTAACTACAACTTTTATTATTAAACATTAATTAGGGAATGTATGTAAGAGAGAGAGAGTGCTTGGATGATGAATGAATGGTTCTGAGAGGTGCCAGCCTGAGAATACAGCAACAAAGGGCTGAAGAAGGCGTCAGGTGCCAGTGCAACCAAAAGGTGTCAAGTGGAGAGAACCAAGTACTGGAGGTCCACCCGATGAGATCACTGACGAGCACCTGGCAGCCACCCTGGAGACATCAGCATGATGCAGCAATTTCCATAGACTGGCCTAGGAAGAAATTCCTATAAGAACTGGACTAAAAGACTATGGAACCAGAGTCCAAGGTTCTGCTGCCAGCCTACCAGGAGCTTCAGATGCGCATCTGATCAGGACTTCGCTCCCCACTACCATCACTTGTGTACAGAGTACCTGGCCAGTATTCTGTCACAAGCAACTTCCAGGCTGGTAACTATAACAATACACAGAACCTGAATGAATGGATGAATGAATATTTATATGTATAAGGGTTAAGTAGTTAAACAACGTTGTTTGCTTCTATCTTTTCTTTATTTTTTATTATTATCTTTACAATAAATGTGGCTTTTGCCTTATCCCCCTCATAAGATCCTGCTTGCTTTTATTGGTACAACATCTTAATAATTCCTAGCATCCTATTTGCCTTTTTGACTGCCGCTGCACACTGTGTGGAAGTTTTGAGGTGAGGAGACCACATCTGTACACAGATCTGCTAGGAGAGGACTTGGGATAGGAACTGCTTTCTAATACAGTCTGAGGAGTTGCTCTATTCCACGTATAAACAAATCTCACAGACCAGGGCAGTAGTCCCCAACCTTTAGAGGCTCCCGGGCGCCCGGGGGTGGGGCCACTCACGCGCCAGGTGCCCGGGAGGTGGGGCCACTCACACGCCAGGTGCCCGGGAGGTGGGGCCACTTGTCCGGGGGCACGCCAGGGGACGGGAATGCCCTTGCACCTGGCGCCGGCATGTGCCCTAGGGCCGGGGCTGCCCGAGCACCTTGCGCCCGGGGCCGAGGCCGCCCAAGTGCTTTGTGCCGTGCGCCTGGGGCTGGCACCGGCGCCGCTCGAGCGTCTGCATGTGCCCCGGAGCTGGGGCCACCCGAGCGCCGCGCACCTTGCGCCGGTGCGTGTTGCTCGCCTGGGGCCAGCGCCTCCTGTGCACTGCGCGCCAGGGCCGTCCAGGTTGTCGGCGGGTGCACACAAATGCCCCGGCGGGCGCCATGGCGCCCGCGGGCACCGCGTTGGGGACCACTGGACCAGGGCATGAGGAATATCCACAACTCACAGAAAGCATTTCACCACTGGAGCCTAAGTTCTTTACCAGGGAATCAGATTCTGCTTTCTTCAGGATCTGGAGCATCCAGTCTGATCAATATCTGAGGCAGGATATTTGAGGAAACTGACCACTAAGTGGGTCTGACCCAGGAAATGATGTATTCCTATGAAGGGAACAGCAGAAATGCCCTCAAGAGGCAATTTCAATCAGTATATCCAGCCGGATAGCAGGAAACCAGCCAGGATTTTTTTCTTTGCATTTTCCTGCAGGGAACAGTCAGCAGTTACTCTGACTATAACCTTTGGAGACAGGAACTAGCTTCCTTCGGTGCACGCCTACAGCTCCTTGCACAATAGGGCCTGGATTCTCCCAAGCACAGCCAGCTGCTGCTACTGCAATACCACAGCCACCCATAAATGGAGAGTAAGAAAGTGAAGCACGAATACTGTCTCCCCCAAAATGAGTAGAACAGGTCACATTTCACTGATCAGGGCAGATATAAAGCAGGTGCCTGGTAAGGAATCCCCACAGTCAAAAAGGAACAGGCTGTGGAAACACCACATTACAACTTCCTCATGGGGGCAGGCCCCCTACCACCGCCAGGTGCCCCCACCCTCTAGTCCAGTGGTTCTTAACCTTACTGTAGCCTGCACCCCTTTGGTTCTCAAAATATGTTCTTGCACCCCTTATTAAAAATCATTGAAGTCAGTCAGTTCTTTAAACCTAAGATATACCATAATAATCAGGCACGTCTCACACGCCCAGAAAGGGCATCTCACACCCCCCCCCCCGGGGGTGCTTGCACCCCAGGTTAAGAACCCCAGGTGGCCCCCTTAACTCCCTGTGAGGGGTGCCCCCTCTACTCCCCTCAGGAACCCTCCACTCCCCCTGCGCATGGCATGCCCTCTACTCCCCCTAGGAATCCCCCACCCTCTACTCCCCCCTGCACAGGGCCCCCCCCCACCCTCTACTCCCTCCTGCACAGGGCGCCCCCTCTACTCCCCCTAGGAATCCCCCACCCTCTGCTCCCCCCTGCACAGGGCCCCCCCTCTATTCCCCCACCTTCTACTCCCCTCTGCACAGGGCCCCCCTCTACTCACCCACCCCCCACTCCCCCCTCTACTCCCCTATGCACAGGGGCCCCCCTCTACTCCCCTATGCACAGGGGCCCCCCTCTACTCCCCTATGCACAGGGGCCCTCCCAACTCCCCCCCCCCGCTCCCCTCTGCGCAGGAACCCCCCACCCTCTACACCCTGTGCACAGCCCCCCTCCCCCTAGGACCCTCCCACCCTCTACTCCCCCCTGCACAGGGCCCCCCTGCACAGCCCCCCGGAGCTCGGCAGCCCCATGCCCGGGCCGGGCCCTGCGAGGTGCAGGCGGGGGGGGAGGGAGGCTCCGCTTACCCGCCCGCGCCTGGCCCCGGAGCCGGGTGGCGAACACGAGGAGAGCGGCCAGCAGCGCCGCGGCCAGCACGTACAGCACCGGGTCCATCTTCCCACGTGACTGCCCCCCACCCCCCCGCTCCGCGCGCCGCCCTGGCCACGCCCCTCTCCGTCCCCAACCGGCCGGTTCCACAGCACGCAGCTCAGGGGGTGGGCGAGTGAGGCTTGGTACGTTCCGCCTCCGAGCCCGGAAGTGAATGGCGCTGGGGAGGCCCCCATTGAGGGGTGGCCTGTTCGGTGCCTGTTCCAGTGGCTGGCAGGGCAGGGGTGGCTAAGGTGCTGCCTGCAATGGAGACCTCAATGCCAGCAAAGGGAGGGAGGGGTCGGGAACAGCTGTGCAGGGCACAGATGGGCCTAGGCAGCTGCAGGGCCTGGCTGCCCCAGTGGGGGAGGGGGCCCTGGCAGGGGCTGGCCTGGCTCAGCTGCAGTGGGGCTCTGGGTGCCCTCCATGGCTGTGTCTAGACTGGCCAGTTTTTCTGCAAAATCAGCTGCTTTTCCGGAAAAACTTGCCAGCTGTCTACACTGGCCGCTTGAATTTCCGCAAAAGCACTGACGATCTCATGTAAGATTGTCAGTGCTTTTGCGGAAATGCGATGCTGCTCCCGTTCGGGCAAAAGTCTTTTTCCGAAAAACTTTTGCGCAAAAGGGCCAGTGTAGACAGCAGAGATTTGTTTTCCGCAAAAAAGCTCCGATCGCGAAAATGGCCATCGGGACTTTTTTGCGGAAAAGCGAGTCTCGCTTGGCCAGGGATGCTTTTCTGCCAAAAGTGCTTTTGCGGAAAAGCGTCCTGCCAATCTAGACGTGCTTTTCCGAAAATGCTTTTAACGGAAAACTTTTCCGCTAAAAGCATTTCCGGAAAATCATGCCTGTGTAGACATAGCCCATGTGCTTAGCCTAGGCAAGTGCTGGCCACCCTGGTGCCCAAAACTGGCTGCATCAAGTATGAGCTCCGTAGGCACAAAGACACCCTTAGCAGGCAGTCACAGTCCGCAGGGGTCAGCCGGTCTATCTTGATACCCTGGCAACCTTGCCTTTGCGGTGGATGGTCCCTTACACTCAGCATCGCCATAAAGTTCAGATCTCAGAGAGGCAGCTGTGTTTACATCTGCACAAACAACGAGGAATTCTGTGGCACCTTAAAGACAATCAGATTTATTTGGGCATAAGCTTTCCTAGGTAAAAGCCACTTCATCAGGTGCATGGAGTAGACATTTCATGCATCTGACAAAGTGGTTTTTACCCAAGGAAGCTTATGCTCAGATATTCAGGTTGCACTGAACTGGTCCTTGAAGTATGGATCATCAGGGATTGTGAGTAGAGAGAGGAATGTATGTTTAGTCACAATCAGGGTATTTTTCTTTGTTTTGGTTTGGTTAAGCTCCTCTGTGTGAAATCCACATGCTTCCCCCCATTCACTATCTAAGCTGTACCCAGAGATGTTCTCTGTATTTTAATTTGGTTTACGCAGTTGCTCTGTAACATCTAGCAATCAAGTATGCTTTACTAAGTATATATTTTTGTTTTGTTAATAAAATGACCTTTTTAAAGGTGATTATTTGATTTTTGTGTCCTGGAAAGAACCAGGAGGTCTCTCTGTGTGTGTCTGCCTACTGTGAGAGGTCAGCTATCAAAGACTGCAGTTTGTTTTCTCTTTTTTTCCAAGCTCTCATGTGGTAAAAGAGCTTGAGCGCTTCCCCTCTGGAAGGAGTCCAAATGCTTTCTTCTTGGGTTCAAGAAGAAAGGGGTTTATTTTGTTTCACTTGGTGGTGGCAGCTACCTCCCAAAGTCAGTAAATCTGTGGCTCGGGGGAGTTTTTGTAAGCAGAGCCTATAGAGGCAAGGTATTTAAGGTCTCTTGGGGTATCTCAAAACAGCAAAGTTATTTTGGGATACCAAAGGTATCCAGAAATAGCTACCCCGTGTCTTTTGAACAAGTCCGCTATTTCAAAATATAGCGGACGTGCTATTTCGCCATCTCTATAAACCTTATTGTACAAGGAGTAAGAGATGGCTCAAAATAGCGCTGTATTTCGAAATTTGGAGCTGTGTAGATAGCACCAAATGATGAAATAAGCTATTTCGAAATAGACTTGAAACAAGCTATGCAATTTGTGTAATGAAAATTGTGTATCTTATTTCAAGTTGCGGGTGCTGTGTAGACACACCCTCAGAGTGCCAGAGTGGGGAACAGCCCTGACAGCCTCTACATACTTTTTAAAAATTTACCTCCTTATTTTATCAAAGTAAAGATTTTAGTTTGGTAGGAGATTTATAGAATTTTGTATTATTTTTATGACCCCATAGTTGGCTATTAGTTATTTTATTTCCCCCGGGCTATTTAGATTGTACTGTGCAATGAAGACACAGTGCAGCAGCAGACACCACAATCAAACTGAAATTTGATTTTACCATTAGGAGACAGAAGAAATAACCTTGGATAGCCCAGATTCTCAGCCTGGCAGTGCAAGCCAAAGCAACACGAGCAGCATGCATGGACCCAAGCAGTTCCTGGAGCCTTCACTGAAGTTAATAAGATTACTCATGTACACAGAGAGAGACTACTGTGTGTTCATTCCCAAGAATAATAAATAACCTGTCTAGGTTACATACTCATGAACATCTAAAAAAAATTAAAAAATAACAATGGTCCTGTAGCACCTGAGAGACTAACCAAAAATATATAGAGATAGTATCATCAATAAAGATATGAACTGGATGGGCTGTTTTATTCAACACCCAAATGACATAAAAACTAAGTATTGGGCACTTACAGCCCACTCTATTTAGCATGGACACTATAATTGACAGGGGCTTTTTTTTTTTTCTTCCCCTGCTGCCCTCTTTCTCTGCTTTATATTTGAACCTCTGTGCCTATTGCTTCATATTTGTCATCTGTAGAAGTGGGTCGTGCCCACAAAAGCTCATAATACTATCTCTTTATTTTTTAAATAAACTTAAAAAACAACAGTCTGGTAGCACAGTCTCTAAGGGTACACTACAGAGGAAGATTGAAGCTGCCCTTGTCCGTCTTCCAGGGTTCGAATTAGCAGGTCTAGTGAAGACAGCTAGTTCGAACTGAGAGGGGCATTCCAACTGATGCCAGTAGTCCTTCTTCCGTAAGGAGTAAGGGAAGTCAAAGGAAGAGTGTTTTCCCTTCGACTTCCTGCAGTGTGGACAGCGCCAAAAGTCGAGCTATGTTGCTTCGACTTCAGCTACGCAATTAACATAGCTGAAATTGCGTATCTTAATTCAACCTTGTCCCACAGTGAAGACATACCCTAAGGTTCTACAGGACTGTTTTTGTTTTTAAAGTTTTTTTAGTTACAGACTAACACAGCTATCTCTCTGAGACTCATGAATGTCTAGTAATACCACAAGGTGTCACTCTCGTTCCACATTAACAAAACTATAAAGGAGGAAAGTCTCAGAGAGGTAACCCTGTTAGTCTGTAACTTTAAAAACTAAGAGTAGTCCTGTGGCACCTGAGCCCTGGTCTACATTAGAGATTTATTTCAAAATAAACCCCTTTAGGTCGAATTTATAAGCAGAATGTCCACACTTCCCAGCCTGTTATTTCAAACTAACGGGTCACTTATTTAGAAATCTGTGCTTCTGCTTTTCTCATTTTGAAATAGTTATTTTGAAATAGTGTTAGCGTGGATGCTCCAGTGTGGCTATTTCAAAATAACTATTCCCCGGAGTAATTCAAACTGATTACTCCCCAGTGCTTCCTGGGGCTCTAAGTTGAGGAAGCGTGTCCACATTAATGGAGCCTGCCTTGGACTAATTTTGAGGCTTCCCCATAATGGAGACAATTTCAATTTTGTAAAATCAGATGTTAAGTTGAATTTAGTTACAGTAAAACTCCGATGGTCCGGCATCTGACAGTCCGGCACTCCTGATGGTGGGGGATGCGGCCTACCCCCTACAGGCCTGGCTCATGAAGCCCTACATGGGGCACCTCAATCCCTCCCGCCCGGCCTTCAATGCGAGGCTGACCAGGGCCCGCATCATCATTGAGGGTGCCTTCGGGTGACTGAAAGCCCAACTTAGATGCCTCCTCACCCACCTCGACCTCGCAGAGCACAACATCCCTTCCGTGGTGGCAGCATGTTGTTTGCTGCACAATTTGTGCGAGAGGAAGGGGGAGGCTTTCCTGCCAGCTGGATGGCTGAGGCTTACCGCATGGCTGGCCACTACGCTCAGTCCCGCACCGCCGCTGTCCAGGAAGCTCAGCGGGGGACCGTCCAGATCCAGAAAGCCCTGCGGGAGAGCTTCCATGTGGAGAAGGAGGACTGAACTCTCCCTGCATGCCCCACTGGGGCCTTCTTCCACCCTCCCCCCCTTCCCCTTTTCCCTCCCTAACCCTCCTTCCTAATGTCAAATAAAGACACCTGTTTTGGCAAAAAAAATCTCTTTTTATTTTACATAACTGGGGTGGGGGAGGGAGGAGTGATGATGGGAGAGGGGAGGGGGAAACTTGGGAGGAGGGAGCTGGAAGGGGGTGGAAGGGGAGGAAGGGAAGGGAAAGCTCAGGGTTGGGGGTCTGGCTGGCTCTCCCATCTCGCAACACTGCAGGTGTGGGGGCCTCGGGGGGGAATGAGTGTGGAGGGTGGGGCAGGAGGGACGGGTGGTGCGGAGGAAGTGGGAGAGGGAGCAGGGGCAGCAGGGGGAGCAGGGGCAGGGGGAGCAGGGGCAGCAGGGGTGGGAGGAGGAGCCAGAGCTGGGGCAGCCGCAGGAGCTGGAGCAGGAGGCGGCAGGAACCGGTCCACCAGGGTCTGGAGGTGGCCTCTGAGGGCACGGCCCTGCTCCTCCAGCGCCTCCAAACTCCGCTGGCGCAGCCGAAGGTCCTCCTGGACCCAGTGCTCCTGGTTGCAGAGCAGCTGCTCCATGAACCAGAGGTGCCGCCGCTGGTAGTCCTCCTCGTTCCTGGCACGCCTTCTGGCCCGGTCGCGGGTGGCTGTTGCAGGCGGGGTGGTGCGCCCTGCAGTCCCAGGTGCTGCGGCTGTGGTGAAACAAGAGCAGTGGTCAGTTCTCCCTGGGGAAAAGGTGGGTGAAACCCAGCCCCCCTCTGCAAGGCCAAGGCCCCTGCATGACACCCAGCTGCTGCTCCATGGTGGGCAAGGCCCAGGCGCACGGTCCCTGGGCTCCCTCTTCCCTCCACCCCCTCATACACATAAGGGGAGCATGATGGTACTCACATATGGAGCCCTCCCCGGCCTCAGACGACACAAGCGATGTTGTCTGTGGGGTTCCTCGGGGGTCCTGGGTCCTGGGCAGGCTCCCGGCAGGCTCCTGGCTCTTGGCGTCCTCCGGCTCCTCCTCCTTGGTGTCCGGGACGGGTCCCTCTGCCCCGGGGTCGATGACCACCCGGGGGGCATGGACAGCGTGAGCCCCCAGGATGCGGTCCAGGGCCTGAAAGTGGGAGTACACCTCCGGGTCGGCCCCTGGCTGGCAGGCCTGGGAGTAGGACTGCCGCAGGTCCTTGATTTTACAGCGGACCTGCTCCCGGGTCCACTGGTGGCCTCTGGCGGCCAGGCTGTCAGCCATGCGGCCATTCACGGCCGCGTTCCTGTGGCTAGTGCGGAGATTGTGGACATTGAAGGCTTTCCCCCAAACCTCGATGAGGTCCACGATCTCCGCACCTGACCAAGCAGGCGCCCGCCTCTTGTGGCCCCGGGCAGGCTCCTGGGAGCCGCCAGGCTGGTCCCGGGAAGAGGGGGAGGGTTGGGTGGCATCGGGTGGCTGCCTCATGTTGTGCCAGGTGCAGGGTCTGCTGGCTGGGTGCTGGCAGGCTTGCAACTGGCACAAACTGTGTAGCCAGCCTGTGGCCCTTTAAGGGCTTCGGGGCCGGGAGGTGGGCAGACAAGTTTCCCTGGTGTTTGCCAGAGTGGCCACCAGGGCAAGCTGGGAAGGGCTAGCCTCCCACTAGTTCGAATTAAGTGGCTACACAGCCTTTAATTCGAACTAGCTAATTCGAACTAGTCGTTAGTCCTCGTAGAATGAGGTTTACCTAGTTCGAATTAAGCGCTCCGCTAGTTCGAATTAAGTTCGAACTAGCGGAGCGCTAGTGTAGCGCCTATCAAAGTTAATTCGAACTAACGTCTATTAGTTCAAATTAACTTTGTAGTGTAGACATACCCTAAGGATATGTCTAGACTGCAAGCCTCTTTCGAAAGAGGCTTTTTCAAAAGTATCTTTCAAAAAAGCCTCTTTCGAAAAAGAGCGTCTAGACTGCAAGCAGTACTTTCGAAAAAGCAAGCCGCTTTTTCAAAAGAAAGCAGCGAGTGAGTCTGGATGCTTTCTTTCTAAAAAGCCCTGTTGGCATTCAAGAATGCCTTTTTTCGAAAGAGCACTTTCGAAAAAAGGCGTTCTTCCTCGTGAAATGAGGTTTACCGCCGTCAAAAGAAAAGCCTCGTTCTTTCGATTTAATTTCGAAAGAACGTGGCTGCAGTCCAGACGCAGGTGAAGTTTTTTCGAAAAAAGGCTACTTTTTTCGAAAAAAACCCTGAGTCTGGACACAGCCTAAGTGAACTGGATGTATCTCATTCATAGCTTTTGCAAATGCGAAAGGCAGGGGAAATTGGCTTTGTAGTGCATTAACCAGTTAATGTCTTTATTCAGGACCAGGTTGACGTGTCAAATTTGTAAATGAATTCCAGTTCAGCTGTCTCTCTCTGTAATTGAGGTAAATTAAGGAGATACGTAAAGGTGTGTTGGATGCCTCAATTCAGTTTGGCTAGCAAGTCTCCAGATATTTTAAGAGCTGTAGGGATGTATTCTAGTGGTGCTCAACCTCTTTTTGCTTGTTCGGAATAGGAAGCCTAGTCCAAACTACCTAGTCCGTGCCGCGTGTAGCTGCGCGGCACGGAGTCCGCACTAGCAGACATTTAAAAATGGCGGCGCCCGGCAAGATGCAAATGAAGCCCGGGAAATTCAAATCCCGGGCTTCATTTGCAACTCCGGTTGCCTACATTACCATCCTAGTTCGAACTAGGGTGGTAGTGTAGACATACCCTCATAGTGATGGGTGAAGAAGAAATGCCCCAGAAATAAAAATTTGTAAGATGCAGATTCTGGAGCTTTCATTTCCTTTGTTCACACAGATTTTCCCTTCAGTAATGGCTCAGCCACAGAACTCAGTTATCAATGCTTCATGCGACCAGTTTCTGTTCCAGATGCTACCACTAGCCTTGGGCAAATCATTTCATTTCTTTGTGCCTCAATTTTCCCCATCT
The DNA here is from genome assembly GCF_049634645.1 of Pelodiscus sinensis. Lineage (NCBI taxonomy): Eukaryota > Metazoa > Chordata > Testudines > Trionychidae > Pelodiscus > Pelodiscus sinensis. The sequence goes on from NC_134715.1 coordinate 129,090,039, forward strand.
GTAAAATGGGGGTAATGACACAACCCTCCTGTGAAAAGTGCCCTGGGATCTATGGATGAAAAGCATTTATGTAAGTGCTAGGTATCATGAATAATTATCGCTATCATGCTTTGGTAGCAGAAAGGCCTTACGAGCTGTTTATACAGCACAGTAATGAGCCTCCTTTAGCTTTTCAAATTGTGAATTGTAACCAGTTTAGAAAGCATTAGTCAAGAGCCTTGTCACTTTCAACCCCATTTTCATTTCACCTGCCCACTCACTTGCTTCCATTAAAACCTTTTTCATTAAACGTGTTATCGCGAACTTAGAGCAATCATCTTCATTTGAAATAAACCAGGGCAGTGCTGTCTCTGAGTCACATAACACATGCAAAGAGCAACTAAGAAACAGATGGGCCCCGATTTTCCACTCACACCAATGGAAATCAGGAACAACTCCTTTGTAACTGGTCGAGTTACCCTCATGGGAAGTGAGCAGAAAATCAGAGCCATATAGGGTTACCAAGTGTCCGGTATTGACCCAGACAGTGCAGTATTTTCACCTCCTGTCCAGTAAAAAAAATTCAGAAAATACTGGACACCTAAAATGTCCGCTAGTTTCTGGGTTTTTTACCTGCCAGGAGTCGAAAATACCGGACACCTGGCAACCCTATGACACACTCAGCAACTTGTTTTGTGGTTGGAACAGAAAAACAAGATGGCCACTGGCAAAAAAAAAAGCCTCTTCTTAAAGAGGCCATGCTGATTTTTAATTTTTGCTTAATAACTGCTGTTCAGGGTTTTTTTTTTTTTTTTCTCAACAACTTTGGTCTCCCTCTTTTTTTCTCAACAGAATTTTTTTCCCGGTGTTTTTTTTGGGGGGTGGGGGTTCGGTATTTTTGGTTAAACCATCTGGCAACCCTGGAGCCATAGGAATGTATTGGTTTGGATGTGCTGCTGCACAGATTCTTAGGGTGCATCTACACAGCAGCATTATTTCAGAATAATGACCATTATTCTAAAATAACTATGAGAGCATTTACACAGCTAGCTCGAAAAAATAATTTTGAAATAAGGGGCACCTTATTTTGGCATTTGTAAACCTCATTCCACAAAGAATAACGCCTCTTCCGAAATAGCTATTTCTGAAGAGCAGTAGTGTGGACGCTCCACTGCTGTTATTCCGAAATAGCTATTTCTGAAGAGCAGTAGTGTGGACGCTCCACTGCTGTTATTCCGAAATAGCTCCTCCCCAGGCCATTCAAAGTAATTACTCTGCAGTGCTTCCTGGGGCTCTAAATCAAGGTAGCACGTCCACATTAGGGGAGTCTGCCTCGGACTGGTTTCCAAGCTTCTCTGTAGTGTAGACGTGCTATTTCAAAATAAGCGATTTCGAAGTATTTCTTCCAGAATAGCTTATTCTGAAATAATCACGCAGTGTAGATGTAGCGTTAGAGGCTACAGCTATCAGGGCCGACCTTAAGATTTATGGAGCCCTATGCATTACTATTAAACCAGTGCTCCAATCCCCAATGTGTCCCCCCCCCCCCCAAGGTCAGGGTGTTTTTTAGAGATGTGATTTTATAATCTTCAACAACTCACCGTAATGAAATAGTTTTAAAGCAATTTCTAAACTATGGTCCTGTTGACTAACACAGTAAATTCAGAAGCTTCAGCGGGTAGCCGAGTTAGTCTGTACAGGATAAACTTTAAAAAAAAACCTCAAATAGATTGGTAGCACTTTATAGACTAACAAAACATATAGATGGTATCATGAGCTTTCGTGGGCACAGCCCACTTCTTCAGATGACCAGAGTTCAGAAACTGAGTTTATACATGAGGCTGGCAAACGCCTGTTAAACGGCTTCATGACCAAATGGCTTTTTCACAGGTCCAATGTTCTGCTAATAGCTCTGGCAGGCTTTTCCACTTTTAAGTTAACTAGATCCTCTCCAGAAGAAGCAGAGTCACAGACCAGAAACAGGGGGAGTGGATGGGTAGACAATAAGACTCAGTGGTGCTGCAAATTGTTGGGTACCCTACGCAGCTGTATATTTGGCGTATGAGTAAGGATAGCCCTCCTATCTACACTGTAACTAGAGCGATCATTACAGCCTCGATTGGCATACCCATGCTAGCTTTAATCTAGCTAGTGCAGCTAAGTATCGCAGTAAGGATGCAACGGCATGGACTTTACAAGCCCTCTGGGGTTGTGGGCACATATTAACATGCTAAGCTCTGCCACCCCATCTTTACTGCTATTTTTAGTGTGGTAGCTCCGTTAAAGCTAGCATGTATGTGACATAGAATCTGCGTGGCAACAGGTCTGTCTCCATTCTTTGCAACCATCCCAACTCAGACCTGACAAATTCACTACATCCAGCATAGTGATAGAAATGTAGCCGTGTTAGTCTGGGGTAGCTGAAGCAAAATGCAGGACAATGTAGCACTTTAAAGACTAACAAGATGGTTTATTAGATGATGAGCTTTCGTGGGCCAGACCCACTTCCTCAGATCAAATACATGTATTTGATCTGAGGAAGTGGGTCTGGCCCACGAAAGCTCATCATCTAATAAACCATCTTGTTAGTCTTTAAAGTGCTACATTGTCCTGCATTTTACTACATCCAGCATATGACTTGAAGGGGATGGTCATTAAACAGTCACACATAAGATATCTGCTGAAAGCTTGTAACTTGTCAAGACTCATAACAATTGAAAGATATAGGTATCTATTTAAGGAGCAATGTCTTTAGAGTGAAAGTACACATTATGGACTTGTGAATAAAAATTAGTCATCCGGGATAATACATATTCTGCTTGCACCGTCTCCCCAGTCAAATGGCAAAGCCGTGCAAGGTTCTATTGTCTGCCTGTACCATACCCTGGAACAATCCATGGAAACCCATTAGAGACAACTGATCAAAACCACTAGGCAGCAGGAACATTATACAAGGCGGGAGATTTCCCTGGCTATGAATACAGACTGGATTTTGTGTAACAGAGTATAGGAAAGCTCTCGGGATCCATTCACTGAGGGCTTGTCTTCGGGTGTAGTGTTACAGTGGTAGAAGGGGCACTTCAGGGCAGAGACTACTACACTCAGGGCTGGACTAAGGGGTGGGCAACCGACAGGGGGCGCCCGGCTCCCGGTGGGCTGCAGCGGCCGCCCAGGGCGGGGGCTGTGTTAACACCCGCAGCACTGGCCAGCAGCACCCTTCCCCCCGCAGTGGCAGGGCCCTGCACAGCCAGTTGCAGCTGTGTGCCATCGGCGGTGGCCGGGCCAACTGGGCAGCGCATGCGCCGTGCGTCCGCCCATGCACCCTGGGGGCGGGCCCGCGCATGCATTGTGTGCCCAGAGGCAGGGCTGCTCGTCCTGGGGGCGGGCCCGTGCATGCGCCGTGCGCCCGGAGGCAGGGTTGCTCATCTTGGGGGAGGGCCTGTGCATGCGCTGTGCGCCCGGAGGCAGGGTTGCTCATCCTGGGGGAGGGCCCGTGCATGCGCCGTGTGCCCGGAGGCAGGGTTGCTCGTCTTGGGGGAGGGCCTGTGCATGCGCTGTGCGCCCGGAGGCAGGGTTGCTCATCCTGGGGGAGGGCCCGTGCATGCGCCGTGTGCCCGGAGGCAGGGTTGCTCATCCTGGGGGAGGGCCCGTGCATGCGCCGTGTGCCCGGAGGCAGGGTTGCTCATCCTGGGGGCAGGCCCGTGCATGCGCTGTGCGCCCGGAGGCAGGGCTGCTCGTCCTGGGGGCGGGCCCGTGCATGCGCCGTGCGTCCGGCGACGGGACCATGCGCCCCGGAGGCGGCACCGCGTGCCTGGGGCGCCAAAATGGCTCGGGACGGCCCTGACTACACTGACAGGCGAGCTTCTCCCATCAGTCCAGTTACGGCACCTCCCCGAGAGGCGATAACTACATCAGTGGGATAAGCTCGCGTGTTGACCCAGCGCCGTCCTCACGGGGACAGGCGGGGAAGGCTGGTGTAGCTACATCCATACTCGGTCTGCAGAGTAGGCCCGGCCTCAGGAAAACCCCTGGCAGGGAGGGGGACTGTCCATGAACCTTTGGAGCTTGGGCAACCAATGAGCTCTGCAACTGTCAGACCCGCCAATGGGGCAGGGACAAAGGGGGAAACTGCCCTGGGGCCCAGCGATTCAAAAGGGCTGGGGGTTCATGGCTGCTGCTATTGTTACTGCCATGAAGGGCCCTGGGCCCTTATAATTGCTGTCGGCGCTCCGCTCAGCGTGCTTAGGGTAGCTCTGAGGGCTGGTGGGGGGTGGGGAGCATGGGACAATCCGGATGGCACTGAGCGCTGGGTGGCCCAGCTCTGCGCTTTCCACCTAAGGACCTGCCCTTTTCAGGAGTGTCGAACTGGCACCCTCCTCCCCAGCTTGTGCAGAGGCCTGGCAATTCTCTTAGCCCCCCTGTAAAGCGTAGACTCAAGTTCTTAGTTTATGATTTTGTGTTGGAATCATAGAACACTAGGACTGGAAGGGACCTTGAGCGGTCATCGAGTCCAGCCCCCTGCCCTCATGGCAGGACCCAGCACTATCTAGACCATCCTTGATAGATGTCTAACTAACATGCTCTTAAATATCTCCAGAGATGGGGATTCCACAACCTCCCTGGCAATTTATTCCAGTGTTTAACCACCCTGACAGTTGGGAAGTTTTTCCTAATGTCCAACCTAAACCTCCCTTGCTGCAGTTTAAGCCCATTGCTTCTTGTTCTATCCTCAGAGCCCGAGATGAACAAGTTTTCTCCCTCCTCCTTGTGACTCCCTTTTAGATACTTGAAAACTGCTATCATATCCCCCCTCAGTCTTCATTTTCTAAACTAAACAAGCCCAATTCTTTCAATCTTCCCTCATAGCTCATGCTCTCTAGACCTTTCATCATTTTTGTGCCTCTTCTCTGGACCTTCTCCAATTTCTCCACTTTCTTGAAATGTGGTGCCCAGAACTGCACACAATAGAACTGAGGCCTAACCAGCGCAGAGTAGAGCAGAAGAATGACTCCTTGAGTCTTGCTCACAACACTCCTGTTAATGTGTCCCAGAACCATGTTTGCTTTTTTTTTTTTTGCAAGCGTCACATTGTTGATTTATATTTAGCTTGTGGTCCACTATGACCCCTAGATCCCTTTCTGCAGGACTTCTTCCTAGACGGTCGCTTCCCATTCTGTATGGGTGAAAGGGATTGTTCCTTCCTAGGTGTTGTATTGTAGCCATTTGTTTCCACCACTCTCTTTTCTAGTTCAATCCTCCTTCTTAAATACAATAAAACAAAACAAAAGTTTAAGTATTCACAAGTGCTGTGTGGGTTACAGGCATGAAGGTTTAAGGTGAGATTGCACCCTTGGAGGGAGGGGGATCTAGAATTTCTAGACTACGGGCTCCTTTCGAAAGAAGCTTTTTTGGACGTGATCTTCTGAAAAAACTTCTTGCAAAAGAGAGCATCCACACTTCAAAAGAGCATCGAAAAAGAGATCTGCTTTTTTGAAAGACAGCGTCCACACTCATTGGACGCTCTCTCACATGTAAGCGGTGATTACTATGGACGGAGTGGCCACCAGGGCACTTGTGCTTTTTCCTCCTCTTTTGAAAGAATTCCCTCTTCTGCGTCCACACACGCCTTTTTCCAAGAGAGCTCATTCGGAAAAGACGTTCTTCCTCGTAGAATGAGGTTTATCAATGTCGGAAAAAAACCTTCTGTTCTTTCGATTTTCCTTCGAAAGAATGCAATAGCAGTGTGGACGCAAGTGACGTTTTTCGGAAAATCAGCTGTTTTTCCAAACCCTCCCCTCCCCCCGTAGTCTAGACTCACCCTGGGTATCAAAGGGGGAACAATTCAAAGGGACACAGGGACTGGGGTGCATCTATTGTAACCTGCAAAGCAAAGTTAGGGCTGTGCCAGCCCTGAGTGACTGAAGTCTGGCAATATCAGGCGGCTTTCACTGAGCTACCGCAAGGACTCCCTCATTCAGGAGGCAGGGGATAACGAGGTGACTCAGACCTAGATGGGTACCCTGCAAACCGTCACAGTGGGTCTGCCTACTCGAGCTACAATCTGTGTAAGAGGTAAGCATGAGTGTGATCTTTGCAGAATCAAAGCTGGATGTGCTTTGTAGATGGACCCCACTTTCTCTAACCCCTAGACATTTTGAGGTGAGGATTGTGGCATAGCCTCCATCTCAGACATCAGAATCTGGGAGAAAGAAAGAGCCTGTTCCCATTAAGATGAATGGAAAAACCACCTAGGTTTGTGTGTGCTTATCCAGCCTCTGATCTGAACATATGGGAATCTTCCAGGGATTTCCCTGTTAATGAAATGGGTTCTCAGTGGGGACAGATGGCAGAACAAGGAGCAATGGTCTGAAGCTGCAGTGGAGGAGGATATTAGGGGTGGATATTAGGAAAAACTATTTCAGTAAGAGGGTGGGAAAGCATTGGGATGGGTTCACTAGGGAGGGGGTGGAATCTCCAACCTTAGAGGTTTTTAAGTCTCGGCTTGACAAAGCCCTGGCTGGGTTGATTGAGTTGGGATTGGTCCTGCTTTGGGCAGGGGGCTGGACTCGATGACTCCCGAGGTCTCTTCCAGCCCTGGGATTCTATGCTACTGTCAGCACAGGTGCAGCATGAAGTCCCGGGCGTGTTATGCACTGATCAGGGTGGGCTCAGAGCTGTGCCCACAGATCAGACTGGCTTCAGAAAAATCAGTCAGTGTTGGGTGAGAGAGCTCCATCCTCTCTGCCTGCTGCGTGCACGGTTGCGGCTGAGAAGGCTGAACGTACCAACAGCTAAGCAAACTGCATTACCTCCGAGGTGTGTTTGCATTTCGGCTTGAATGGCACAGGGCTTGCAGATAGCTTTGAGAGTAGTAGGAAGGCTGCTTTCGTTTAGCTGGACACAGGCCAAACCCATTATCTTGGTTTTAAGAGGGAAGTCGGGGGGAAGCTTTGGGTCTTGCGGCTCACCTCTAGCAGGAGCTGGAATTAGAACATGGTGTTTGCCATGGCTCTCCCCAGCACCTTGGTTAGAGGTCACAGTGGAGAAAGCCTGCATTGAATTGGCCTTTGAGATAGAATCGCCTCCTTGCTCCTGAAGCGACACACAGGAGCTGGGCGCTGTGGGGAAGCTGATGCAGCAGCTGCCTGTGTGTTAATTGATCTGTGGATCACTAGAGGAACAGGGGGACGTAGAAGTGCCAGGCTGGTTCAGATCCAAGATCCATCTAGCCCAACCTCCTGTCTAACAGAGGCTAGCACTTGATGCTTCTGAGGTCAGCGTTAGCACCCTGCAGTGGGGAGACGTGGGGTATTCTGTTCCCCAGTGTAACTGCCTTCCTTCCATTTCCAACACTGTCAAGCTGGCATCTGTCACAAGCCACTGAAAATCTTCTCAAGCCACCTTTTGTGAGAGATTAATGCAGCATGTGGAATACTGAAACCTGATGATTGTGATATTTACTGTACATTTTCAGGAGTGGAAAGAACAAGGCCACTTGGGGGTAGTTTGAACCTACATCATTGAGGGGCAGCTGTGGAATTTGCCTCTCTTGGCAACATGATGTGAGCCCCAAAAAATCATCTCCCAAGAATCCAATGACCAAACAATCCACGTCCAGAGCTACTGTGGCAACCTGACTAATCGGGAAGTTTTGTCTCCACTCCCTACTGGAGAACACACACATCAAGCGCACCCTCCAAATAAGAAAAAAATGGCTTCCGTCTACACAAGCTGACAAAAAAGAGCCTCTGGCAGTGATCAGGGCACTCAGAGCTGCTCTTCACCCCCCAAGCTGGTGATCCTCAAAAAGAGAAGTGGCGGATCTTGATGAAGATTAGCAGAGATGAAATTGCCTCGCAAGAGGAGAGAGTGCTGATGCCATCTTGAAACTGCAGGCCAGAATCAAGTAGTATGAGAGAAAGCCACATCTGGAGTATTGTGTCCAGTTCTGGCCCCCTCACTACAGAAAGGATGTGGACGCTTTGGAGAGGGTCCAGCGGAGGGCGACCAAAATGATTAGGGGGCTGGAGCACATGACCTACGAGGAGAGGCTGAGGGATTTGGGCTTATTTAATCTGCAGAAGAAAAGAGTGAGGGGGGATTTGATAGCAGCCTTCAACTACCTAAAGGGAGGTTCCAAAGAGGATGGAGAGAGGCTGTTCTCAGTGGTGGCTGATGGCAGAACAAGGAGCAAAGGTCTCAAGTTGCAGTGGGGGAGGTCTAGGGGGTATTTTTAGAAGGTAAAATAAAAAAAGAACAAGTTAAAAATCACCTACAAAAGTTATATGCCTGCAAGTCACCAGGGCCTGATGAAATGCATCCTAGAATACTCAAGGAGCTGATAAAGGAGGTATCTGAGCCTCTAGCTATCATCTTTGGAAAATCATGGGAGACAGGAGAGATTCCAGAGGACTGGAAAAGGGCAAATATAGTGCCCATCTATAAAAAGGGAAAGAAGAACAACCCAGGAAACTACAGACCAGTTAGTTTAACTTCTGTGCCAGGGAAGATAATGGAGCAAGTAATTAAGGAAATTATCTATAAACACTTGGAAGGTGGCAAGGTGATAGGGAACAGCCAGCATGGATTTGTAAAGAACAAATCATGTCAAACCAATCTGATAGCTTTCTTTAACAGGATAACGAGTCTTGTGGATAAGGGAGAAGGGATAAGGTTGGTTGCCCCAGCCTAGACTTTAGTAAGGCGTTTGATATGGTCTCGCATGATATTCTTATCAATAAACTAGGTAAATACAACTTAGATGGGGCTACTATAAGGTGGGTGCATAACTGGCTGGGTAACCGTACTCAGAGAGTAGTTATTAATGGTTCACAATCCTGCTGGAAAGGCATAACAAGTGGAGTTTCGCAGGGGTCTATTTTGGGACCGGCTCTGTTCAATATCTTCATCAATGATTTAGATATTGGTATAGAAAGTACTCTTATTGAGTTTGCAGATGATACCAAGCTGGGAGGGGTTGCGACTAATCTGGAGGATAGGGTCATAATTCAAAATGGATGGAGGTAAACAAGATGAAGTTTAATAAAGACAAATGCAAAGTGCTCTACTTAGAAAGGAACAATCAGTTTCATACATACAAAATGGGAAGCGACGGTCTAGGAAGGAGTACGGCAGAAAGGGATCTAGGGGTTATAGTGGACCACAAGTTGAATATGAGTCAGCAGTGTGATGCTGTTGCAAAGAAAGCAAACATGATTCTGGGATGCATTAACAGGTGTGTTGTGAGCAAGACATGGGAAGTCATTCTTCTGCTCTACTCTGCACTGGTTAGGCCTCAGTTGGAGTATTGTGTCCAGTTCTGGGCACCGCATTTCAAGAAAGATATGGAGAAATTGGAGAGGGTCCAGAGAAAAGCAACGAGAATGATTAAAAGTCTAGAGACCATGACCTGTGAGGGAAGGCTGAAGAAATTAGGTTTGTTTAGTTTAGAAAAGAGAAGATTGAGGGGGGACATGAGAGCCGTTTTCAGGTATCTAAAAGGGTGTCATAAGGAGGAGGGAGAAAACTTATTCATCTTGGCCTCTGGGGATAGAACAAGAAGCAATGGGCTTAAACTGCAGCAAGGGAGGTTTAGGTTAGACATTAGGAAAAAGTTCCTAACTGTCAGGGTGGTTAAACACTGGAATAAATTGCCATGGGAGGTTGTGGAATCTTCATCTGTGGAGATATTGAAGAGCAGGTTAGATAAATGTCTATCAGGGATGGTCTAGACAGTATTTGGTCCTGCCGTGAGGGCAGGGGACTGGATTTGATGACCTCTCGAGGTTCCTTCCATTTCTAGTATTCTATGATTCTATGATTGGATAGTAGGAAAAACAATTTCCCTAGGAGGGTGGGGAAGCACTGGAGTGGGTTACCTAGGGAGGGGGTGGAATCTCCATCTCAGTGGGGACAGATGGCAGAACAAGGAGCAATGGTCTGAAGCTGCAGTGGGGGAGGATAGTAGGGGTGGATATTAGGAAAAGCTATTTCAGTAAGAGGGTGGGGAAGCACTGGGATGGGTTCACTAGGGAGGGGGTGGAATCTCCAACCTTAGAGGTTTTTAAGTCCCGGCTTGACAAAGCCCTGGCTGGGTTGATTGAGTTGGGTTTGGTCCTGCTTTGGGCAGGGGTCGGGACTCGATGACTCCTGAGATCTCTTCCAGCCCTAGGAGTCTATAATTCTATGATCATGGGCTGTGTTAGGGCACAACTCCTGTGCAGAAAGAGGTCCTAAAGATGGTTTAGTTCTCCAAAAGCATATCCCCTCTGTTTGTAAAATATTCCTTAAGTGGGCTGCCACTAGCCTTCAGTATAGCGGTGAATTTAAACTGGGCATGAAGCTGGCATGTCATTCACCCAGGACAAGCCACTGTCATCCGGATAGAAACGTATCTGTTGAAAGACTAGAGTGTGACCGTATACAACTAATTACTACTGTTTACATGGGCACAAACAGATTTTTAATCACCAACCATCTTCATTTCTAGCACTTTTCTTCACAGGGTTAGAATGGGAGAGAAGGCTTGGATCAGAAGCACTGGAATCCAGAACCTTATGCAGACTGAGGTGTAAGGGAGGGGTTTGGGTTTGGATGTGATGGTGCTGCACTCTTGTGAGCGGTTCTCGAATTTGATCTCACACGGGCATAAATCTTGAGCGATCCGCTGATTATCGTCATGATTTGATTGTTTATAAAGGGCCAACAGTTGTTCAGACAAAAATACCTGGACCGTCTTACATAATCTAGACAGTCTCCCATAATTTAGACAGACACTGAGCAGACAGGATGTACCACCAATCCCAGAAATGAGCACACCACTCTCTGTGGATTTTTATTTTGTGATTATATATCGACTCTCTTCTGGGTGCACCATGGCAAGATTTAAATGAAGGAAACCCACGCCTTCTCCTCTCAAGAGATTTTAGCCATTTTGGACTACGGATGAAAACAGGCCCTTCCAGTTTGGGATCCATCTCGGATATGAAATGTCCTGGCCAGTGTTAGATCTGGAGCAGGGAGCGGAGTAGGGGTTTGGATTTAAGGTTCTGGTCTAGGTGCAGTGAGCACGAAGTGAAGAAAAGCACAAAATGCACATGATGCAATTTCACCTTTCATGCTCGTGGGGGAAATGGTGCTGGCTTGGCCATTAGCTCTCTCAAGTGTCAAGCATCCAGGTTCACTTATCGTCAAAGGGCTCCCTGGTTTTACACACTATAATTAAACACCCATGCTGGCCGGTGTCGCTGACTCAGGCTAACGGGGCTCCGGCTGTGGCACTGGAAAACTCCAGCACAGATGTCTGAGCGCAGAGCAGAACCTAGGCTCTGGGACTCCGTGAAGGGGCGAGGTTCCAGACTAGGCTCCAGCGTGAGCCCCGACAACCTCCACAGGCCCCTGGGTAGAGAGTGTGCGTGGCCTGGCTCTGTGTTCCTGGCCTCGGATGGAAGTGGGAGGTAGGGGCAGCCAGCCTGGAGCATGCAGCATGGCTCTCTGGCAGTGGTTTAAAGGACCCAGGGTCCTGGCCATCACAGCTGTCCCAGGAGCAGCAATGTTGACTGGGAGCCCCAGTCCCCTTTGAATTGCCAGACCCCGGGGCAACTGCCCCCTTGAGCCAGACTGCACAAGCCCAAATCAGCTGACCCAGTCACAGGTGCTCTGGGACAAAGACTGTGGTTGAGCAGGCCACTACTCTGACATGATGAAGCTCCATGCAATAAAAGTGAAGCTCGTCGGTGCAGCAGACGGAGCTTTGCTGGAGGCTAGTAGGAGACTGTGGCTTTAACTCTATCAGGGTATGTCTACACTACCCCGCTAGTTCGAACTAGCGGGGTAATGTATGCATACCGAACTTGCTAATGAAGCCCGGGATTTGAATTTCCCGGGCTTCATTAGCATAAAGCCGGCGCCGCCATTTTTAAAAGCCGGCTAGTGCGAATCCCGTGCCGCGCGACTACACGCGGCACGGGCTAGATAGTTCGAACTACGTGGAACGAGGAGTACAGATAGTTCGGAATGGCTACGTAGTTCGAACTATCTAGCCCGTGCCGCGTGTAGCCGCGCGGCACGGGGTTCGCACTAGCCGGCTTTTAAAAATGGCGGCGCTGGCTTTATGCTAATGAAGCCCGGGAAATTCAAATCCCGGGCTTCATTAGCAAGTTCGGTATGCATACATTACCCCGCTAGTTCGAACTAGCGGGGTAGTGTAGACATACCCTCAGAAACTAAGAATCATCCTAGACGTCCTCACATTGCTTTGACCTGCCTTCTCCAACATAAATACAAAGCAACAGGTATAGCTATAAAAATACCAACCCAAACTCTCCACCCATCTGAAAAGAAACTCCCTCCAAAACAAGACAGTGCACTGCACACGCTTCTCTGCCTGGGGAGAAGACAAGAGAACAGACATGCAGCAGATGTTAGACATGTTGCATACTGCAGTACTAGAAGGTGATGTGCCCATTATAAGAACCTGCATAGAAGAGAATTCTTCAGTTGCTTTCCCCAGTGTTCTTATGGATTTCATTTGCGGAACGTGTCTACAGAAACTACCTGGAACATCAGTGAGCATTTGTTGGTTTAATGATCTACAGCAGAAAAGAGACTGCTTAGGTGGCAGTGACAATATGAAAAAGCAATAATTTCTCCCCCTGACACCTTTGCAGCTTTGAAAGATAACGAATATCGAACACCTGAATGCTCAGGGTCCTGTGTATGCTTGGTCTTTTGTTTAAAATCAGTGTCACGGTGACGTGGTAAAGATTGGAATATTTCCATTTGCTTTCATCTGACTTGGAGGCAAATGTTTACCTGCCACTTGCCTTTTGAAATATGCTGTTGTTGGTGGCAAAGCTCCTTGCTGTACCCATTGTGTTGTGTCTAATAGGCCTGCTGTCTGAATAGATCCCCACTGCTTCAGCATGGATATTGCTATAAAAGGATGGGGGCAGGGAAAACAAATATCTGAACTTCTGAGCTTCAAGCAATATCCAAGGTGGAATTTCAAAAAGCTGGTCCAAGGGTTACTGTAAAGATCCAAAGAAAGCCCTGGTTTGCAGAATAACATTTAAGTTCTGAAAAATGGAGGATCCAGCTGCTGGCTACAACTCCATGCTCTGAACAACTGTGGGCCTCCTACCTTTCAGGCACCAACAGGCTTCAGCCAAGTATTCTCTGACCTTTTTGTAGCCAAACACCACAATGTAAGAGCTGGCAGAGTAATAAACGGAGGACAGAATTCCGTAGAGACTGTTGAGGATGCTGTTTTCAAAATTGCTTTCGATCAACCCTGAAATGATGGCAATCCACACCATGTCATTGGAGATCCAGCAAATCACGTAGATGGACAGCAACGAGAGCAAGATTTTTGTGGCTTGGACCGTGTGCTTATTCCAGGAGCTATGGGTGGTCCAAGCAGTCCTCACTTTTCGCCGATGCTTGAAGAGCAGGTCGATGGTGAAGACATTTAGGACGATCACAAGAACAATGACAATGAGGTCCAAACTGACCGACGTGTAGGTGGTGAACTTCATGATGAAAGTCCCTGTGTAGCTTAAACAGGTTGTAATTGCCAGATACTCTATGGTCTGGTTAGTCTTGTCCGCCGTTCTGTCTTGTTGAAGATAAGGGATATGGAAAATGATGGTAAAGATCCAACAGCCTGCAAGGACGCTATTTACATACTGCCCCTGGTGCCTGTCAATGAATTTCGACCAGCGGTTGTTAGGTCTTCGGATCTTGATCAGGTGAAGGAAGCTTAAATTCTCCACTGACCAGATGCTGATCAGCCTCAGCGTGTGGTAAGTGTAGAGCAGGATCCTACAGCTCAGTTTTCCGAAAAGCTGGGCGTTGGCAAAGAAGATGAGCCCAGGGATGACTTGGTAGCAGCAGAGTAAGAGGTTCACCAGGGCCATGTTCACAATGATTCTGTCCAAGGGAAGAAGAGCTCTGTGCCGGACAGCATTACTGAGGAAGGCAAAGACAACAACGAGGTTGCCAACCATGCCGATAAATCCTGCTACATAAATAAGGATGGATGCAACATACGAAGGGTTGCACATCATAACAATAGCAACAGAGAGAAGAGTTTGCTTGGCGCTTCCCAGCTTGTTTCTTAATTTCCTCTGGTTTCCTTTCTCCTTTTTGTGTAGATGGCTTTAACATATCACCTCTGCCTCTTGCCCTCGACAGAGTGTTCAGAATACAATAATTCTACCAAGCCTCTATTTTTTCAGCAGGACTGTTTTCTCCCCCGTCCAAGATGATGGATGAGCGATTTTATAGTCCCTCTCACGAAATGTTCAGGGGCGTGATTACCTGGCTGTTTGTGTAACGGCTGTTATCTTATTCTGCTAGGAAAGGGTAGGTGCGAAAGAGATTAGACAAGGACTAATAGAAAATGTGCTGTGATGGAAAGCACTGCCTGTATGAGAGGCTTTCAGATGAAAAGGCTAGTTCAAGGACAGCCAGATTGCTCTCCTGGTGTCTGAGTGAAGTGCCTAGCTAAGAGACTGGCTGTAACTAGTTATCTAGGGGAGGTGATCAGTAATGAAAGGTTAAGCAGAATTATACTGAAAACGGCATAAGGATGAGTGAATGAGTATGTGTGAGAGAGAGGAGAGAGTCTTGACTCTAAGATGTTGCCCAGTGTTAATTAAGGGCCATATTATGCTTGCTTGGCCCTCATGAAGGTGATAGAGGGCAAAGGGGATACTCCCTGGAGACGCAGCGGTGCCGGAATTGATGGGGAGAAAATGCCCTCACCTTCCCCTCCTCCCCGTTTCTAGTCCTGCAGAACAGGCACTCGGGAGCCAGGATGAGCCCCCCCTGCACTTGTAAACCCCGCTTATAGATGAGCTCCAGGAGCCATCTGACCTGGAAAGTCCTGACCACATGGCTCCAGTAGAACTGGGGTGGAATGGTTTACTTTGCCAAAGAAGCAATGCACACAAAACAGACATCAGATAGTTTCACAAAGAAAAAACAGTTTCTTGCCATTTCAACCAGACTGGTCATTGCCTCAACGACCTGACTACATGCATCCTCCTTCAAAGAGACTTTAACACAAGACTTCAAAGAGAAGCCTCTGAACTGTCATTCATGCTTAAATTTGACACTTTACGAATGGGCCTTAACAAATATGCTAATTATCTTACTCATTACAAAGACAGCTTCCCCAATTATCACCTCTAATATCATTATCTCATAGACACTTACCTCCCCCACTCATCCTCCCTCTGTTCTAAAATCTGATTTGTCTATTTTATATGTGTTCACTTTTTTTGATTGTATCCCTTTGGTATATATGGTCATGCCAATTTTCTTCCACAATTTGATCTGAGGAAGTGGGTCTGGCCCTTGAAAGCTCATCACCTAATAAACCATCTTGTTAGCCTTTAAAGTGCTGCATAGTCCTGGCTATTGTTTCATAAGTAAGAAGAAAGGTAAGTATGATGAGACAGGCAAAACCCCAGCTAGCACCATCCATTTCAGGAACCTTAACCACAAATCAGCTTGACTCCAAAACTACCTAGTTCAAGACCCTATCTGTTGACACAAACCTTCCCACACTGCTACCGTGGCAGTGAAGAAGAGAAAGGAGGAAGTACCATTTTCCAGTTCACAAAAGCAGAGGGATTTTGGAGTAGGGGGAAGTCACAACATTGTGGCATGAGTCTCACTTTTGTATCTGGCACTCAAATAACAATGGTGGGAATATTGAGCCTAAAATCTTTTTTGAAAGAGTTAGCAGACTTCAGTGGAACAAAATGCGGATGCCCTTCCTTCAGCGAGGCAACATTTTTCAGACAAAACTTTTTTTGATGAACATCACAGATGTGCTGAAACAGTTCGATAATTTGTGTTGAATTTGCCAATTTGGGAAAAATAGTCCACTTTTTTGACATTTTTCAAAACAAATTTGGATTTTACTTTTGAATGTTACTTCAATGTGCTAGCTTTCCAAAGGTTAGAAAACACTAAAAATGAAACAAAATGTGTTGGGTCAAATGAAACACTGAGTTTGACCTGTAATTTTTGTGTGTGGACTTTTTTGATTCAACCACTGAGCGGGAAAATTAGTTTTCCACACAGCTGTAGCCTATACTAAAGCAAACTCCTATTGTATTTAGTGGAAGTTTTGCCTGAATCAGGGAAACATAATCTGGTTTCAGGCCACTGTGATACATTTCATTTGCAAGACAGAACTTCAAGTTCAGCTGGTTAGGAGAATATTTTTTCCTCCATAAAATAGTTCAACAAAGCCACCGCCACGCTCCCTATTTTAATTCAAAAGTTTCTTCCAAATTGTTCAAGTTTTTGCTGGAAAAAAATGAATCCCAAACATTTTCAATTGTCAAAAACTGCAACACTTTCAGGTTTAGCTTGCATCAGTTTCTGTGCGTGTGAAAGTTCCCATTTTGTTAAAAAGCCGTTTGTCAAAATATCATTTTTCCCTCATCAAACATGCATTTTGAGGGAAAGGTTTTGACCAGCTTTGCTCCTCAGATTGTTTCCCTTCCTCACGGCACTCAGTCTTCCTCTGTGCTAAATGGAGGGCAAATGTTTTCCATGCTGCAGAGCTTTGTTTGTCGGTTAACAGCCTGTCTTCCGCAGTCATGTGGCCACTGCCTTTGGATAGGAAGCAGGGGAGTCAACAGCCTTGCTGGGCCCCTGGGGAAGAGAGGGGTATGTGTGTGTGTGTGTAGCGGTTCCTTCTGCACTCCTAGACGAGGAGGAGCTTGGCATGCCCCCGCAATCTTGAGAGCCACCCAGAGTGCGCACATTGGCACTCGAGTGGTGATTTAAAGGGGCAGGGATTCTGGGCCCTTTTAAATTGCTGGGCCTCGGGGCAATTGCCCCCTTTATCCCCTCCCCCTTGGCAGACCTCATAGGCGGCACACCGGTCAGGTCTTGTCAATGCTGGCATCTCTGTGGCCACTGTGTTAGTCATTACAGAGTGCCCCTTCCAGCTGCACTGGAATCACGTGTGGACTGGTAGTTGTAGAAAAAAAACAAGCTATATTAAAAAAAAAAAAACCCACAGCGGCTTTGTTCCTCCCTCCCTTCCAGCTCGGTTCTCATGATGGTGACTTACCACAGTGACCTACATCAGAGAGGGAAAGGCTCAGACCCCTCTCTACCTGCCCTGACTCACACAAGTCAAACTTACTCATGGGAGGAGTTTGGCCGCCTTATAGGATGGTAGGGTCCAGCTGAGGGGGCCACACACCCCAGTACTGTCCTGTGGCAAGCCTGGTTGAAGTTGGATGGATCAGGGCATCAGTGGCTGCGTCCCTAGTTTGGAACACACTATGGGGGCTCCAGGAGGGGGGGGGAGCTGCTATAAATTAAGCCCCCAAGAGGCTGCTCTGACTCCCATTTCAGCCTTTGCAGCAGATCATAATCCTCTCGCCTTAAAGCCATCGTCGCCCTTCGCGCTTCAGTGGGCTGCACTTTCTGTGCTGAGGAAGTGAACGGCTCAGAAGCTGCCCCATTACAGAGCTGTTGCGACAACAGACAATCGGCCCCGGGCTCTGACTGCTTGCCATCCATTTCCAGCGCAAAGCACAGGTTCCGTTCTGCATCTCTCCCGGATCTGAACAGCTAACAGTCTTAAGAGCTTATTCGCAGGGGTGGGGAACCCTTTTTGGGTCAGGGGCCGCTGACCCACAGAAAAATCAGTGGGGGGGCCACAGAGCAGTGATAATCAAAAAAGAAAAAGCGAACCCGCACTGACGTGGGCCCTGACCAAGAAAGAGAAAGGCCCTCCCCACATTCCCCTCACACACCAGAGCCTGGGGGGAGGCCCCAAGCTAGTAGATTTTCTGTGCTCCAGACCCACAATAGGATGAAAGGGGGACTAGCACATCAGTACAGGGAGGGATAGCTCAATGGTTTGAGCATTGGCCTGCTAAACCCAAGGTTGTGAGTTCAATCCTTGAGGGGGCCATTTAGGGATCAAGGGGGGCAAATCTGTTAGGGATGGTTCTTGCTGTGAGGGTAGGGGACTGGACATCAGGGCTGGCTTGTGCCATGGGTGACAGGCATGTGACACACGTGTGGCTCTGCCCCTGGTGCACAGTGTGCACAGTGCATGTAGTGTGCCCCTTAGAGCTGCCATCAGGTACTAGATGGCTGGGGTGGCCCCTTGGAGCAGATCGAAGGGGCAACCCTGGGTGCATGGTGCCTGATGGCAGCTCTAAGGGGTGCCATGCGGTGCCCTTTACAGCTGCCATCATACCCCCCCCCCCCCCATAGGTTGGTACCCTTGGCAGCTGCCTGGCTAGCTTCCCCGCCCTGCCTTGATCTGTGGCCCTGCCGGACATGATGACCTTGTAAGGCCCCTTCTAGCTCTATGAGATAGGTATAGTTCCAAATTATTTGTTGGTTTATTTTCCCCAATGCTAGGGGAGACAGAGCCTCGGGGGCCAGACCAGGCAAGCCAGGGGCCACATTCAGCCCCCAGGCCTGAGGTTCCCCACCCCTGGCTTATAGCTTTGAGTAGGGATGTAAAATCCCCATTTAATTGGTTAACTGATTAAAGGGGGACAAGCAGGGTCTAGAATGCCCTTCCCCCTGCCTCCCGCTGCTGGTGCACTGGCCAGGACGCCGGTAACCCTCAGAGCTAGTGGTCGCATGCTGTGCGGGGCTCCAGCGGTGATTTAAATGGCCCCGAGCTCCGGCTGTTGCCATGGTAGCAGTGGCGGGGAGCCCCAGGCTCTTTGCAATGGCTGGGCCCCAGGACACTTTCCTCCTTTGCCCCTCTGTCAACAGGCTGACGTTTGTTACACGGGTCGTACAGCATCTAGTACAATGGGGGGGGGGGTCGATCTTTGATTGGGGTTCCTATGTGCTACCAAATACAATTAATAAATAAGTGTGACCAAGGACGTTTTAGGAAGGCTCTAGGGATGGTGTCTTTTTCCTGCCTTTGTTCCTAGATGCTTCGTTTTTGTATCTCCTCGAAATTCAGTGCTTGGGGATTTCTTTTAATTGGCTTCCTGAGACAGCCATGAGGCCTCCCATTACCTGGCTCTCCAGTCCCCACTTAATACACACATTCACACACCACCTCTGCAGATGCTTCTGCTCTTGTCAAGGTCAGCCGGGGAAATGGGAAATTAATTAGCGTGTTGTGCTGAATTAAAAAAAATAATAATTAACAAAATGTGATGAATAGAGGCGTATGGGGCCAGCCAGAAACACATGGTGCACCGTCGCAGAGACTGAATATTTTAAAGGAGAGGTTCCTTGGAGACTCAATCTTAGGCATGCTCTCTGATACTGAAAAAGATCAAGATTGTTTCACAGAGAACATCATGAGGGGAGATAGTTGTTTCTCAGACTGCGGGTACGTCTAGACTACAAGCCTCTTTTGAAAGATGGACCTAACCTCCATGAATCTATCTAGCTCTTTTCTGAACCCTGTTAAAATCCTAGTCTTCACAACATCCTCTGGCAAGGAGTTCCACAGGTTCACTGTGCGCTGAGTGAAGAAAAACTTCCTTTTGTTTGTTTTAAGCCTGCTGCCTATTCATTTCATTTGGTGACCCCTAGTTCTTATACTGTGGGAATAAGTAAATACCTTTTCCTTATTCACTTTTCCCACACCAGTCATGATTTTATAGACCTCTATCAAATCCCCCCTTAGTCTCCTCTTTTCTAAGCTGAAAAGTCCAAGTCTTTTTAACCTCTCTTCATATGGGACCAGTTCCAAACCCCTAATCATTTTTCTTGCCCTTTTCTGAACCTTTTCCAAAGCCAATATATATGTGCTAGGAAATTACTTTGAAATAACTTATTTCAGAATAATAGCTATTTCAATATAGTGTATCCACACTACAGGGAAGCTTTGAAATTAGTCTGAGGCAGCCTTCATTATTGTGGATGTGCTACCTCGACTTAGAGCCCCAGGAAGAACAGGGGAATTACTTTGAATGACTCAGAGGAGTAGATATTTTGAAATAGAAGCAGTGGAGCATCCACATTACCGCTATTTTAAAATAACTATTTTGAAATAAGCGTTATTCCTCATGGAAAGCAGAAGTGAATATTTCAAAATAACCAGCCCTTATTTCAAAATATCAGGCTTGGTAGTGTGGACGCTCCGCTTGCTATTTCGAAGTAAGGGGAGTTATAGTGTAGAAGAGGGTTTAGTGTACACCAAAAGGATCTACCCAGACCAATTAATGCATAATTCTTTAGTGCCCTTTAGAAATCACACCTCCCATAGTCCACATTATTGCTCAATGTAGACAAGCCCTTAGGTACAAGTAAACATTGCTGGTATTTATTAGATAAAACAGACTTTGTTATATTGGAGTGTTTTATTGGTGTTTATAAGTTAAAATTGAAAATCAGAAGCCCTACCAATACACCACATGCACTGCCTCATTTTTGGAATATAAATTCCCAGCTTTTATGGTGCATGTAGGTCAGGATTTGCATGTGATTAAGAGTGGGCACAAAGTGCGCCTCCCGCATTAATGTTCCTCAAAGGAGAACAATTGTTTCTCCCCATCACAGAATGAAGTGAACACAGATTGGCTCCCAAGTTACCCAAGAGTGCCAAGCAATTAACCACAGCAAATGGGCCTCACAGCAGCATCACTGCCGCATACCTCTGGGGCACATGAGACCCAAGTTTTGAAAGCAGCCGCTATTTTAATCAGAAGGAAGATATCAGGCTCATTGGCTGCCATGGTAGGGGGCTGACAATGGTAAAGGAAAGAGCCCTGAAGAAGAGGAACCACAATCTCAACTCCCAAACAGGGGAAGCTCAGCACATTACAGGGTTGGGCCCTATACTGACACCATCATTGCAACACTAGTCTCCTCCTTTCTAAGTGTGGATAGGCTACGATCCGTCCATACCGACCACCTGCACGAATGGCCACCGCCCTGCCTATAACCCCACACAGGAGCCGATCACTAGAGCTAAGACGGTCCAATTTAATGCGATCACTTTTCAGTCACACTTGATTTTTAGTGCTGCAATTCCCAAGACGGAAAAGTATCTCTACCGGTTGGAGCCGTAAAAAGCGGGGGAGGAGAGAAGGGACTTGAGGCCAGATATGCAGCAATGCTGAGCACCTACAACCCCAGCTGAAGTCAACCAAGACCTCAGTTCTCCACCATCTCCTCAGAGATGGGCCCCCCTCCCTTTCCCAAACTTTGATTCTGCTGCCATCTTCTGGTCATTTCCAGTCATTACAGTTGCAATGCTCATAGGCCAACTTGTTATGTATTGCTGTAGAACAGGGGCGGGGAACCTTTTTTGGGGTGGGGGCTGCTGACCCACAGAAAAATCAGTCAGGGCTGCACATAAAGGAGGAGCAAGGAAAAAACCCTTCACTGATGTAGACTCTGCCTGAGGAGAAAGACACTCCCCACATTCCCCTTGCACACCAGCGCTTGGGGGGCCCAGGTTAGTAGAATTTATTTGCACCAAACCCACAGGGAGGTTGGGGGGACTTCCAGCGCAGGCTCCCTAATCTTGCAGGGGAACCCTGAGCCTCGGGGTCCAGACCCAGGCAAACCAGGGGCCATATCTGACCCTGGGGCTTTAGGTTCCCCACTCCTGGTGTAGAACCTATAAACCCCAGTTACAATCAGGGCCCCCCGATTGTGCTCGGTGCTGTACAAACCCATCACAAATACCAGCATGTAGGTTAGGGTTGTAACAGACAAGACGGCGTAAAGGAAAGAAAGGATGATTACCTCATTTTACAGATGGGAAACACAGATACTTTCCGAAACCGCATTTGGCGCCTGTTTGCATCTTTAGGCACCTACACACACCTGTAAAAATCTAGCCTGAGAGATCAGCGGCAGTGACGGATTGTACAACTGGGAAATTTCTTCTCATGTGGCATCTCCATTACTGGAGGTTTGCAACCACAGTATCCCATTTCATAGCTGTCTGCTAATCTCTTTGGGGATGAATCGTCTTCGGTCCACCCAGGATACAACATCCAACATCTCTGCCTCTTGTTCTCGTGCCCGCTAGTTTTCCCTTCCAGATTCTATAGATATTCAATATGCAGGGCACATTTTAAGACATTTAAGGCAATGAATATAGTGGACTGATCGTAGGAAAGGGTGACAAAAATCCTGACATCTAATCCTACTCTGGCACGTACGCCTGCGGCTTGGTGCAGGTTGTTTTCTCGGTGCGCTTCTAAAACAGAAGGGATAACTCCACCTGCCTGATAAGGATGCTGTGGGAATTAGTTAGCTTGTCGCGTCTCAAGCCTCATTCTCCATTTCTCTACACACGAATCGTGTTAGCCCAGGGCTTGGTCGCAGGGCCCCATGGGAGGGGAGGGTCAGAGACAGAGTCAGCCCAAGAGTTGAGTCCTACTGCTTTGCAGTCCAGACATACTACCACCGGACTCGTGCTCTGAGGGTCTGCCAAAACTATTCCACAAACCCCTGGGGCCACTTCTTTTGGTGGACAGCCAGGTTTTCCCACACCGCACCACAAAGGGCTAGAGTGGCCACATTTGGGGAGGGCGCTAGGAAGTGTGGGATACAGGCAGTTGGACTCAGGCCTGCATAACGCAGCGTAGACACTAGAGCCCCAAGTGGAGACCCAGGGGTCAACAATTCTTACCCTGGACACAGATGCTGACTTACACAGATCCTGGGGGGGTGGTGGTGGGGTTCTTGATACCTCCTCTACCCTCGCCCCCCCCCCCAACTCCTTCCTCCAAGTCTCCAAACCTGCCCTGCCTCTTCCTGTCCCTCCCCGCACATCCTGCACCAGCAGAGCAGATGCACACAGTGGGCAGGAGGTGCTGGCAGAAGGGGGATGAGCCAATGGGCAGGGCTGCCAGTGGGTGGGAGGCATGGGAGGGGGAGGCACTGACCTATGGAGCCAGTGGATTCTAAGCACCCACTATTCTCCCCTCCCCCATGGTGCCCCAGTTTATGCCTGGGATTGCAGATAAGTGGCAGTGCGGAAGCCTAGGCTAACAGACCCAGGGCCTGCTTATCTGAGTACCGTTAGCCAGTGGGAGCCGTGCTGAAGCAGTAGGCATTCTGGGCTGGAGCGTTGCTGCTCCCGGGGTTCAGTTACATGCTCTGGCATGGGGGAGGCTGGAGCTGTGCTCCACCCGCCCTTCCCATGCTCCGGATGCACACTGCCCATTCTCCCTATGGTGCTTGGGGCAGGGAAGCTGAGGCCACGCTCTATGGTGCTCTGGGGTATGAGTGGCTGTGCTTTCTGGTGCTGGAAGTTAGCCTGGGGCATGGGTCAGCAGCCAGGATGGGTTGGGTGTGCGGGACAGCGGTCACAGTGCAGGCTGTGCTGGCGGGGGAGCAGAAGGCACGAATTGGGGGGGGGGGCATCATGTAGGAGGGGCAGGGCTGCCTAATATCCAGTCTTATGCTTTCCTGTGCTGCTTCTTTCTGGCTGGGATTGCGAGCAGAAACGCTGCAGGAAATGTTTGAGAGAGAGAGTGAGCTGCAGACCTGTAGCCAGACACACACCCCATCTTGTTTTTCCACGAACCCCATCTTGTCCCCCCCCCCCCCCAGAGAGCAAGAGAAAGGCAGTCAGCCTTTGATGCCCTGGGAACACAGGTGTGCTGCCTGTCCCTGACTCTACCATAAACAGAAACCAGACAGTAAATGGGCTAGCTGATGACCCGGGCCTCCCGTCGCCCTGATGGCTAGTACCAGTAATTGACACGCCTGCACTGTCCCAGGAGAGGAATCTTCGCCCATCACATACCAGAGGTGCCCATTGTCTGCATTTTCCCAGGTGTAAATTATGCTTTGCACCCTTCGTGGGAAACTTGGTGTTCAAAGCCATTTTTCCTAATTGGCCACTTGAGACCAGGAAGAAGCCTACATGACCCAAGGGGTATAAAAAGAGGTTCAGCAGCCCACCCCATTTGAGCTCCAATCATCTATACCTGCTGGCAGGTATTGATTGTCTCCAGAGGTCTGTGGGACGCCCAACCTCGCCCTACTTCTTCCCGAGGGATTGAGAGAAAGACGCTGGCCACGCCAAGTCTGGAACGCAGGGGTGAGAATATATACCTGCTATGTGTCTATTTTGCATGCATTTAATAAGAGCTCAGAGAACCAAAGGGTTTCATGGTACCTGTAAGTGACTTATTAGTGTAATTTCTGTCCTGTCCTTTGTAGTGGCTGTGTTATCTGTAACACAGTAGTAGCATTTAACAACTAAGTTTACCCTGTAACAATAAAATAGTAACTGTTTAAGCTTTAACCTGACTCCTTCAGTTGCTGTAACAGAACCAAGCACAATTTAAAAGAACTTCAGCCGGTCTTAAGGGACTCACTGCCCTGACCGTCAGCTGACAAGACCCCAAAGGATGAGACGAGTTAGACCAGTACGCAGACTTTTAACTAAATCTCTGCTTCACCCGTTGCTACTTTCAACTCGGGATGCAAGATAGCAACCCTTCATCTCTACAAAATCATTGCAAGCAGCTCAGCCTGCCAGACTAACTAGGCCCCAAACTTTCAGCCTAATTCCAGCTGCCTGCCCTGAACCTAAATGACACCAGTCTTTAGAAGGCCTCCTTGTGGCTGTGTGTGGCTTTGCTTGCCTGCCCTGAAAGAGCCATAACCTCTTACAAAATGCAGAAATTGGGCGTGTTTCAGGCTTAACTGGCTTGTGAGCCTGTTGGCTGGCGCTTGGCTTGCAGCTTGTTTGGCCTTGTTGCTTCTGTTTTTTTTCCAGTTGGCTGCTGGCAAGCAGAGATAAGGGGGGGGGAAGCTATGGCAAGTAGGAGTTCTTGCACAAGAAGCCTGCAGTGTAGACGGAGCCTGACAGTTTCAGTGGTGCCAGAC